>NC_141606.1:5960500-6280250 GCF_047967505.1 Dipteris shenzhenensis
TGCTGAGATGACTTGGAGGAGATTTAAAGGAAGAACCTTATTGGGCTCAAAGAAATGCACTGGTTGATGCACTTGTCCATTAGAGCATGACAAAGGTCATCAATGGTGAGGTTTAAGAGGAGATTTGGCTGTGGTAGAAAACCTCATTTTCATTCAGAGTTTTTGGTTTTGACATGTTTACCAGGAGTCAAAGGGCCAGCACATACTGTATAAGCAAAAACAAAAGATATGAGGTGAAGGACACTTGCCATAGCAGTGGACTTTCACAAGAGAAGCAAATATCGAGATTGTAGCTTAAGGCCTTGGAGCGTATATAACTTCAGGATGCTGCTGATTTCGACATAGATACTCTTACGTGACCATGCTGACCTGAAGAAAATGTCCAAGAGGATCGTACTTGCTAAACATTACCCAATTGACCCAGGATCATGGATACATTCAAAGCGTTAATTTTCAAGATGAAGTGGGCTAGTTAGGATGTTAGAATACATGCCAAGAGGAGTACAACTATATCTTGGGAGAACTGCACCTAAGATTTTGTGGATAGGGCACAGTTACCCCATACCAATTGGGTTTACAGAGTCAAGTATAGGTCTGACAGAGCTTTTGACGGTTGAAGGCTAAAGGGTATGCTTATGCAAGATTGGACAATGGATTACAACACCACCTTTGCCTCAACAACCACATCCATTTTGTAAGTCCAGAGACGAGAAGTTTTGTTGTTATAGGAGGGTAGGGAAATCTATCAGCTACACCTACGTCTATTTAGTCCCTAACTTCTGGCCACGTTTGAGGTCCATCCAGTTATGAGTGTTAGCCCTTCTAGGGTTGACAGGGTTTGCCTAGGATTGCCTTGTGCAGGGCTACATGGCCACTGCTTAAGTGCTATCCATTAGACTTGTGGAAGCCTAGCTATTCTATTATCATTATTGACAATAAACCACTCAGTGATGGAGCAGCTATGCATAGAACAGCTTTAAGGGCAGAAAATGTGAATGTATTATCTCATGTCAAGCCTCTCTTAGATAGAAGGTCAAAAGTTGCAACTGTAGGGGAGTGTGCACTATTTTAAAGGCTGCGTACTCAAGGATATGAAGAGACTGAGGAGTGTGCACTGTTTTAAAAGGCTGTCCTTGAGTACACAACCTTTTTTTAAAGAGTGGAATATCCTTAGGTTCAAATATGATTCTTGTGAATGGGTTACGGATTATACAATGTATTGGTGACATTTGTACATCAAGGTGATTAGAGGGGTGTAAACCCACATCCACATGATTCGTAGATGTGGATCATGGATAGGATTTGGATTATGAGACGAGGACTTGCTTTCCTATTTAATGGTGATCATCCCCTTCTATTGTATGGATCACTCTAGCCTTCCATGTTATAAAGGTGATAGCTAATCTCATCCATTTTGATTGGCTCCATTCGTGAGATCCTCTCTCTCTTTCTCTCTCTCTCTCTCTCCCCCCCCCCCTTGGGAGCATTTTCCTCTTTTGGAGCACTCTCTTGCAACCTCATCATGGTATCAAAGCTCTAGGCTCTTCTCCCTTCTCCTTGCCATTTTTGTAGCTCTTCCTTGTTCATCTTTCCTTCATCTTGCTGCCCTTCATCTTGTTGCCAAGCTGCAGAAGGACAAAAACTCTGCTTATGCTGGTGTTATTGCTGGTATTTTATTTCCGACATGGTGGTCGCTGAAGGAGCTGTAGGAAGTTTGTATCGGCTGCCTAGCTGCTGGACGTGTATTTTCACTGCGGGAATCTTCTTAGACATTGCTAGATGCTACCTACGACTTTTTTCCTTTGTCCAATGTTGCCGAAGGACTTCATAGAGGCTGGCAGCAGCTCTAAATCTGCAGCGCCTTGTTGCCATGGAAGAGTATTGTCTATCGCTGTTTGGCAGAAGGTCTTATTTGAGAACTAACAGTCGTTTATGCTGTTGGCTGCTAAGTTGTTGGATTTCCATCCATGCCCTCCATTCTCTCTCTCTCTCTCTCTTCCCCCCCCTCCCCCCCTTTGAGCATTTTTCTCTTGTTGAGCACTCTCTTTTGCAACTTCAACTTTATATATCATAAAGTAGATGTGACAATCTTAGGAAACTGCATGTATCCTTTGCGTAAAGTTATGTCTTTGCAAATAGTGATTCACAAGTCTCCATCCCCCAGATGGAGGCTATCACATGTCAATCTGTAGGTCTGTAAGGAAGTGCTACAGAGATTTGATCTTGAAAGTATTGTAATAGGTTACTGGATATCGCTACATGTCCTCAAATGTTAGCTACGTGGCATTGAAGTTGTCAATTTTTTGCCACTAGAGAAGCAATTGGGTGATGAGGTGGTTGATCACACCTTGCACACCAGCGATATAAATGGTGATGCCACTGGGACTCAGGAGGGGAAGACCAAAGAAGCAGATATTAGGAGATCTAAAGGTACAAGGTGGAATAAATGCCCAGCAAAGAGAAGGCAAGATTATCTATGTTCTACAGAAAGAGAATCTTGGAGGAGGGTTAGGAAGACAGAGAAGATCGGATTATTAATGTAAGGATTAGATCTACTGGACAGATTAGACACTTTACTTAAACAAGAAAAGGGTGGTGCAAAGAGAAAAGATGAGAACGAGAGTGTGCAGATTTACTTTCTTGCAAAGTCGTTGGCAACTCATAACTCAAAAGGCAAGGCTGCTGGAAGGCATTTGATATGAACGCCCATGTCTTCTGTCAAAGATGGAAGTAGCTTTATCTGCGGAGATTCCTCTAGGACTTGTCTTGGTAAGCTTGGCACGGATATCAATCTACTAAAACAGTTGCAGTAGTCTTCTCAGCAAATTGCATATGTAACGGTCTCCTCTGGTTTAACTGTCCACCTCAACATATGGAAAAGCATCAACTTCCTGCATGCTAAGGAAGCATTTGGGGGATAACTGCGACTGGGAAGCAGCAAAAATCCTCCTGCTTGGAGACTTGCAGGAACAAGCACCTAAATGCATGTGTGTTGGTCCAGTAGATAGTTATATCAATTGTTCATGACAGGTGAATGACGATGAGACTGTTTAGCTTTATGCCTTTTGCAATCTAGAGAGCTTCCTTTGATGTAACAAACGCCAACCCCCAACAATATTAAGCTCACACTCGAAAGACATGGAGGAGCTTTGAGTGATGGTTAAAAGCAATTAGCCTTCAATTTGCGCGCCGTGTGTGTGTGTGTGTGGGGGGGGGGGGGGGGGGGTCAGACATTAGAGGGTTCTATTTATACTTAAACCTATGTTCTGAGCTGTTGTGATCTATGTAATGTGTTTGCTCATGCTGATTTTGCAGGTTGTGAAAGGTATAGATGCAATAAGTAGAGAGCAATTGGCAGAATTGTTGGTAACCTTTGGGCTAGACAGAATTTTGCCTTCATTAAATACTTTGCCAGCCTTTGCATTCTTAAAGCCTGTCACGGTATTTTCATCATTGACGGAAGAAGATGAGGTAGTGATCAATAATGTAAGAAGGGTGTTTTCATTTCTGATAGACGGATCACCTGCTGCAAATTCCCGTAGTCAGGTATGCCTACTACTTTGTCCAAAGCCCAGGACCTGTTTGATTTCAATGCTCAAATGTCTAATTCAGCTATGCTCAAGAGTTGAAATTTTCTAGTAGAAACAGAATCTGGTCCAGAGACTGCTACTCTTGGTATCTATTCTTTTAAATGGTTCTGAAAGGGTATGTACTGAATTTTCAGATTATAAACTAGATGTCTTCGTAGGGGAAGAATTATAGGCCGACTTAGCTTGTTCTTTATCAATAGCTCTCTCTGAGTAGTGGTAAATTAAGTGCAGCAGATCTCCATGCAAAGAGATGAGAAAGGTAGGCCATGTGTGGATACTTTTGAAGTGAACACTTGTAGAGAAAGTCTCTCCTTATATCTTTTACATACATCTTGACATGAACACTCCCAGGTGAAGTCTCTCCTTATAAATCTTTCATATACATCTCTGCTATGTTATATGAACATTTTACTGCCTTGCTGATGCTTTAATCAGGCTTGTTATACATCCATCTTTAAAGAGCTTTTGGCCTTAGAGGTGTCAGTCTCTAATACTATTTATGCTGTCACATGTATTCCTGGAGGTTTTGCATTGAATGAAACTGATCAATTGTTAGGGGGATGCATTGTAATTTTACAAATATATATGGTGTTCCTTCTCAGTCATTTCGTGGATGAAATATTTCTAACTCTGTTGTGTGTGTCTGTGTATATCAATTTCTTCATATTTCATTTGCAAATTTTTCTGTTTTTTGGCTTCTAGTTTCTGTGAGAAGGCAATGCTATATGCTATCTTTTAAATTCTGTTGCTGAATTTGTCCAGGTGGAAAACTTGAACGTTTTTGAAGTTACAAGGGAGCTTTTACCTTTACTTCCAAGTATCACAGCAGAGATGGTACCTGAAATTGCTAACCGGCTCATATCTCGAGTGGTTGCTCGATTCCTACGGGAAGTTTTCCTTGCTTGATGAAACTTCATCTATTGCCTTTGTAAAAATATACATCTATTTGGAAAGCTTATTACAACTTTAAAAGTAGATTTCTTGCAAGAGAGAATTGTAAAAGTAAATATTTTGCAGGAGAGAGAGAGAGAGAGAGAGAGAGAGAGAGAGAGAGAGTCTGATTTCCACTCAGATCTCTAAAAAGAAGAGATAGTCATGGGAAGTGCTATCCGCGAAACCCCCTCTTATAATTAGCTTAGGCATCTTAAAGCCTTACATCTTGAAAGGAGTATCATGGCTTGCTCTCAAATGTGCATTCTCAAAAAGCAGTTGGTCACTCTGGCAAAGGTCTTCATGTGGGTTTGTTGAATATCCTCTCTGCCATCGTTTATGTAAACATATGCCCTTTTGTTAGTGCTTGGCATATGCCAAATTTTATTTCTCTAGAAGACTTTTTTATATAGGAGTTCTATAATAGGATATATCCAACAAGAAACTCACTAAAGCCTGACGACTTTTTCCTGACGGATTTGTGCATGGCCAAATAAAAATTTCCCCTAGAACCTCTTTTCATATGCTGTCCATGATATTTTGTCAAATGCATGTGCTAGGGAGAAAGATTCAGTCAGATTTTCTCTAGCTCATGTCGGAATGGCTTTTGTGTGTATCTATACTTTTTATCATGCAACTTGGTTACTATCAATGCCATCTTAGCATGTTGTTATAGATCATGGCTTGGAAGAATCTCATAAATGCTTATATGCCAAGACTATTCCTGCAACTCTTGATTGCTCTTTGGATTTAATGTGTGTTAACCAAAGCTAAATTTTGCTTGTCTGCAATGTGTATGCACCATGACAATTCAAGGTGAGGCAAGTGAAACTTCTAAGGTTAAAAGATGAAATTAAGGAAAACTTTCCATGGCAGATTTTTTTTTGTGACATGCTTTATTGGAGTCAATCTAGAAGTGTTATTGGAACTGTAGATCCAATTGTGAGCTTGAGACATGCTATCGGTGCTTATGCATGAACCAATTTAGAAATGTGATCACAATACTTCAAGGATAGCTCACGATCTTGTAAGCATCAGAAATTGGCAATGAGCATATTTAGTGTAAAGGAGAGGAATAAGCTGCTAAGCTAAATGCATTTGTAAACCAAATGTATGGAATGTTGTATCCCCATGTATCAAATTTCAAACTGTCTACTTTATGAAGAGGAGACATTTCAATCAAATACAATTCTAGGCTATCTTTTTTAAAGACATTTTGCGGTGGACTCCGGCACCTCTCCTAGAGGAATTTGCACACCCCCTTTTGGAAGCTCAGATAAAATGGAGGACTTGCCGCCTTTTCTAGATGAAATTGCACTCCCCTTATGGAAGCTCGGCTTGAAGATACATTCTAGAACAATTTGGCGAATTTTTTAGCAAGTTCTCAAACTAACTCTTGAGACTGGCATTTTCCAAGGTTCTGTGGGGTAATTCGACATGATAGTAAATATTAATCTGTTTGCAAGAAGGATATTTTGGGCTTAACCTGTTGCCACATAAGAACTTGGAATTCTAATATTGTTTTTAAGTAACTGTGTAAATGTCGGTGAAAAAATGTCAACAACATGTAATGTGTTTCTATGTATTGAAAAGAAAAATGTAAAGCGCTTGAATATGGAATAAAATATGGTTTGGTGATTTAAAGGTGCAAATCTATGGAATTGCCACGGGGGTTTTATTATGAAGGATTAGTGAGGAAAGTTTGCAGGCTTCAAAAGGCTTTATATTGAATGGTCAAACCTATACTTTTGTTGTTTGATTTTATCATCATTGGCAACCATAAAGAGAAGATCTAGTCTGCTCATGAAGGGTTTGACATAAGGGATTTGGGACTTTACTTCTTCCTTAGTATTGAGGCATGGGAAAGATCGGACATGATGTTCTGAAGAGTTTGAGGATCGAAAACTTTGTGGAGGTAGTCAAGCTGAGCAATAAGTGCTAAGTAGCTTGCTCTACTTGATCAATAATCCACTTGTCATTTGCTTTGCAACTGGATCGCTTTGCAACTTCTCATCCAAAGATAAGGTAGATGCAATGGAAAGCTATACATCAAGGGCATATTTGCTTATAGTATTACGTATTAAAGAGGCATGGGTATCGTGATTTTGATTGGGGTACAACAAGATCCACACATAGTATTACATATCGAAGAGGTATTAGCCTATCGGGTATTGTGATTGCATTGGGTTAGTGTAGGATACAACAACCATTTATAGTTTTTCAGTGTGGTTCACAGCTATGTCGTGGACTATGTACAATGGATTTGTTTAAATGAAGTCAGTCAGTTAGATGTCCCAAATCTCTTTGGCCTCCCTTGTTTGTGCCAATCCGAGATAATATAGTTGCGGCACTACAAGATCACCTTAGAACCTTGAATGCCCTTGGTGCCTAGGCTTCTCGTCCTTGGCCCTCCCACTTTGGCTTCTCGTCCTTGGCCCTTCCACTTTGGCTTCTCATCATCATCAATTGCTTGCCTCAATCATTGGAGGGCACATGTAAAAGGGGTCAATTCAAGAAGTGATACAATGAAACTGTTTCCTCACATCTCAATTCATACCTATGTCTAGATTCACTGGGCACATGTAAAAGGAGTCTAATCAAGAAGTGATACAGTGAAACTTTTTCCTCACATCTCAATTCATACCTATGTCTAGATTCACCAAAGGGAAGGTGTGGGAGAAGATACAATATTGCACAATACGATCTTGACTTTGAAAATAGCAATGAAGATTAGTTCACAAACAACGATTAAAAGGAGCCTTGTATTGATATGTTAGTTGATTGTGGTAATGCAAATGAAATCTATGGTAAAAATGCGAATATAGCAAATCTTGTTTGAAAATTTATGTGCATACACAGACAAAAGTTGTGAAGAGTTAAATTACCAAGCGTTCTTTTCTTATGAACTAAAAAAACAAGAAATGATCGACACTATTACTTATTTAAGAATAGCTCGATGGATCAAAATCGCTACTTTGTAAGAAATATTAAAATCTACTTGTCAGGTAATTAAAATATTACGTATTTTGTTGCAAGGTCTACATGGATCTGTATAAGAAATTGTCAATTGCATGTTGTTCTCCATGGATGTTTTTTAACCTGTCGAAGTACATTGATCTATGTTTGTTGTGTTTTTGTTGTTATACTTTGATATTGTATTTTTTTTTTTTTTTTTCTATCATTGGTTTCACTTTCCTCTCTTTATATCTATTTTTTGTGATTTATGGCCTCTTAAGTCTGTTCGATTTGTATATGATTTCTTTTTGTCTTTTCAAAATCACATCTTGCTGTGCTAGATGCTATACATTGTGCATTTTGTTGCATTGATTTTTGAATTTGCTTATCAATACTATTTGACCACTTCATTTGCTATCCTTTTGTTCATTGACTTTTTTTAAAGTTGCTTTACCTTGTTCTTGTATTGATGTAGTACGTCTCTTATGTTTTCATCATCATTGTTTTTTAATTGATTTCTTTATCCCTTTGTTCTATTATGGATTAAACTAAAGCTTAAGTTTGTGTCGGCCAGTTCTTTGGAGTTGCTATGTTATTTGTCAGAAAGTTGTTTTTGTAGCTAGATTTTAAAGTAACAAACATTGTTCCGTTTTTATTCTAGAAAAAGGAGCCTTGTTTTTTGTAAATGGGAATGGTCTTGTATTTTATTGACAATGAATTTTGTAATAGAGTCTTTTTTGTTTGTCTCTTGTTTTGAAGGATTGGTTCAAAGTGTCCTATATGTTTAGGCTGGTCATGAAATATGATATGTAATGGTTCAAAAAAAATTTCCATAATGCATGTACATTTTCTTGTGTATCATTGACCATAAATTAAAAGTTCTCTTTAAGAACAATGTGGCCTATTGAGGATAGAAATGAATTCTCCATAGTGAATCTTCTAGCCTACATGAACATTCCCAATTGCTTTTCTCAATTTGAATTACATTCTTCTCTATCTTCTACATTTTGATGCGATTAGTTGTACATAATCCCTAGCTTTTTTGACCCCTGTGAACATTTTCAATCACATTAAAGTCACTTTGTTTTATGCCAATATACACCTTTCATAACTTGAATCATTTATGTTTTATTTAAAAATCATTTGTTTCTTACATATACATTCCACATTTTTGCTTTTCTTTTTAGTAGGAGAAAACACCTATGATTTTATTAAACTAAGAATGTTACAATTAAATTGAAATTACTATTCAATGAAAGAAATCTTGTAAAACCATAAGGTAAAGACTGCTTGTACAAAAAAGAGTTGTTGAAGGCTTCTAGATAAATAGAAAACTCATATGTATTTCCCCTTTTCAATGATGTGATTGTGACTAGTCACTAGATTATTTGTAATTAATATAAATTCTCCTTTTACATTCAACTTGCTAATTTTTTGATAAAATTGTCTCTCCTTCTTGTTGGAAAATTCATTTATTTCCCAATATCGACTTGATCCAAGAATGTTTGAGTTTTAGTTCCACATATGAATCTTCACTTACTTAAATTATTACTGACATCAAATTGATTCTTCTCACTATAACATTCTTTTGACATCATGTACATGTATGTGTTATGGAATTCTTTTTGTACTGTCGTTTGACTTTTGCAAGTTGAGTTAACATAATAGTATGTTTGAGTAATTTGATCAAGGTTTAGTTTACAACGAACCTCTCAAAACAATCAAAATTTTGAAATTTTGATGATCTAACCATGTAAATGTGTGATAAAATACAATTTGAAAGAATTTCATTGGTTACAAATGGGTCCACAAAAACAGGCATAAAATTGATGGGAGTGTAGGAAAGTACAAGGAAGGATTGGTGGCAAAAGTATACGTTCAATAGGAGGGCATTGACTATGAGGAGATGTTTGCACTAGTCCAAGGATGAAAAGAAATAGCAAGGTATTGGTCAACATAATATATGAATAAATTCCAAATAAATAATGATGAAACTTTTGAACTCCATACACCATCTCGAGTGCTTCTCTCTTGGTAATATTGTGGTTGTACTCTAAGGGTATCATCATGTGACTTGCATAGTGAACTATATAGTCTATTTGGCTATCAAGTTGGGCTAGGATAAGTTATAGCAATGAATCAATCAGCTTTGTGGATATAGAACCTAAGTTATAGCAATGAATCAATCAGATAGTAGGTATAACTTATACCTACTATCTAATTGATTCATTGCAATGAATCAATCAGCTTTGTGGATATAGAACCTAAGTGCAATGAATCAATCAGATAGTAGGTATAACTTATACCTACTATCTGATTGAATCAATCAGATAAGTTATAGCGATGAATCAATCAGCTTTGTGGATATAGAACCTAAGTTATAGCAATGAATCAATCAAAAAGAAAAAGATGCTATAACTTAGTTATAGCAATGAATCAATCCACAAAGCTGATTGAAAGAATTCCTTAGTTATGCATCTTTTTCTTTCAAAGATAATTCCCTATATGCCTTGAAGTTTGCAATTTTGCAAATGAAAAATTCCGCATTTTTTACGATTTTGAGCTTACCTAGGTGTTTCACCCTTTCGCTAAGTTTATCTAACCCTTAGCCAAGCTCTAGTCACTTGGATACTTTGGTTGGCTCCAATTGGCCTTTTTGTTAGCCTATAGACTACAACATGTCCATAGATGATGTGATACCTCCTATAGAGATGAAACAGTCTCCAAGGTGATCTTATATTGCCTCACTAATTACCACATGTTCCTGTGTGGGACCCTTTTGCTAACATGCCATTGTATAACCGCCATGCATCATGTTGATGTGTCGTACCAACATCATGTTGAGGTGGTTTCCCCCCCCCCCCTTTTTTTCATGTGGAGCCCTTCCTCACAGAATTAGGGCTTCAAAGACTTTCTACTCTACCTGCCACTCTGAGCATCAAGTCCCCAATATATCAAACCTCACCCAGACCAAGTTCAATTCATTGACCCTAGTGATCAAGTAGTATGATTTAGTGGGCTGAAAACATTAAGTATGCACCTTTTCACATGTCAAAAGAAGAGTTTTCATTCTCCATGTTCATGATCTAATTCACAGCCCATCGTCACCTCATATCTTCGTAGCTCTCAGCTCCAATGAGCCTCTGCTCAATTGCACCCTTGTCAATCTTATTCTACTTGACATTTTCTTCTTCTCACTTGTTAGTCACCTGTACCCATTAGGTTCTCTTGAGCTTTTGAGATCTTGAGATCATGTAGAATCTGTCTATGTCACTGACCATCACATGAGGTCCTTTGAGCTTCATATATGAGCACCTGGCTTATTGCCTCCTCTCCTTTGGCTTTGCAATTACCCTCAGTTGTAGTCTTATTATGCTCTTCCGTTGAGCTCCTTTCTAGCTAACATAGCTTAGGAGCCACCAGCTTCCTGATTTGCTATAGATTTCACAATCTTCCAAGATCTACTTGAGCTTTCGTGTGCCTATTGAGCCATCATGACATGGTAAGCAATCTTGTCTTCAAGCTAAGCTTCATTATTCTGCTCTTTCTTTCTTGGGTCTTGTGTGGGTCACACATCACCTGACTTACACTGACCATCACAATCTTTATGCTCCTTCTATTATTTACTATTACCTCATCAACATGCCTTACTTGGACATGGCTTGACTCTTCCTTCTTTGGGCATGGCTTGAGCCTCCCTTTCACTTGAGTGGAGCTTGTTAGATATGGATTCAAATGGCACCATGAGTAGTGAAAAAGTGAGGTGAGAGGTGAGAGAATAGTAGGGTTTGAGGAAGGGCAACATGAGGCAAGAGTATGACATGGAGGAAGAAAATTATTAGCAAGTAGTCTATAGTAGGAGAGGAAGTGAAAGGAAATAGAGGGAGGAGGAGGAGAGGGCATGAGTAGCACAAGGCTATGTATACAATAGAATAGAGAAGGAAGTATGTATACAATAGAATAGAGAGGAAGTGAGAGGGGGCAATGAAATAGAGGGAGGAGGAGGAGAGGGCATGGGTAGCACAAGGTTGTGTGTACAACATAAATGAGAGGAAGTGAGAGGGGGCATGGATAGGAATATGATGTGAAGGGATGGATGAGAGTGGGCATGGATATGAATATGATGTGAAGGGAAAGAGAGAAGAGAGTAGTAGGCCTAGAGGGAAGAGGGAGCAACCCGTTGGTGGGAGGCAATGGGAAGAGGGAGGAATAATAGAGTTGATGGGGGAATGAAGGAGGAGTAGGCTGATGATAGGAAGGAAGAGTAGCTAGTGGGAGGATGAAAGAAGCTATTGCTCTATATGCAGGAGATATGGAGAGAAGAGAGGGAGGGAGGCCTGAATTCAAATTTGGAAGTAGAATGTTTGTAAATTTTGAAATTTAAAATTTAAGATTTGGGTGGCCCCACCGAAGGTGATGTGTAAAAGTGCCAAGTAGTGGGAGAAATTGTGCTTCTCATGACCCCACCAAGGGGTTTACATTAGTCTTCTGTCCTCCCTGAATCCATTCCTTATAAGGCGCTTTGAGACCCCAAATCTCCCTTATGTAGTGAATTTGAGCTTCAAGATAGGTTCTAGTGCATTATTGAACACAAAGTCATTACTTTTTACAAATCCCTTAAAAAGGGAAAAACACATTATATACTTTGTAAAATCTCATGCTAAGGGTTTATTGAGAAATTTTTACGTAGAAAAAAGACTGTTGAAATAGAGCTTGATCCTTGTTTACGTTTTTAAAGGGAATTTGCTAAAATAAAGTATTACTAAATAATAAAAAGATTGATTAAGGATAATAAAAGAAAATAATCATTATACCCTAGGTCCAATATATTTGGGGTTTTAAAATGAGGTTAGGTATCATGAAGTAACTAGTCACGAATAGGGGAGTTATCGCCTCCTAGAATAGGCCGGTGGATAACATTTCCACCCATGGACAAGAGGCATAAGAGAGGGTAAAATGTAATCAATATAACAATTGAATCATATACCTTCTTCTCTACACATTGCTACATTGATAGTTTTGACTATGCTGAGGTTGGTAATGCAATGCAATCTATCACAAATTAGCTAGAATGCCTTTGCCTACTTGAAGTATAATGTTCACATATGAAATTTTATTTTAAATCTCAAACGGGCAATTGTATTAGTTGCACCCTTGCATCACATGCACTCAAATAGTATCTTTTTAGGAAGAAGATCATTAGAAACTATTTGCCACCTTGAATATTCCTATGAATTCTTTGAGAATCCTTAATTATTTATGATTTTGTCCTATTCTCAATATTTCAACTGATATTTTGCAAACTTTTAATTAGCTCTTAGCCATCTTATCCTTTTTTTACAACAAAAATCCGTATGCATTCGTACATTTTGAAGCTTGGATATGCTATGAGTAGATGTGATGTACTTGTACGCACATGGTCAACATGATTTGGGAAATTTTGAGATGCGGTCCATAGTTGATGTATCTACCCATGCACTTGTTGTCACCAAACCGAGAGATCCTCTCGTGCCAACTTTGTCAGTTGTTGCAAGCGCCACATGCCCTTGCGAACTGGCGTATCGCAGGGAAATTGTCACTGTTTCTTCTCCGAGTTCAAGTGTGAATTGAAAAAAACGACCACACTTTGAACATTTCGATGCCTCTGCATGGCCGAACTTCACCAAAACTCTAGCAAGGCAGAGCATGTTAACGTTGAAAAGACAGAATCCCGCCTATCATTCCCAAACACACCTATATTGAACAAAGCAAAAATGAGAGGTCACCCTCCCTGCTAAGTCGCACACCTCATACATTGATCACTGCGAAGACAGTTTACACAATAAACCATATCGAGGCGATGATGGCTTAAAGACCCATACGTGAACGATTAACTATATGCCCATTGACGTTCACTTGCAATTTAAAGTCTTTACACAGTATAAGCCGGAACACGGGTAAACATCAATTTGTCTGGACGTCTTTTCTAAACCTAGCTTCCTTATCCATTGCTGGGCAAGTCCATACAAAGGGCAACGTTGTCGACTTTCAGTGCAACATGTCGGGTGTCTCTGGCTCCATCAAATGTACAAATAGGAAAATCTAGCAAGACAACGGATGCAAGAAAATATCTTCTCGGCAATCTCTCATACCAAATAGAAACTAGAATTGTTGTGAGCCACTCGGTTTCCAAAAAGAAAACACTGCTACTACTGTGGAAGGAGGACGTTGTAATTGGATACTGGTTGAAGGAATTCACGAAATGGCGAGAAAAGCAAAGCCGCTGAGAGAGGTGTGATGCAAGCTCCTGAAGGAATACACACAACTGACGGTTTAAGCAACAAGGGTATCATGAAGATTTATCTTATGCTCGAATTGTGGGTGTCACCAAAAGCTGCAACAATTGAGCATTGGGCTCTCGTCGTGAAGATTCAGATTATGATTACACACAGTTGCTTCACGAGATTGAGTCCCGGCATATAAAATAGCGCTATTTCCTGAATTGTTGCTGTATAGGCACCTTCTGGTTTGTCGCCAAGCATTCTTACGCAAGAAGCAGATTACTGCATTGTCAGCATTGCATGCATCGAAGAGCAGCGTTCCAAGAAGAAACTCTCGATTTCACAAGAGTTGCATAGAGCAATGTTTCGAATTGGTATGACCGCACGTTCGACCATGACTTGTCACTTGGTCTCGTAAGGTCGAATAGTGTGATAAAGTAAGGCTCCCAAGCAAGAAAATGGCGATATGAAAGCATGCATGTGCAGGAAGGATGTCCATAGAGAAGACGCATGCACGAAATTGGCGGTGACTAGTACCAAACCAATGGCGAACTACAACATGTACTAGTAGAGTGGTGATTGTTGGCAGCAAACAATTGGGTGAAGGGAAACCGAAGTTTGGGGAATGATCAAGGTCCATGGGTTGCAAGGATAGCAAAAAAAAGTTGGTTAGGGATAGTTTGGAGATCTGGAGAAGACTTGATGCAGTTTGGAAGGTGACACCCTAATTTAAGCACAACTTAACGCTCTGAAAGTGTTGATTGGCAAGCTCCCGGTGAAGACTAAAGTTGCTAGATGGAGTCAGAGAGTCTCTCCATTTTGTGTGTTTTGGAAATCAAAGGAGGAGAATCATGTTCACACCCTGCGGGAGTGCCCTACTGTGATGCCAGTGTGGAAGAGGATAGTGTGCTGGTTCAACAAGATGCAGATAGGCTTTCCCCTAAGGTGGGAGACGGCTTTATTAGGAGATAGAGGTGGTCTGAATGATGAGTTGTGGAAAAGGTGGCAAGTGGTGAGAGCTGCAGCTATAATGTGCATCTGGAAGGCTCGAAACAAAAAGGCTTTTTTTAAGCCATACGACTCTGGTGTGTGGTATAAGGAACTAGAAAACTCTATTAGGACGGTCTTTAAGAGTATGCATAATTGATCTTTAAGATCAATCAGCTTGATAATAGCACTAAGCACTGTAATTGCCTTTTACTTTTACAAGGCTGTATCTTTTTCTTTTTTATTCTTATATATATAATAATGTCTTCCTCCTCCCCCAAAAAAAAGAAGCTTTGAATAGCCCTACAAAAGCATAGAATGCAAACGATTAGATTTTAGAAAATTATACACTTACTTTTTTTGCGAGTAGTAAATTATACGCTTATAATTATTATACACGTGGCTCAATATTAGCTCACATAGCTCCAACTTGGTGTAGGCCTATCAAAGAGAAACAATACATCTCACTTAGTAGTGTCAAAGGTTTCTTTGTTACGTCACTAGTTTCTCATCTCACTACCAATCGATAGCTCCTATAGCAAACAATGTGTCAAAGAAAAATAAGAAATTTCACTTGAAGTCAAGTCACTCATTTCGTTGTTGAGCCTTTGGGACTAAGTATTTGGCTAATCACATCACATTCATGCTCTTATCAAGCTAGCTAAACTTGAAATCCTCGTATCCTCAAAATAGAATTTACTTGGTGGGTTTAGTGTCTCCATACTTCTATCGTTCCTACCACATTTATTCTGTACTATTCATCCTTTTATTTGTCTAAAGCTTTGATTGATTATCACAATCTAGAGTCATTGGATTAAAGATTTGCTATATTTAGAGATTGGATTGTTACTACTTTTTAAAAAGGTAGTATAACTCTTACATAGTAACGACAGCACACTCTCAATTTGGAATCCTTTCAAAATGTATATATTGAAGCAAGAAATGAAGGACAAAAACGCAAGATGACGCGAGGTGAACTCCAGTGAATTTCAGCAGGATTAAAAAATGAAGCACACGAACATTACATTACAATCTGCACCATACAACAAAGCAAAGGCAGAAATGAAAAGCATAGGGTAAGAAATCGTGAATTTTGACAAACACGAATGTGAAGGTAGGCCAGGATAGCCTTTCCATATCTGTTCAGTCCACCCTCCAAGAATAAAAAATAACATCAAGAATCCATTGCAGATAGCCTATGGAGAGGCACGTACGTTACAAACAACCACTCAATAGTGCCACAATCCAGAAGGAGTTCAATGGAAGAAAACAAATCCTTCTACATATAGGCCTGTAGACTCTTTGCAGAATTGACTAAGAGGACCAAATTTATTGACGCATCGCATTCTAAAAAACTTCTGTATACTCAATATTATGTCCAGGGCCAATTTGCTTCACGCCATGTATATAGCTGTCTGTCCTGTAACTTACTATCTGTAGACACATTTGACATATGAGGGCATTGAAAGTTTGCACTAGTCTCCTCAGCTCCTCTTCCTTCCTGCCAATTCTGTGGCAGTCCTCGATTTCGTTGAATAGCACGGTCCCGATACGCATCACCATCAATATACTTTGGATGCTGATAAAACTTTACACCCTTGCACCAGAGCAAAAATGCCTGACACAAAAGATGCATAACGGCAAACATCAGACGCTGCAGTATAACCTAAACTTATATGCACTAAATGGGACAACCTGCTTAAACTTAATAATCCAAGGGATCTAAAGACGACAAGCATTTGCTAATAATCAGTCATCTACATAATTGACAGCTTCCCTTGTTTCAATCCATACCCATATCATGACACTGAATCAGCTCATTTCTCATGACCTCTCATTGAGACATCTGGCACTACGTCACTGATGTGTGTGACACAATTCGTATGATGCCATGGATAATGCTTTATGAAGTATTTGCCCTTTTCAAGTCTCTAGCCAGGTCACCATGGTCTTCTTGTCCTGCTCATCTGTCCAGACTAAAGAAAGAGCAGAACCATCACAATCTTACGACAACGTTCATGACCAAGTATCATTTAAAGCACAGGAGGACAACCTGAAGATTTACTTCCTCTCCCATATAGCAGCTTGGAAGAGGTGGTTTCTGGAAAACCAGCTGACTGAGGCTGTTTGAACAGGTTTCCCGCGATAGAACTCCTCTCCGAGGCTGGCTATGGAACAGCTGATACAGTCTATTGCAAATTTCTGAATGCCTTTGGAGCTCTTTTATTGAAGGAACATTCTGCAAACAGTGCATTTTGGGGCAAATTTGATTTTGCATTGGTACTGCTCAAACAGTCCACTTTTTCAGATCAAAATTGATACAGTTAGGCTGCATTTGCCTACCCAAGTTTTGGCTTGTGGCATAGTTTTCATTTGTTGGTGCAGTATAATTCACAGCATATGAATTTTTGAGACTGTTTGTGCATTCATCTCTAAAGAAGGCTCAAAATTAGAATCGAAATGCAGGAGATGTTTTCCGAAGATTTGGCCTAGGAGAATAAATTGGATGGCGCCAATTATTCCCCGTGGAGCTTTATTGTAAAGAATCTCTTGGTTGCAAAGAGTCTATGGGGTTTTGTTACATGTGAAGATGTCCGTCCAGCACATGCAATCATAGCTCATGAGATACCTCGACAAGGAGTCCCTCTGACAGACAGCAAGCTTAGGTGAGGCCAGCTGCACTAGTTGCACCTCCTACCCATACTCAGCATCAGAAGAAATTGGATGCAAGAGATGCCCAGTCTTTGTCACTCACTAGCTTGTCTGTTAAGAGGTTCATCATACCTCATCTCCGTTTCTCTAGGACTTCCAAGCAAGCTTGGGAAACTTTGGAGGATATGTATCGAAAAAGGAATGAGACCAAGGCCTCTTAAGATAGCTTGACAATGCCAAGATGTTAAATGGTTACACTTATATCTACAACTTTGAATACTTTACCAGAGACTTATTTGCCTTTTCATACTTCTCTGAACTTATTTTCCTTTTCATACTTCTCTGAACTTGTCCACTGTTCAATTTACTTTTCAGGAAGTTATGGGGCTGTTGCTATTGCAAGAAGAACAGACTAGGGAAAATGTTGATGTGCATGATGGTGATCAGGCTTTGTTGGATAAAGGCCAAAGTAAGGCTCATTTTGGTAGTGCAGCTGCGAACAGAGGAACAGCAAGAACAGGCCGCCAAACAGCTCCAAATGAGGGTACAAGCGCTCAGGGAGGCTGCCAATGGCTGGGAGGAAGGACCCTAGCCTGCTCTGAGTCCGAAAGAGAAGAAGAGGCTGCCAGGTATCCTGCTGAACTCTGACTCTCGCCACGGGTCTCTGCCACTCATCATGAAAATGAACTGCTCCCTGTGCTCCGCTCTGCTGTTGGCATCTCAGAGAAGGAGGCACTGCCCTGCTTGTCTTCCCCAAACTCTAGATTGTTGAAGTCCCCTCCAACAATCTAGAAGTCTACATCTAGAAGACACTCTGACAGCCTTCTCCAAAAGGCCGGACGGTGCTGTTTGCACACTGGGGCATACACGTTTAAGATCCCAATCCTGGACTCTCCCGTCCTAACTCCCATCCAAACTGTCCAAGCTCGCCCTAATCATAGACCTCTGGAGCCACTGTCTGTGAGACCGAGATGCAAACCCCTCCACTCCATCCTACTGCAGGGGACCACACCTCCGGACCTCTCCTTGGGAGAAGGTGGTGACGCCGTCTGATGTCTGATGCTGAGAACATATGCTCCTAAATCAAAAGGATATCCACTGTCCGCCCTACCACTGCCCTCTGCAACTCCTGCCGGAGTATCCAGTACTGCGGTTGACTATGAGCACAGTCGTGAAGCCTGTGCGCGTTCCAACTCACTATGGTCCAGCTCATGAGGACAGGGATGCAGAAAACGAGGCTCTCCTGTGAGTGAGTGCCTGTTCCAAAAAAACTGCCTTATGTGACTTTGCCGGGGGTTTGGAGGGCGAGTAGTCTGTGTCTGTATGTCGACGTACTAGGGTGAACACCGGCTCAATGCCAATCTTCCGTGCCCACTTCATCATGAAGGAGACATCCACCCCGAACAACTCTGCACACTTCTGAAGGGGCTAGTAGTATGCCTGATCAACCTTTGCCTCAAGCGGCAATCTGATAACTCCTACTACCATCGGCTTCTCTCGCGTGAAGCACAGCTGAAAGTTCACCTCCGTACCGTGGGCGTGCCAAAGGTCAAATCCCTGTGGCTCCATCCACTCGTCCATCATGCGTGAAATCTGATCTCCCAAAATAGCATCAAACACCATTGGGGACCACTTCTCCAACCCTATGGAGGCGAACTGGAATCTCCAAACGAGGTGTCTGGGAGCCCACTACGCTGATCGAACCCCCTTTCCGGGGCTGCAAGACCACAAGCGTTACCTCCAGCGGTAGAGGGTAAGAGTCCAGAATCTCTAGATAATTCCAGGGTCCCAATCGCCAGAAGCGCGGTAAGGGACGCCCAGGCTGGAGATTGGGAGCTGTTGATCGGGAGGACGAGCCCCTTCCCTCTGGCTCCCTCCTCGAATGGACCGGATGCTGCGGTGAGGAAGCAGAAGGGGACGTCGTCTTACCCTTGCCTGTTGGCAGGGGTATCGAGGCAGGGGAGGGGAGGAAGGCTGAAGAACCTGCTAAGTGTGGAAAGGGGAACGGAGGGGGAGAAGGAGGGAGGAGGAAGGGAGGCGGAGGGAGGGGAGCGGGTGGTGAGGGTGATCATAGCAGGAAGGGCGAGGGGGGGGGAGGCGGCGGGGGGGGGAGTAAAGGCGACCATGAGCCTCCCTATTGATCATGCTCGCCGGTGCTCTGGATCCGCTCCTCCTCAGCCACTGCCGAGCTAACATCCGCAGCTTCCGCCATCGCAGCGTCAGGAGCTCCTGGGGCTTGCTATTGATGCAAGGGTAAATGCGGACGTTGAACCTCCAATACGGGAGGACCATCTGGTTGGGCAATGGCCCCTTCGGCCGCGGGGGGGGGGGGGGGGTCTCCACGTAAGGGCTCCTGCTGTTGCAACTTCTCAAGTCCTCTCGGAAAACCCTCTCTCTCTCTCTCTCTCTGTGCGTCTAGCCCTCTGCCTATGGCGCTTATCGGCTTGTTTGCTTGGTTTTCTTTTCTTTTTAACCTGGTCCAGTCCCCTTCTGAGGGGGTCACCCAAGGGGTTTGAGACTCTTACTATTCCTGTCTGGGAGGGTGCTGGGTTCTGGCTTGCTGAATCTACCTACTCTGCGGGGATGGGGGGGGAGGCGCTCAGCCTTGGCCACGAGGGCAATCTCTAGCTAGGTGACCCATTTGTCTGCAATGAAGACACTGGCTTGGTAACCCAGAAATCTCCACTCGTTGGCGAAGTGTACCCCCTTCAAGGATCTCTAGGAGAATTAACTCTAGGAGGGACTCCGGGCTCTCAACCACCAACTTGATCTTGGGGACCCCGTCATCTGCTACCACTGATGCGGCCGAGTCTGGAGGAGACTCGAGCACGGTGCCAAATGCCCGATCAATGGAGGGGAGGATGGCTCGATACTTCTTTGGGAACCCTGGGAAGCGAAGCGTAGCCGAAAAACGGGAAACATGGTGTGTCGTGTCAATGTCCTCCACTGTAAAGCCGTGGTACCAAGAAAAGAGGTACACCAAATGCGGGCCAAGGAGGATAAGGCTCTGCTCCACAAGAGTCAAGGCAGTATTGGGAGAGCTCAACTAGATGAGGAAGATGCCTCTTCCATAGATGGTGACCTCCTGAATGTGGTCACCCTCCAGTGCCAAGCTCGCCTGAATCCACTCTCGCACCTGTCACCTTGTGGGTGTGAGGCCCACAATTCTGCCCACAATCGCCTTGTCCTGAAGGGACTGAACTGCTTGCTGTACTTGGACGTTTGTCGGCTGGAGAAAGGACTTTAACGGCTATGATATTCGAGGGTGCTGCCATAGAGCCCCTCCAGCCAAATCAAAGGTCACCACCAAGATCTTCCTCCTAAACAAACACAAATGCTCATGATGCGAGTGAAGGAGAGGAAGGAAAAGAAGAGGCGGAAAGGAGGAGGGGGGGGGGGGGGGGGGGCGAGGGGGGATGGAAAAGGCAGGGGGGAGGAGGTAAAGAAGAGAGGCAAGGGGCAGCGTGAAGAGGCGAGGCAGAGAAAAAACAACAACGGCGGTCCGGGAAAGGGGCGCAAAGAGAGCGGGAGGGAGGAAGCAGGAGGCAGGGGAGGAAACGTCGAGGGAGGCAGGGAGGAGGGGCCGAGATGGAGATGGAGGCGGAGAGTGGGGGGTGAAGGCGGGAAGGAGGCGGAAAGGGAGGAGGAGGTGGAGTCAAGGAGGGAAGGCAGAGAGAAGGCGGAGGCGAGGGCGAGGGATGGCGGAGACGATGGTAGAGAGGAGGTGGAGAGGATGGCAGGGAGGACTGCAGAAGGGCAGAGAGAGAGGAGAGAGGCTGAGGCGAGGGATGGCGGAGAGGAGAAAAAGAGGAGCAGGGCAGAGGCGGGGGCGGAAGGGCAGCAGCGAGTTAAGGGTGGAGAAGAGGCAGAGGTAGGACGGGTAGCGGGAGAAGGCGGGCAGCAAGAGCAGCCAGGGAGCGGGAGCAGCAGCCTCGCAATTCTACCCGAGTTGAGGGGATTTTTCATGGACTTTATTACAGATCTGCCTAGAACCCGCAAGGGTAATGACTCCATTTGGGTCATAGTTGACCGTCTGACAAAGATGGCTAGATTTTTAGCTACTAGATCAATCATATCAGCTATTCAGTTAGCTCAGGAGTTTGTAGATCAATTGTTTAAGCTATATGGTTTGCCTTCAGACATAGTTAGCGACCGGGACTCTAGGTTTACAAGTAACTTTTGGACAATTGTTTTTAAGAAGTTAGAAACTACTGTAAGTATGAGTTCCTCAAATCATGCACAATCCGATGGCAGCACAAAGAAGGTAAACCAATTGGTTGAAGATATGCTTCGGGTATATGTTTCTAAGAAACAGTCTTCATGGGAAGGTTATCTCCCCATGATCAAATTTGCTTACAACAGTGCAAAGCATTCAAGTACATGTTACAGTCCTTTTATGCTTATGTACGGGTTTCAACCTAAGTAACCAGGTATGGTTGGGTTCAAGGGAATAAACAATGATGCTGCAAGGACATTCTTGCAAGACATGCAAGAAATGTTGCAGTTTGCCAAAGAGTCTATTAGAAGTGCCCGGTTTGGTTCTGAAATTATCCCCCAGGTACTGCGGTCCGTTCAAGATTATTAAAAGAATTGGACCAGTTGCATATAAACTAGAATTGCCTCCTGATGTTAACAGTTTTTCATGTCAGTCGACTAAAAGAGTTACTGGGTGCTCATGATCAGCTTGTTTCTCCTCAAGAAATAATAGAAGTTCCAGATGTGACTTTTATTCCACATGAACCTGAGAGTATTCTTGAATTTCGTGAACCTTAGATCAAGGAATCAAACTATCACGGAATACAAGATCAAGTGGAAGGATCGTGTTGAAGAGGATGCAACATGGGAGACATTACCTAACCTCCAGAGGACATTCCCGGGTTTTCTTGCGAATTCAGGAGTGAGTTCTTAATAGAGGGGAAGTATGCCATGTGCACGGATTGGTATCTGACGTGTACTGAGTTACACAAGCTAGCCTGGGGAGGCTTAGGGCTAGGCACGCTTGATTCTCGGGTTGACTAGCAAGGGTACAAACCAGATTCGGGTCTTCGCTATTTTTGGCGCATTGGGACCAAGCCTATAAAAGGGCCAAGGGGTTCAATTTTCAGGGAGCCGATGGGAGCAAGTCTAGTTCCCTAGTGCTAGGTCTGATCCTGGATTCAATCACGGATGCGCACCTGCATTTTAGCGTAGCCCAAGGCCTAGCAGCACATCCAAGGCCTCTAGGCGCCACCTGGTGGTATGGGACACCAGGCTGGTCACAATCTAGTTGGGAGTTTGTGCCAGTCGCTCAGCTCATGGCTAGGAGGGGACATCTCCTGATTCGAGATCATATCCCGTAGGTGTCATGGTTGGGTGATGAGCAGCCTGCTCAAATTCCTCATGTTTGGTGTGTTCTTGTGTTTGCTTGCAGGTCAGAGGTTTCAGGAGTGCTGGGTTGTGTCAGTTTGGGCCATAAAAGTGCCCTCCAAACTGCCTAGGGAGGGGCAAAAGGTGGCCTAAAAAGGCAGCCTTCCCCCCAGCCCATTTCCTTTGTTTATGGAGCTGCCTCAGGGCCCTTTTGCGGCTCCTTCCTTGGCTGCTCCTATCCCCCATAACTTGGTCCAGCCCTTGGGGGCCCTTCTGGGCTCCTACCCTAGGCTGAGACCTAGACCTAGCTAAAACCTAAGATGGAAACACTAACCTACTGCTCCCCAGTGGGTACTAATGAGCAAGGACTTGACTTCTAACTTGATCTAAGGCTAAGAGATTGACCTACGTAGCTCGTGCCTGACTGTCCTTGGACAAGGGCTCACAATGGGGTGACGGCGTATGACAAAATATAACTGCACTTTGTCGATGAAGCCAGTTGTCACCTTGCACCCAAGTGCAACAGTGCATGTGACATTAACACTACCTTTTGCAAATTCCAAATTGCACAAGCTTTGTAATTCCCTGAAATCTGTCAAGAAATTGCAGAATATAGGATGAAAATCTACGCAAAATAACTAATTTTGCAGAAAGAGTCCTCGAAAGATGCAGATTCATTGGCTGATGTGCAAACGTTCTCCCATTGTTGGCTACACTCTAGGATGAAAACAAGCTGATTCTTTTTATCTACAACTCTCTTGCTCCCCATAAGCTTGATGGAGTATGTCATGTAGCAAATAGATCCAGAAACATTGAGAATGATTGTATTCTCTCAATTGGAGACATACGGCATGCACAAGAGTCTACAACAATAGACAAAAGACAAAACAAGCTTACAGTTATATAAGGGTTTTGGAACCCTAAATGATGTGTCACAGGCCAAAAAGAAGTTTTTTTTTTCGTTCAAAAAAAGGACTTGTATTAAGTATGGAAAAAACTCCCAGAGCAAATTCAAGACATGTGGTGGAGAAGGAGAGAGAGAATAGGCTAGGGAGAGAGATAATGATACTCAAAGAAGACATAATGAAATGGAAAAGAAATGACTAAGCAATGAACAAATGAAAGTACTCACATGTAGACCAAAGAGCTAGTAGCTTGATGATTAATTTGACACTAGACACATTCAGCTCTTATATAAGAGCACACAAAAACACATATGAACACCTATGCATATGGGATAGCTCCCAATGTGACACGTGGCATCCATAGGACACACTAGACTAGAACTCACACTAGAACACACCGAACTCAACTTGGCTTCATAATCTAACACCCCCCCATGAAGGCAAGGTGAGAGACTACTGGAATGGAACCAAGGACAGAACATGACAGTGACAGGATTACTAAACTACGCAATATCTGAACTAGAAATGGCTCCCATGCCAACTTAGAGGCTGAAGTCTGAGCATGGTTCAGAGGTCGGACTGAGCACTCACATGGCTTTACGTCCCAAACATGACTCAAAGGCCCATGTCTCAGTATGGATGCATGAACAACTCAGAGGTCTAGAAGACCAATGCAGCAACATCCTGGAATTCATATGCCAGGCCTAATAACTAGACCCTATCAATGCCAATACATGGCTGCCATAGTACATCCCCCTCTTGACTCCAGGGACTAACTAGGAACATGGAGCCACACACCATAAATATTAAAGAAATACATCTTTTTAGGAGGACTATCACTCTTCAAACCTTCATTTTAGAGGGACTACTCAAGGTAGAGAACCTCAATGGTTTGCTCAAAGCGAAAAATACCTTGCATACTTCTGATTAGGACAGCCATCTTGTCCTCATCATCTAGAGGGCACTTCAAACTTGACAATTGTTGAACAAGAGAGTGAAAGTTGGAGAGATGATCACCTAGCTCTTCATTTTCTTGCATTTTCAGCTCATTAAACTTTAATTTCAGAAAAACTTTGGAGTTCTACCAAATAGGCTCTCCAATCGGTGCCAAACCTCCTTGGCTTTGGATTTGAAGTCAACGTAATCAATGAGAGAATCTGCCAAGCATAGCCCAATGAGAGAAATAGCTTCGTCATTTTGTTGCTTCCAAAGTTTGAGTTGTTGATCATCCGTTGGAATGGCATCAGTTGCAATGACGTCCCATAGTCCTTCTTTCATGAGAAGCAACTGCAGCTTCGTTTGCCAAGTAGGAAAGCCTTGGCCCTTGAACTTCTCCACGAGCAGTGGAGCAAAGAGGAGGAGGATAGAGACATCATAATGAGAGAGGTGGAGCAGCGAAAGAATAAGGATAGCTCAGCTCACTAGCTCATGTGGAGAAGAAGAAAAAATGGACAGCAATGGCACGTATTTCGAGGCTGCCTGGTACGGACATAGCAGTATGTAGGGCTGGTACGGCTGTACGGAGGGCTGGTACTGCGGATCAGCAGCCTGTTGTATGGCGCACTAGTCCGTACGGCTGTGCGTTGGCTGTACGGGCAGCTCATGGCGAAGCTAACGGTGAGGCTGAAGGAGTAGTTGATGGAGAGGCATTCGGAGGCAATCGATGTAGATCAGCTCCCAAAGGTGAGGCTAAGGGAAGGAAGCTCTACCTTGGAGGAGAGGGTAGCTTCCAATTGCGGGCTTCTCTCATCCTCTAGGTAGAGCAAGAAGAAGGGGAAAGTAGGAAGGGAGGCTCTGATACCACATGAAGGCACATGATGGAGAAGGAGAGAGAGAGAGAGAATAGCCTAGGGAGAGAGATAATGATACTCAAAGAAAGACATAATGAAATGGAAATGAAATGACTAAGCAATGAACAAATGAAAGTACTCACATGTAGACCGAAGAGCTTGTAGCTTGATACTTGATTGATTTGACACTAGACAAGTACAGCTCTTATATAAGAGCACACACACACATATGAATGGGATAACTCTCAATGTGACACGTGGCATCCATAGGACACAATAGACTAGAACACACCAAACTAACTCAACTTGGCTTCATATTCTAACACAAAGCTCGAGAGAAGAATACATCATCCAAGGTTTAGGCTGAAAATGCCACCTTAACCTCTTATGGGGGATTCCGAGAAGAATGGTGAGCCGCTCCATTCTCTGAAGAAGACAGTCCTCTAGGTGTGTACCATGTCTGTCCAAATACTAGCCCAAATGGAACTAGGAGCCATCTAAAGCCTCTGTGCATCTGGATGTCCAAATATGCCACGCTGCTACGCTCACCAGAATCTCCCAAGAACCGTCTGCAGAGACATGCGGTGGTCTATACGGAGAGCCACGAATCTCATCCAGTGAGCATGACTCGATTAAATGTCATCGACCCGAAATAGCCCAAGAAGAGTCACAACTCTTGTAAAATGAGGTTACAACAGAGAGAGCCAAGCTACCGAGCCCTAGGTCATGAAGAAAGGAAAACGCGTTAAAGTGCTAAATATATAGCGATCCCTTTTCGACCTGTCTGCAGTCCCATAAGCAATACTGAATAGACACTTCAACAGAAAGGCAATGAATACATGTGCCTGAGTCTACGAGCATCTAGAAGTCTTATGAAGATCTTTCAACAACCCACCAAGGAGGCAGGACCTTTCCCCATCTAGACCACTACATATTATGAGTACCAAGTGGTCTACCATGATGATTAAGTAGCCTATCTATTCCACATGACAGAGTATCTATCAATCTCTTCCTGAGAGGTTGGGGCAACTCTCCAAAAAGTGCTCCTGAAGCCGGCCCAAACTTTCAGAATAGCATCTTTCTGAGATGGGCTGAGGTGAAGATCCATCTGGTACTATCTGTCCAATCTCACCTGAGGAAGGAGAAGAGGACCGTATACTTCGGATGAAGAAATCTTTCCATGGTTCATGTCTTGGCAAAAGTCCTCTAGCCACCACCTTACATAATAATGCTCTGTTGAGCAAGTCAGGGTATATTATGTTGAGGCCTCCTTCATTCACGGGAAGAATCAAAATCTCCCAAGCCACCCTAGCTCTGGTGTCTATCAAACTAGCCACCACCTTACATAATATACTCTGTTGAGCAAGTCAGGGTATATAATGTTGAGGCCTCCTTCATTCACGGAAAGAATCAAAATCTCCCAAGCCACCCTAGCTCTGGTGTCTATCAAACCATCTATTCCATGCCAAAGAAAATCCCTTATGGGTCATTTTAGCTTAGTGATGCAATCCCTAGAATGGCATAAACAAGAGTAGACAAATCATGCCATGGCCAGCAGGCTGGTTAACCACCACCACCCTAGAAGCACTGTCAAGTTTAGCTAAGCTCCAAAAAAGGAGCTTCCTCCTAATACTCTCCAACATTGGGACAAATTGCTGCAAAGGAGAGATGCCCACATCGACCTGGCAGCCGAAGTACTTGATAGATAGACTCATCTGAATCCAAGTGAAACCAAAACCAACCCTCCAGGCCTGGGTGTCCTCATTACTGGTCCAAAATCCATTGGATTTGTTCCAATCGATGTGTGCACCTGCTACAATACAAAACAAATCCAAGGCTGCCCTGAAAGATATGGGATTCTATGTACTGGCATCCAAAAATAGCAATATTATCAGCCAGCTCACTATCCAAGAGTTCATCACCCTCTCTTAGGAGAAGTCTCAGCCCAATGATGTCCACAAGAAATCTCAAATATGTGCTCATTGCTTCAGCCACAAATAAGTATAAGGAGGGAATCCCAAGCGAACTGATCTCGAAATCTGAAATCTCTCCCCTTTCTCCTTTGATAAGCACAAGGTTGTGGGATCATCTATTTAAGGAAGAAACCCCTCTAACCCATCCATCTGAAAATCCAAAGCATGTAAGAGTACCTTCCAAAAAACTCCAATCTACTCATCATATGCAAGAGTAGAATGGCAAGGGGCTGGCCACTTTGCATAGTCCAATTTGAATCTTTCCAAAAAGATGAAGTATTATAAAAAATGCTTGTACCATGTACGAAGCCAATCAGTGTATCGTGAATAAGATTTGGAACTATGGGCTGCAAACACAGACTGATACTTTCGCCAAAATCTTGTTAAAGGTTCCCAACAAAGTGATAGGTCTCCATTAGAAGATCAAATTTCTGCAACCACCCTTTGGGATAAGATGGATGAGACCCTATGTAAGTGAATTGGACATAGTACTAGAGTCCCAAACGCCCTACAAGGCTGAGATAACATGGTCCCCAACCATGTCCCAAAAAGCAATAAAAAAGGAAGGTGTCAACCCATCTCAAACCGGGCTTCTGCACTTGTGAAGGGCAAGAAGTGCACTTCTGAATTTCAGATTGGTGAGAGGGGCATCAAGTATATCTATCATATGTTGTTTCACCAATACTGGAATACTCTACCAAACCCTATGCCTGGCATCATCTCGAGCAGGTGAGTCAAGATATGAAAAAAGGGAGGCATAAAAGTCTGTAACATTTCGCATGACAGCATCAGGATCTATCTGCAAAACCCCGTCAAGTCAATAAGTTGAGATACACTCTCTAGCATGTCTCGGGCCGAGAGTAGAGAAAAAGATTTTTTCACCCTTCCTCCCATCTGAAGGATTCCCGTGCATGAAAGGCATGGTATGCTCTCTGATCTAGCAAAATCTACATATGAGACCTTGCTGCAGCAAGGCTCTCCTAAATCCACGCATCTAGCTCTTCCCTCTGTAGGGCTGCTAATTGTCGACGGAGGCCCCTCCCCTACCTGAGTATCTCATGTCTCTTGGTGTTATCAATAGTACGGTAACAATCACTAACACAAGACAGGGCTGCTACAACATGTGAGGGGGATGAAACTAGAGCTGCGCCTCTCATGAGGCTCAGAAACAATAAGAACCATCGAAGAATGATCAGAGATGGTAACCTTTGGTAAAATGCAAACTGAGCCTCCTCTGTCAAGTGCCCAATCATCAACATAGAATCTGTCTATACTTGCATGGATGGGCAGCTACAACCTCCTGTTCGACCAAGAGAACTGATACGTATGTGGCAAAGTGTGTGTAGACCATCTTCACCCAGTTCTAGTGATGCCCTATGGGCCCTGGTATGTGCCTTGTAGGCATAGTTATACACACTTAGTTTATTTTGTGCCTTTTATGCCACATAGGACACTTAGTCCTATATGACACCTAGGACACTAGTCCTAGGGTCTAGCTACAAGTACTATGTACTTTTCTTTTCATAACACTCTAGTTGGCGTGACGGCTGCTATCTTTCGACTCTTGTACCTTGTACTTGCTCTTATTACAAAAAGAGAGAGTGAGAGAGCAGGAAGCAAGAGAGCTGAACATAGTGCTTGCAATAGAAGAAGTGACTGATACAAGAAGTGGGATGGGTTTTGTCTAAGTGACAAAACCTTATCCTTCACTAACCGTAGTTAGTGAACTAACTGTGGTTAGGGGGAAAAACCTCTAACTGAGGGAAAAGTGCCCCTAACCTACTTATTACATTACATTGGTCACTGCTGAATTATAATAATAATTCTAACACCCCCCTGCAGTGCCAATGTCATGTACAAGGAAATGATCAATCACCAAAAGGAGATAAGTTCAGGGCACTGCGAAATGCCTCAAACTTTTCACGTGGAAGTGCTTTGGTGAAGATGTCTGCAACATTGTCATGTGTTGACACATAGATCATACTGATCTCTCCTGCATGCAACTTCTCTCTGACATAGTGATAGTAAACCTCAATGTGCTTCGTGCGAGCATGAAACACAGGATTCTTTGCCACTGCTATAGCACTCTGACTATCAGTGAGAATCGAAGAAGGACCCTCCAATGAAAGATGAAGATCAGCAAATAAACGACGCAGCCAAACACATTCAACTGTCACTGTAAAAGCTGCCCTGTACTCAGCTTCACATGAGGAGGTAGCCACTGTAGACTGTTTCTTGCTCAACCAAGAAATGCAAGCATGTCAGAAACAATTCCCACTGGTGGACTGCCTAGTCTCATAGTCTTTAGCCCAATCAAAGTCACTGTAAGCATGCATCTGCAAGTCACCCCCCCTGGGAAACAACAAGCCAAAAGACTTTGTACATTGCAAGTAACGGAAGATGCGTTTTACAGCCTGCCAATGCATAATCTTTGGGCTGTGCATATACCTACTCACCTGAGAAACTGAAAACTGAATATCAGGTCGTGTATTGCAGAGATAAATGAGGCATCCAACAGCCTGACTGTAGAGTGTGACATCAATTGATTCACTCGCATCATGCATTGTAAGCTTCAGCCCCCGGCTCCATGGGAGTGGACATAGGCTTGCAATCATGCATGTTGAATCTGTCCAAGAGCTTTTGAACATACTTGGACTGAGACATAACAATGCCACGTTTCTCTTGAATAAACTGGATCCCCAAAAAGAAATGTAACAAGCCCAAGTCTGACATATCAAATGTAGCTTTCAATTGGGCCTTGAAATCTGCAATTACTTCCTCATTTGATCCGATGAGCAGCATGTCATCTACATAAAGAATGATGACCAGAATATCCCCCCCATCCTTCTTGATGTAGAGGGTGCTCTCAGTTGGACTATTGTGCAGCCCCTTGCTGGTCAGAAAGGCATCAATTTTGGCATACCATACACGTGGGGCTTGTTTCAGCCCATACAAAGCTTTATTCAGCTTGCATACCTAAAGTGCATTTCCTAAAATTTTAAAGCCCGAAGGTTGTTTGACATAAATCTCTTCCAACAAGTCTCCATTAAAAAAAGCTGTTTTAATGTCCAACTGATGAACATTCCATTCAAAATTTGCAGCCATGGCTATAACTGACCTGATGGTTGTCATCCTGGATGTAGGAGCAAAAGTCTCCTCATAATCTATGCCCTTTTTCTGAGCATATCCTTTTGCAACCAGCTTTGCCTTGTACCGATCAATGAACCCATCTGGCTTTCTTTTGACTTTGAAAACCCACCGTGTACCTATGGCATTCTTACCTGGTGGCAAATCCACAACATCCCAAGTCTGATTTTTATGAATGGACTGCAACTCATCGTGCATGGCATTCATCCAATGCACATTATCTTTTGCTTCTTCAAATGTCTCAGGCTCCTCCTCATCAAGAAGAGTACCTCAACTGAATGAGCTCCCTCCATGTGCCTTACTGCACTACGAGTTCTGCCAGGCAATGGAGCTTCAAGCCTACTCTCCCTGAGAGTATGAAGCAACCAATGCGGGACTGTTTTGGTTGCGTGTATCTCTTGAATTTCTTGCCTGACAACTTCATCCATACCCTGAGGTTGTACCAATTCAGCTGGGGGCTGAATCTGTACTTGTGGAGCTGGCGGAGGTTGCTGTAAATTCTGATTTTCAGCGGGGGAACCAAATGCTATAGGAAGCATCCCCTCAAACACATCATCTGAAGAGGCCGGAATCTGAAATTCAGCATTGGTATGTGCAGAATTTTCAAAGAATATGACATCTCTACTGACAAAATTCTTGCATGTAGCAGGATTGTAGAGACGATAGCCTTTGCTTTGTGAACTACATCCCACAAAAATGCATTTTAGTGCCTTATCTGTAGGGAGTGATTGTCTTCAAAGCCTTTGTAGGAGCCCGATTTAAAATATAGTTGGCACACATGAAGCCTTCCAGCCAAAACATGTGAGGCAACTTTTTACTTGTGAGCATGCATCTATCCATTTCCATGGTGGTGCGATTCTTCCACTCAGCTTTGCCATTCTGTTGAGGTGTAAGCCTCACTTTAAGCTGATGCATAATGCCTTTTTCTTTCAAAAATGTCTCAAATTCATGAGACATGTACTCCCCCCCTCAATCTGTGCGGAGTGTCTGCACCTTGAGTCCTATCTCATTTTCAACCATAGCCACAAAGTGTTTGAAATGCATAAACACTTCTGATTTTGCCTTGAGACCATAAATCCAAGTGTAGTTGGTAAAGTCATCTATGAATGTAACAAAATAGAGATAACCCCCAAAAGCAGGTGTCCTCATGGGACCGCAGACATCACTGTGAATAAGCTGCAATTTTCTCGTAGCTTTCACTGCACCATCCTTCTTGAAGGGAAGCCTATGCATTTTGCCAAGAATGCAACCTTCACATGCATGAGGAGGAGGCAACTCCAAAGGAAGTAATGCATCAATCATATCATGCCTCTTAAGTGTCATTAAGCTGCCATAGCTCATGTGCCCATACCTGGCATGCCATAACTCTGCATTGTGCATCACAGCAGTGGGAGTGCTAACTGATAATGCAAGATGGGATCTTTTTTCATATAAATCAAGCTAAAAAAGACCCCTATACAAAGTGCCAGACAATCTCAAAGCATATTCATTTTCTTTGTCTCTGATTGCACACTTGTCATCATCAAAAACAACCTGAAATCCTCCTCTATTGAATAAGGACATTGAAAGCAAATTCTTCTTTATACCTGGCACATAGAGTACATCTGATATTCTGAAATCTATGCCATCAATGGATGTGAGAATAATGTCTCCCACTCCACACGCTGAATGAGAAGAATTATTTGCACAAGTTACCTTCTTCTTGGTGGGTGAAGAATGCAAAGTTACAAACAGATTTTTCTTGGAAGTGATGTGCTTTGAAGCACCACTATCAAAATACCAAGTAATTTCTGTGCCGACCACTTTTCAGGTGATCCCTACCAAGCCAGGTGCACGTCCCTATCCCCATTGATTTTGGGAAGGCCTTGGCTACGCAAGGTGAAGGCTGTTCAAAAGTAGGATACTGGAGAATTGATTTTGCAAGAAAATGATAAGAAGGTGCGCTACAGCATCCGAAACCGCAAAAAGGAAGTTGCCAAGGAGGAGTCTTCAACATCAGAGAGTTCAACCTCTGACTTAACCGATGAAGAAGAAGAGACAGGGTGTAGCTCCGAGGAGTCTAGCTCAGAGGGTGAGGTGGAAGGAGTGGCCTTTGGTCTTTGTCTTGGTGCTGATTGGATGTGGGAGCAAAGGTCTCCTCAAAGTCAATGCCTTGTTGTTGGGAATACCCTTTTGCAACAAGACGGGCTTTGTGGCGATCTATACTGCCATCAGATTTTCTTTTTAATTTGTAGACCCACCCGGTACCAATGGCATGCTTGTCGGGAGGGAGATCTACTAATTCCCCTGTGTCATTTTTGGCAATGGATTGTAACTCAGCTCTCATTGCATCCATCCACTCTTTGCTGTTCAGCATCTTCATGGCACAAAGGCTCTTCATTGCAAGCTGTAACAAGGAGTGCAAACTCAAGAAAGTGACCATGCATCTGTCTATTCCCTGATCTTGTCCGGGCAGCAAAAGACTGATCTCGTTTGCTGTCCCTCAATGTATCAAGAACCAATCTGGGAACTTGCCTTTGCTGTCTATTGACAGCTCTTTCTTCAATGACCGCATCATGAATCATTTTGTGCCGGAAGAGAAACCTGCAAATCAGCATGAGGTAGTGGCCGATTATTGCTTGGTGGAGGGCCTGCAGGAGGCTCATGTTGCTGGTCAATGTCCTCTGAACTACCCACTAAAAAATCTGAAGTGCAAGTCAAAAAGGCATAGTGCTCTTCAACCAAGTTGGCTGCAACATCTCCTCCATCATGGCAATGTGGACCTGATGCATCTAATACATCCATACCGGAATCCCTTTTCTTTTCTTTGGCTATGCGCTTCTTGCACTCTCCAATATAATGATCTGGCTTCTTGCAATAATGACGGATGCCCTTCTTTTTCTGCTTGTTTGTATCACCCTGTGCCTTATAAGAAGGCTGTCCAGAATCAGCTTTATGCTGATGTGTGGGCTGATGGACATGTGGCTTATGCTGCCATGTACCCTTGGGCTTGAACTTAGAGAGCATAGCATGCTCGCCAGCGCGTGTTGCCATATTTTTGCGTGTTTGTTCCTCCTGCAACAGAAGTCCTACCAACTCGTGAAAGGAGAGAGGATTACTGCCCCCCCTCAATGACAAATTCAGCGAGGTGTGGAAACCGAGATAGGACTCAGGAAGAGAGTTCAGAGTGGTGGAGATCATCTCTGAATCCGAAATGACTTCATCAATGTTCAGCAATTCTTCCCTGAGAGCCTGAAGCTTCGTGAGGTGAGAATTCATGGAATCTCCCTCTTCCATATGTGTATGGGAAAGTTCTCGCTTCAGAAAGGAAACCCTAGCATCGTTCCTTGCTGCAAACATACTCTCCAGTATTACCCAAGCTGCCATAGATGTCTTGCATGACCGAATATGAGGTATAATGAACCTCTAGACAGAAAGAGAGATTACTGAAAGAGCTTGTGCATCTCTAGAGTCCCATCTTTTCTGCTCTGCTGTGGGAGCTCCTGGAGCGGCTGCTCCAATTACCTGTGCTGTATTTGTACCTCTACCCCTGCCTCCAGCTGTATGAGTGACAGGTATAGGCGTTGTATGTGGTCTTTCTTCATCTCCATTGACATAATCCCAAAGATTTCTGCCAACTAAGATATTGCGAACCATGAAACTCCACAAGGAGTAGTTGGTGCCATCCAACTTATCTTCCTGTGTGAGAATCCCGAACACCTCATTTGAGTTGTTCTGTGCCATTTTTGCCAGATAAACTCGGAAATACAGCAAACTGAACAAGTAAAGTCCCTTCCTGGGAAGTAAGATGCACAAATAAAATCTGCAAAGAAAAATATGCCCACAGTGACAAATACTGTCACAGCTTGTCAAAGGCTCAAAATGCACCACAATGCTCTGCTCAATGCCCAAAAATCTGCAAATAGAATCTGCAAAAGGTGGCAAAAGTCTGCAATTTGACTCGTACTGAGTCCAAAACTGTTTGCAGACTTCCAAAATGCTCTTTTACCTGCAAAATTGCAACTTAAATGCAAAAGCCCCAATTTCTTGTGGGAAATTGCATACAAAAGAGGGCAAATGGTCTAAAAGCCCCAAATGTTGCACAAATTGCACTCTGCCTGCAAAAGCCCCTAATTTCACTGCAAAATTGCAATGTAATTGCAAAAACCCCAATTTCTTGGACAACTTGCAACCCAACTGCAATGTCTGCCCACAAATACGGAATGCCCCAAATTTTTGCAAGATCTAAGCCAAACAATGGCTATCTGCAAACAATGCCTGCCTAAAAATCTTCTTAGCCAAACAATCGCTCCCTGAAAAAGGTAGCGCAAGAGTACTGTACGACGTGTACTAGTTCTTGGTCGATCGTACGACGTACGGACACCTGCTGTACGGAGCAAGTAGCGTCTATTGTACGGACAAAGCTCTCTATTGTACGGGTGATGTGTCTGCTGTACGGACGAGTAGGATAGGAGATTTACAAAACGTACGGCGACAAACAGTACGGTACAACAGCAAACAGTACGGCTGACTGTACGGCAGATGTACGGAATCAGTTCGTACGACTTGTACGGACGGGAGCTTGCTAGAGCAGGGATCAGGGAGTAGAAAGCTTGCGGGCAAGGAAGCAAAGAGCAAGATCTTGCTGCTCTGATACCAAACGTTACAAAAAGAGAGAGTGAGAGAGCAGGAGGCAAGAGAGCTGAATGTAGTGCTTGCAATAGAAGAAGTGACTGATACAAGAAGTGGGATGGGTTTTGTCTAAGTGACAAAACCTTATCCTTCACTAACCGTAGTTAGTGAACTAACTGTGGTTAGGGGGAAAAACCTCTAACTGAGGGAAAAGTGCCCCTAACCTACTTATTACATTACATTGGTCACTGCTGAATTATAATAATAATTCTAACAGCTCTCTCATTTATCGATCCTACAGTGGTATCAGAGCTCAGTTCAACTTGTCTCCTACCCCTGGATTTGCACCTACTCCCTATACCTTCATCCGTATAGTCCGTACGCTGGTACGGACGTCTGTACGTTACCCCTGTCGTACATCCTCCGTACAGCCGTACAGAAGGTTGCGTACAACGCACCTACTCCATACAACGCTCCGTACTGCGCAACGTACATGCTCCGTACTTGCCACGTACTTTCTCCATACTTTGTACTTGCGCCATACATCATACATAGTACCTGCTCCGTATGTTGTACGTACATCATACATTGGACCTACTCTGTACATCCGTACAAGAGCACTTGTACTGTCCATATAGAACAGCTGTCCGTACAGCTCGTACTTGTTTCGGGATTTTCATACAAGTTTGACACATGTGAAGTCATATACAGGACTTTGGTAAAATTTGGGGCTTTAAATACCTTTCATCTCCTCTAGTTGCAACTTCTTGCAAGAACACTAGAGTTTTGGGATTTGGTCTACAATTCCTTGTTTGATTGCAGTCCATTGGGTCAGATTGCACGACATTGAGTCACATCTGCCGGACATTGGGTCAGATTATCATACATTGGGTCACATTTGCAAAAATCTCAGCAAAATTTGGGGCTTTTCTGTATTTGCCCTCTTTTTGGCCTATTTGCCTTGATTAAATTTGGGGCTATTGCCAGACTTGCTGTTTTTTGCAGTGAACATTGCCTGACACAGTCACATTTGGGTCAAATTTGCATTTGCCCCTTGATTTGGGCTGGAAATTTGCAGACATTTGCTGTCATTTTTGGACAGCCAGCTCTTTGCAGTGATAGCCTTGAGGCTTTTGGGTTTACAGGTCTCTTCTTTTCAGGGTATCCCATTTGCAATGGCTGGCAACAATCATGATCTAGTTGCAAGGCATTTTTGAAATATTGTTTCTGGGATTGATCTAAGGCCAGCCAATGCTCCAGTGGCTGCCCCTACTACTGGTCCCTCTGCAGAGGGTACTCCTTCTGATGCCTAATCCTCAAGCACCCTTGTTGCTGCTCCTCCAACTCAGACACAATCAAGATGGGATGCAAGAGATGCAAATGCACATTCCTGTATTGCTTTATCATGCAAGAGAATCATTATTCCACACATCCGATCTTGCAGGACAGCAAAGGATGCTTGGGACAAATTGGCTTCTCTTTATCAGATTCGCAATGAGGCACGTGTTGCATATTTAAGCAAGGCAATTGCAGGAAGTCAGTATGAATGAAGGTGACTCTATGGATGCATACCTGACAAAGGTCAAGGACCTCATGGAACAACTTGCCAATATTGATGAGGTGGTGCCAAATTCTTAGCTTGTCAGTACCACATTGAATGGACTGCCAGATACATATCAAGAGTTTGCTACAACCCTTCGATTAGTGGCCATGGGTAATCCAAACCACTACTCTTTCGATCAGCTAGTCACTTTGCTTTTGTAGGAAGAGCAAAGTTGAGCTAATAGACAAGCTATTATTCCTGATCATGCATTTGCTTCACAACAGACAGGAAAAGGCTAGGCTTCCAAGCCTATGGGCAAGCCTAAATCTGCGCATAGCAGTGGCAATTCCTCCAATGCATCTAAAAATACAGCAGATAAGTCAAAGAAGAAAAGATGCAACTATTGTCGCAAGCCTGGACATGACATTTCAGAATGTAGGAAGCGCATTGCTTCGGAGAAAATTGCAACCAAAGGAGGTGAAAAGAACTGAAAGCCCCAAATTTGCCAATGTCCTGCAAAAGCCCCAAATTTGCCAATGTCTGTAGATACCACTGGTAGTAGATTCGCACGTGCGAAATTGTACAGAACACTCGGAGCAGGTACAAGCTGTACGGTCAGTTGTTCTACAAGTACATACGTACAGAATGCAAGTACAAGTTGCTGACGGCTGATCTGCAGGTGAGACATACAGAAGAACATACGAAGCAGATGATCCTGTACGGAATAGGTACGATGCAAGTGCACTTGTACGGAGAAGAGCGTACGGCTCTAGCAGATACTTGTTCCGTACGGCGAGAGTATGGAACGTAGGTACGGAAGGCAGTACGGCAAAGTACTTAACGTAGGTACGGAAGTATGTTGGCAATGTTGAGCAGGTACGGAATCGTACAGTTGTGCGGCACACTTGGTACGTAAAAAGATGCGATGGGCAAAACAGCTAGCGACGTAGCTGGGCGGCAGGACTCAGGATCTGTACGTGATCCGTACAGAAGTCCGTACAGTCGTACGGATTGTACGGATGGAGCGCAGGCTGTTGAAAGCTGAGAGCGATGCAAATCCAGAGGCAAGGGAACAAGTCCAGTAGCGCTCTAATCCACTGAAGGGTCAATGAGACTGAAAGGAGCATGTACAAGGTACAAAGTACATAGGTCGATGAGAAACACCATCACGTCAAAACTTAGATAATGAAAGATGCAAGTACAAGGTACTTGTACCTAGACCTAGGACTAAGTGTCCTAGGTATCACATAGGACTAAGTGTTCTATGTGGCCTAAAAGGCACTTACACTACAAGTGCCTACACTTATGCCTACAAGGCACATGCCATGGCCTATAGGGCATCACTAGAACCATCAGAAGATGGCCTACAATTCCCAGATGGCTTCTTGATACATTAAGGGACAGCAAACAAGACCAACCTTTTGCTGCCCGGACAAGATCAGGGAATAGACAGATGCATGGTCACTTCTTGAGTGTGCACTCCTTGCTACAGCTTGCAATGAAGAGCCTTTGTGCCATAAAGATGCTTTTGACAGCAAAGAGTGGATGGATGCAATGAGAGCTTAGTTACAATCCATTGCCAAAAAAGACACATAAGAATTAGTAGATCTTCCTCCCGGCAAGCATGCCATTGGTACCCGGTGGGTCTACAAATTAAAAAGGAAATCTAATGGCAGTATAGATCGACACAAAGCCCGTCTTATTGCAAAAGGGTATGCCCAACAACAAGGCATTGACTTTGAGGAGACCTTTGCTCCCACATCCACGATTACTCCTATTAGATGTGTCATTGCCATTGCAGCCCATCACCATTGGCAAGTGCACCAGCTTGACATCAAGAGTGCTTTTCTTGATGGGGATCTGCAGGAAGAAGTTTATGTGACACAACCTCCTTGCTTTGAGGTTGTTAATTCTGAAAACAAGGTATGCCGGCTTAGAAAAGCCCTTTATGGTTTGAAGCAGGCACCCAAGGCATGGTATGCCGAAATTCATGCACACTTACTATCCCTTGGTTTTCAGAATAGCCCCACAAAACCCACTCTTTATGTCCGTGGGAGTGGATCTGATTTTTTAGTGCTGATTTTATATGTGGATGATATGCTCATCACGGGCCCAGATACTCAGCATATTGTAGCTTTCAAGGTTGATTTGCAGCAGTTTTTTAAAATGTCAGACATGGGACAGCGCCACTATTATTTGGGCATTCAGTTTGCTCATGTTGAGGGGGGTATCGTGATGTCACAGTCCAAGTATATTAAACAGCTCCTTGATCGTTTTCACTTTGAGGATTGCAAGCCAATCTCTACTCCAGTGGACCCTGGCTTCAAATTTTCAGCTCATGATGGGATCCCACCATGTGATATCACTCTTTATCAGCAGGCTGTTGGATGTCTCATTTACTTATGTCACACCAGACCTGACTTACAGTATGCACTATCTCAGCTCAACAGATTCATGTACATGCCCAATTCACAGCATTGGCAGGCAGTGAAGAGAGTTTTCAGATATCTCAGAGGCACTCAAGATTTAGCTCTCTTCTATGGTGATCAGGGTTCACTTACCATGCATGCTTACACGGATAGTGACTGGGCAGGTTGTTCCGACATTAGAGTGTCACATACCGGCAATTGTTTTTTGCTTGGCAATTCATGTATCTCTTGGCTTAGCAAGAAGCAACCAACAGTTGCCACATCTAGCTGTGAGGCCGAGTACAAGGCAGCCTTCACCGCTATAGTAGAGTGTGTCTGGCTTCAACAATTACTTACAGATCTTGGTATTTGCCAAACATCCTCCACTATGGTCTGCATTGACAGCCAAAGTGCTTTGGCCATTGCGTGTAACCCAATGTTTCATGCGCGTACCAAGCACATTGAAGTTCACTATCATTATGTTCGAGAGCGGTTGTCAGCAAGAGACATAGAGTTGTCCTATCTTCCCACAGAGGACAACATAGCAGATATGTTTACAAAGGCACTTCCTCGTCCCAAGTTCGAAGTCTTCCGACATTCTTTACACTTGGTTCCCTTTGTTACATGATCTGACATACCTAGAAAATACCAGGTATTTTGAGACGTTTCCAGAATACTTCAGCCCATACCATGGAGGGGGGTTTGTAGGCCATCTTCACCCAGTTCTAGTGATGCCCTATGGGCCCTGGTATGTGCCTTGTAGGCATAGTTATAGGCACTTAGTTTATTTTGTGCCTTTTATGCCACATAGGACACTTAGCCCTACATGACACCTAGGACACTAGTCCTAGGGTGTAGCTACAAGTACTATGTACTTTTCTTTTCATAACACTCTAGTTGACGTGACGGCTGCTATCTTTCGACTCTTGTACCTTGTACTTGCTCTCTCATTTATCGATCCTACATTAACTTCTATAACACCTCTGATATAGGATACCAACCTCCATACAAGATGTAGACTGTGAAGCATTGTCTTTCAGTAAATGCATTGACCTGCGCACTGTTCCCAAGGAATTGAGAGAACGCCCAAAACTACCGGGGAGCAGCAAATGAGCCACAAGCGACCCTAGGGGGCATGAGGTTTCAAGGAATGGGTGATGCTGTGGTTGTAGCAAATTGGGAGCTTGTAGTAGGCACAAAGGGCCCAAGGAAAATGAGAAGAACTATGACGTGTGTTTTGTTGTCATCGATAGTAATCATTGGAGCAGCAGTTCACCAATCCAAAGCGCTGTTGTTGACAATTTACAAAGCCTTTTGAAGTGCCAGCTTTTGTGAATTTGCCATAACCCGTGGGGGATCATAACTTATCCCACCGTAATTCACCAGTGTTATATGGTTTGTTGTACTCTAGGTTTAGTTCAGTTGAACCAGCCGTTGTTCCTTTAATGGATTACCCATTTCCCCATTTTTAAAACGGACAGCTTTCTTTGTCTGCTTCACTGATTTCTAACAAAAGTACTCGTTGGCTCAGGAGTCAAACCCTACAGTTTGGTAGGACACACTCATTTCTTTGAGAATAAATTAGATCATGCCTTCCATGGTATACGACCTGAGGCCCTATGCTACATAGTGAACCTTTCGAGCAACCACGTGCAAACATAATGCCTTGTAGGTGACTAAAAGCTCAGTACACACAGAAATGAAATAAGTGACAGCTCCACTAAGAAGAATCTGTGGATTGATACCTTTGCTCCAAAAGTCACAGACTATATCAACAAGATACAATTCGTTCCCAAGTTCTGCATTGAAGCTGACTGTTCTAGTCCGTCAAGAGAAGCAGGTGCCCAAGGTATGCGTAGCTTAACTCACCACGAACCTTCCATACCTTTTCAACCTCAATAATAATTTCCTGGTATCCCTCTCCACCTGCACCTCCAATCCCACCACCTTCCAAGAGATGCAAACACGTACTCCTTATCATGTTTCTTCGCCCATGCCTCCAGTCATTTTCAGCTCATTCATAAATCCCAATCACGTTCTTCTTCAATAACCTTGAAAATCATTCCGCAAAGGATTATCAAGATGCCTTAAATGTTTGCCTCTCACCTTCTCAACTTCTTGTAGCCAGCTACTTACTCTGCTTATGATTAATTTTGGCCTTGCTCTTTGAAGCCCTGTTCTAGGGCCATTATGCTTTTTTACAAGAACTTTAGCTGAACTAGCAGCCTGCATATTCCTCCTGCCGATGTTGCAATGTTGTCTCAGTGATTGGCTATCACTTTTCCAACTAGTGTTTCAAAACATTGGACTTGTTCATGGATTATTGAAAGGGCTTGTTGGGCCCACCATCTGATGCCATGTGGGCATCTTGCCTCAGTTTTTCCTTTCTCATTGGTTCATGCCTCACCCATCACCTTGTCAGCTATCTTTTCAAAAGAGTCTCCCACCTCTACAGTCTCACAGGTAAACACATGAATCTCTCTTCTGCTCTACTGATTTTAACAATATTGATCATTGTTTCAGACCCAAGAGTTTGACAAAACACGTTCATATATTGCCGCAAATTGATTATGCACTTGCGAAAGAATGTCAAAGAAATAGTTTCAGAGCTTAAAGCAAAGGATGACAGACGCAAAGGATGACAGACCACCTTATGCAGGTAATAGGACTCAAACCTTATGATACCTTGACAGTTAGCCAATCTTAAATGTCTAAGTATCCAAATTACCTGCCAATAAATTCCAACTGCTGTTTTATGAGGCATTAACCAAAAGAATCCCTCAAAGTTCGACCGAGCACAATCCACTTGTTTTGCACTGAGTGATGCTATGAAGTAATTTCCCAGTTCAGGATGTTGCACGACGATTGTGATCGATAATTCTCTACCTGGAACAGAAGCTTTCATTCTCCAACTCCCAGACATATCCTGCAAATAATTTCAAGGGCCTATTGTAAGTTGATAGTGATTCCTCAATGTGTGATTCATTGCAGATTTGGTGATACCATTATCTGAGCATAGATAAACTGTGTTCTGCAAAGAAGAGACTTGTAGAGGCGACCATGTACATTTCCAGAGCAACAGTTATAATTAATGTTGGAGATAAGTGCACACTAAGTGTACTATTTCCCTAGTCTACATTTGTCTAGTCTCAGTTTAGTCTTTGTGTCTTGAGTGTGTGCCATGTGGCACCTCTACAATTATCCCATAAGCACTCTTGCTCTATGTCTTGTACTTTGGCCCATATATTCATGGGTCACATCATTGCAATCTATCTAGCTTGTGTCTTGTCTACACTCATTCTCTCAAGGTACTTCTTTGTCTTTCAATCTTGTTCTTATTTTACTTCTAGTTTTCTAGTTTCTAGCTCTTGCTTTTATATTCCTACATGGTATCAGAGCCATGTAGATCCCTCTTCTCTCCCTTCAGTCTGCTGTAGCCATAGCCGCACCTCTCCCAGCTATCCTCTGCTTCTACCCCGATCTCGTGAGCTGAAGGAGCTGTCTCTTCTCAGATTTCTGCCCCGCTCAGCTGGTCGCCATCATCTCCGAAACGGGCTGCTCCTGTCTGCCCTGCCATTCTCTGCGCCACCACATCAGGCCGCCTCTTTCTGCCCCACCATCTCTCTGCCAGATCTGCGCACCATTTCTGCCAGCCGCTGCTGTTCTTGCTCAGTTCTGCCCGCCATTGCTGCGCTGTGAGCTGCCGCCCCTGTTCATGCTGAAGAGCTGCTCCATGTTGCTGCCCACGACTTTCTGAAGCTGCTTCCCGTACCTTTTCTGTTCGAAACAAAGGAGGAGCTGAAGCTGTTCTATCTCTGCCCAACCTGCATCAGGCCGCCCCTTTTTCGCCCACGTGCTACCCTGATGCTTCCCGTGTTGCTGCTCTCCTTGGCTGCCTTCTTCATCGACTCAAGGGGATGTCTCTTCCTGGGATTTATTGCGCATCATCTAGAGGCAGCTCATCTAGAGGCAGCTGCAGATCGACTTTCCTCCTGTTAACGAGCTATTTGCTGCATTCAGTTCTGCCATCACTTCCTCTTGAAGAGTCTACAAGGTACTGTGCATTGTCTCTTTCAGTTTGCTGAGCAGTCTTTTTTTGTTATCCTCATATCTGCAAACTGCTGGTTCCTCATGCTTCGATGGGCTGTCACATGCTGTGGCCTTGACAAGTGGTGAGAGAGCCGGCTTCTTGGATCTCTTCTTTCATTCATTTCTGCAAGGGAATAGACACTGCCCTTGCATCTTAGCAAGAGGTAAGACCTTCCCACATGGCCTCTTCTACTCATTCTCTCATGTCTATCGACAAATTCAATGGGTCCAACTTTCATACTTGGCAAATCAAAATCAAGTGCCATCTTATGAAAGAAGGTCTTTGGGACGTTGTTCATCGTGCTGCTCCCGAAGATTCCGACATTGAGCAAGTTGTCACTTATGTTCCCACTGCCAAGAACGGCCCTTGCATCTTAGCAAGAGGTAAGACCTTCCCACATGGCCTCTTCTACTCATTCTCTCATGTCTATCGACAAATTCAATGGGTCCAACTTTCATACTTGGCAAATCAAAATCAAGTGCCATCTTATGAAAGAAGGTCTTTGGGACATTGTTCACCGTGTTGCTCCCGAAGATTCCGCCATTGAGCAAGTTGTCACTTATGTTCCCACTGCCAAGAACGACAAAGCCTATGCTATCATCTTGCTCGGTCTTGGAGATGATTACATTCATCACATCTCCGACATACAGTCTGCTTCTCAAGCATGGATCACTTTGAATACCCTTTTTGGACCCCGATCTAAAAACTCTAAGATTGCACTTATGATCTCATTCTTTGATCCACATATGCAGGAGGGAGCTACTATAGCCTCTCATGTCAATTATCTTCGCAGTCTTATGGTTCAGCTTGCATCAGTGAAGTCCCCCATCTCCGAAGATATTGCTATTGCTGTGCTTCTCAAAAGCTTACCTGACACCTATGCTACTCTTGTCACTACCTTCAAGTATCACAATAATCCTTCTCTTGAAGGTATCATCAATGCTCTCCAAGAAGAAGAAAGAACTCAACAACGAAAGGTAACTGACACTGCATTTTTAGCAAAGAAAGGAAGTTCTAAGGTAAGAAAGCCTTGCACCCATTGTGGCAAAACTAATCATATAGAGAAGGACTGTTTCAAGGCTCATCCATGCACCATTTGTGGCCGTGATAATCACCGGGAGAAGGACTGCTACTCCAAACCCTCTACATCAGCCCTTGCATCTACCTCAGCCCATGTTGCTGCAACATCTCCATCAGCAGATCTTGCTGTTCCTTCCTCATATGATGAGAAGTGGGCTTTCTGATTACTTCATATTTCTTGTCTACCACTTTGACCACCGATGATGTAGGTCAAGGGGTTCTAGTGTCTTACTCATTCTGCTTTTGGACCTGAGGAGGGAATGTCTCCAAGGTCCATCTGTTTGACTACAGTCAGTCTTCTGTCTATCTAGTCTTGTCTGTTTGTCTATTTGTCTATCAATCTGACTGTATTTTGTTTTAGATCCATCTTGTCCCTACCCTTGTGGACCCATATGAGGATATCACTTGAGGAGGGGTGTCTCAGGATCTTTGTCTGTCATGTCTTCTGTCTTGTCTCTAAGTCTATCGGTCTTTATGTCTGTCTTCTAGTCTTGTCTTTCTGTCTTCCTCCTAGTGTCCACTTAAGGAGGGTGTTGGAGATAAGTGCACACTAGGTGTACTATTTCCCTAGTCTACATTTGTCTAGTCTCAGTTTAGTCTTTGTGTCTTGAGTGTGTGCCATGTGGCACCTCTACAATTATCCCATAAGCACTCTTGCTCTATGTCTTGTACTTTGGCCCATATATTCATGGGTCACATCATTGCAATCTATCTAGCTTGTGTCTTGTCTACACTCATTCTCTCAAGGTACTTCTTTGTCTTTCAATCTTGTTCTTATTTTACTTCTAGTTTTCTAGTTTCTAGCTCTTGCTTTTATATTCCTACAATTAATACAGCTACTCAACCTGATTCCTCCAGCCCACTACCCTCTCAACACCTGCCATACCCTCTCCCACTTCAAGAGCACATATTTTCAGCAGCAAACATTCGCATTCCTTCACTCCTCCATAGAGGAGGTGTGTTGGAGAATCAATGCTCCACGCTTTGAACAACCACCTAGTTTAGACGCTCACCTTTAAGGCCCCCATATGAACAGAAGCCATGATCAGTAGCACAGGTGGTGGATGGATACAGATAGCATCGTGGATCAGCCATTCATCAGTCAATGGATAGGCGAGATTCTGGACAGCATTCCAGACAGTACAAGCTGTTTGGACTTGTGTTGGAGGTTATATTTTCTTTTGAGTCGCGGGAATGTTCTTCTTGATGGCAAGAGATGGCCTTGGCATCACTGTTCCAGGTGTCTACCAGGGCTTCAATAGGAAAACAAGGAGTCGCACACTTCCTTTCTCCGCTTAATCCCAACACGGGCAATCCTAGGCTGACCAAAGGCTACAACTGCAAGGGTAACCATATCAATGGAAAGAAAGCCAGCTCTGATACCTATCAGAGTTGTGCTTTAACGGAAGCGTTTTGAGCTTTAACGAAAGCGTGTTCTAATGATTTATTCAATTAACACATGAAATATGAACCATTTACTGAAAGATTTAAACCACATGGGACACTTTGGAAAGAATGTACCAAGCCCACAATGCATGAAGAAGCTCAATGTCAAACCTTGTGCCTGAATTCAGGATCTCAAGGAGCAGCTCCTGAATATAATTAAGTTTTACCAAATGCTCAGCTTGTCTCCACTCCTTTGAACTCCTTGCCGAAGTCATATTTGTCCTTTCACACATCGCTCAATTTGACCCTGAGGGATAATCCAAACCTACTCACCTTTCAAGAGTTGTGGGACTTCTGTTTCAAGAGGAGCAGACACGCAAAGACATCTCAGTTAATCTGAATGGTGAAGAGCATGCACTTCTTGCTAAGTACAAAGGAAAGTTCGATTTTCAGCCAAAGCATGATGCAAGACAACCATCTGGAAAGGACAAGAAAAGGGCACATGCCATTATTGCAAAAAGCAAGGTCACCACATCTCTGAGTATCCAAAGAGGATAGCAAGGGAGAGCCTGCCATGGTAGTTTCAAAGTCTTCACATTCAAGATGCAAGTAAGGAAGATGCTACCGCCAACGTTGTAACACATGATTTGGCATTCTTCAATTGCAGTTATGATGCCTTTTGGAGTCTTACTCATTTAGTGTTAATGAGACTAGTAACATACAATATTTTGGCAGTGGTGCCTTTATTTCAGTCATCTCTCAGCTCTCTTATAGGATCTATCACTCCAAGCTTTCACTCTCTCAATCACGCAATAACCCTGTATTCCGCCGGTGGACAGCACAAGCCTCTCCCTTGCCTTGCAGAAGCGTCCTACATCGTCAGTGTGGACAGCATCAAGGTCTCGGTGTTGGTCGGCGTTGCCTCTCAGGTCTTTGGGTCTGCTATACGTGTGCACAATGAGGTCTTCAGAAACGCATTTTCCGTGCTCTCTCAAAGAGTGTTCTTTGTATTTCTCAGTTCTCCAAGTATAAAGCAAATTCTCCCCTGATTGGGGGAGGGGGCCCTCAGTGGGTACAAGGACCCAATCAGTTGTCGACTCTACTCTCTCTCTACCCTCATCTCCTTTCTTTCTCTATAGTGTACAACGCTGATTCCTCGCTAAAGGTTTGAAGGTCTTGCTGTGAATTACACGATCAAATTACCGTTGCACGTTACATTGGTATCAGAGCTTTGGTCCAGCCTGACTACCACGAGTGTATGGTTGTGTTGAGATTCGAAAAGGACACACAATCAAGCGCCATGGAAGGGTAGGAAAAGTATTCACCCTTGAAGACTTTGAAGAGGAGAAAGACTACCAACAAGATCCGCTTCCGCCAAGTGCTCAGGAAGTTATGGCAAACCTTCTACAGTAGAATCGGGTCCTCCTACAGCAACTCGAAGAACATTCATCCCAGCTAGAAGAAAGCAGAAGAAGACAGCTGGACCAGACAAAACAACATCTAGAGGAAAAAGAAGCAAAAAGGCCACTGGAAGAAAGAGAAACCACAGATTTTGAAAAATTGCTCTTGTTGATGCGTGAGGAACGCAAAAATGGGGAGGCACTGCGACGCACAGAGCTCGCCCAGGCAGAGAGGCAACAAAAGCTAGACCGAGAGGCGATGCTTCTCCAACACAAACAAATGTTAGCTGCTATGCATGCAAGTTTGAGCATAGCAGCCGTCACCGTCACAGCTTCGTCATCGACAAAAGTAACACCACTCAATTTGTCCACTCCAAATTTTGTTAAGTATGCTGGTAATTGACCATTCAGCAATTTTGCAATTTATTCATCAGTTTGTAACTCAATTTCCGTTAGCGCAGATTCAAGATGAGCAAGACAAAGTCCACCTCGCAACCCCTCATCTTACGGGTGAGGCGGTGACCTGGTGGAAACATTGGGCTAGTAAGCATACTGACCCAACAACGTTTAAGACAAATTTCGTTTGGGCAATGTTTGTGGCCAACCTCAAAGGCCGTTTTCTCCCACCCCAATATATGCTTAACCTAGAGGATGAGTTTTCTAGTCTCTCCCAGAATGGTTTGCCTATGTTAACATACAATAACAAGGTCATAACGCTAGCGCAACAGTTGGGCGTGACGGAAAGCACCAAGATGAAGCAATTCATTCGAGGATTGGACACCACCATCCGTTACACCATTCGGAACTTCGACCCGCCGGATTACCAGCGCGCACTGACTCTCGCACAAAATCAAGAGATGATGTTGAACGGGGGAAAGCCCAAGCAGGTCCCAAAAGATTCCAAATCCCCGCAACAATCAAACAACACAGCAGGTAAGGATCAGAAGAAGGACAACCAGTTCGAAAAGAAAGACGGCCAAGCTTTTGGTCAAAAGAAGCAGTCCAAGCCCAAGATGATACCGGATGAGCAGGCTAAAGCGTGTATTACGGGAGGCTATATGCAACCCGACGAGCAGCGGTACCACCAAGAACATAGCTGCTTTCATTGCCACCACATCGTTGGGCATGGCAAGAAGGATTGTCCTAAGTGGCTCGCCGAGAAGGCTATGAAAGCACCTACTTCGTCCATCGCCAATGTATTGGCACTTCCAACCCCACCTCCATCCTCGGCTACGAATGCCGTCTTCCTTGCTTTGAACGCCATTCTCACGGTGTGCCATGTGGTGCTACATAGAACTTGGATCAATCTTGATCCCACATGGCACATAGGTAAGGAGGAGGGAGATTTCTCAGATCAAAAGAAGGCGCTCATTCGAGCATACAGCACAGCTAACGGGCATCCGTTTATTGTCCTATTCGATATGGGGAGTTCAGAAGATGCCATCTCCCCTCAGCTTGCCAAGACAGTGGGGTGCACCTTGGTTCCTCAAGAGCTTGCAGTGGACAGGTTCACGCCTGGCTTGCGCACACACATCACGCATAAGGCCATCCATTTCACTTTTTCAGTTCAGAAGGCCATGTTTATACGGGATTTTAATTTGACTCCTTTGATGGGGTGCGACATGATCCTCGGAATTCAGTGGTTCCATGAGCATGTACCGACGCCTGATTGGCAGCAGGACACCTTCACTATTGTGGAAGGTTTACCTGAGCCCACCGTGATACGCGGCGATCAAAGCATACCAAGGATTCCGTTAAACTCGCATATTCAAGCAGGTTGGGCCACCCGCAAGGGTGCCATATGTGCACTTGTCTATGTCCAGTGCCAAATCATTGTAGTTCCAGCTGCTCCTCTGATGGAGCAAGCAATGGTGGATCTACTCCAAGAGTTCCAAGACATCATGCTTCGAGATGTCGAGAAACCATCCATGTGTGAGCTGTATGCTTGACACAAACCCACAAAGGATCGGATCTCCTGAGCCGTCGTGGGGACAGCCCAACTTGCAATAGCTTGAATCTTCTCTAGGTTCAATCGAATCCCTTGATCACTAATGATGTAGCCCAAATAATGAATTTCCAGCAAGCCGATTTTCTTTGCGTTGAGCTATAGCTGGTTATCACGTAATAACTGTAGGGCACATCGCACATCCTTAATATGCTACTCGGCTGTAGCAGAAAAGATAAGGATATCATCGAAAAAGATGAACAGGCACTTTCCAATATACTCTGCAAATACCCGTGACATCATCTTGTTGAATGTTGGTGGTGCATTCTTCAAACCAAAGGGCATGACGATGAACTCGTAATGAGCTCGCTCTATTCAGAAAGCTGTCTTTGGGATGTCAGCTTCAAAAATCCGGACTTGATGGTAGCCACTCTTGAGGTCAATCTTTGAGAAAAATTTTGCTACCATTGAGTCGTTCCAAGATGTACTCGATGCGGGACATAGGAAACTTGTTGCTTACTGTAAGCTTGTTGAGTGCTCTGTAGTCGACACATAGTCGTGCGGACTTATCCTTCTTTGCCACAAATAGAATGGGTGTAGCAAAAGGCGAAGAAGAAGGTCTAATAAAGCCTGTGCACAGTAATTGAGACAATTGATGCTCTAACTCCCCCTCCATAGACTTGGAAAGTCGATACAGGAACTTACTTGGAGGTGTCGAGTCCGAAAGTAGATCAATGCGATGGTCTTCCGGTCGGTTGGGAGGAAGCTAGGGTGGCAGATCATGTGATGCCCAACTGTGGAATCAAGAATGAGGGCCAAAGGCTGCCCTTTTATAGGCTGTTAGGTCAGCCTAGCCAACTTGGTCAACGCCAAGCGTTGAACTTGGCTGGTCAACTCCGACCATTGACCAAGTCGGTCAAAAAGGCAAAGTTGTCCAAAAAGTTAACACGTTGACTTTTGACCAAAAAATCAACTCTGTGTTTTTTGACCTGCGACGATGTGGTGTTGATTGTATGTTGACTGTGTGCATATTGTTGACTGTGCAAGGCTACTTGCATGGCTGTACGGATGCCTGTGTGGCAATTGACCTGGCTGCCAGCACTAGCACCAGCTAGCATGGCCACAAGCTTGTGGATGCTTGTGACACACACACACACTCTCTTTCTTTTTTTTGTGAAATCCATGAATATTTATATTAAAAGAAGCTGTCTCCCAAGTAGAGATCAGCAAATATAAGCTCAAAAAACTCCATTATAAGAAAAGTAGACAGTGTAATCTATCTGACGAACAGAGAGGCAATCATAAAAGGATTGCCAGAGTGACATCCGGAAATAGTAGAACATGGAAGAGGTAGGATCTCAAAAGACTCAGTCGTTCCTGTCTCTCCATTCATTCATTCCAACCCCTCTCAAGATCCAGTTCCCACCTGGACCAGGACATCTTAGGCCCCCACCAGATGCTTGGGACTCCCTATTGGCCGAGATACACAGCATCCGGGCCCGTCAGGCAGAGCTGACACATTACACCCAGGAGCAGGCCCAATACACCCAAGAGCAAGCCCGCATTATACACGAGCAGGGCAAGCTTATCCAAGGACTCAGACACGACATCACACACCTTCGAGAGGAGCTCGGGACCCTCAGAGCAGCGCCTGGAGGGACCCCAGTCACAGAGATGGAGGCACAGATAGCCATGATACAGTCGACTATAGCAGAGACGACTAGATGGGTGGACGTGGCGAAACGAGAGCCCACAAAGGCAATCGTTTCAGCCGCCATACAGGAGCAGCAGCAGAGGGCTTTGAAGGCCCTCAACATTCGGATACGAGGGATCACGCGAGACAGCACCAGCACCACTACAACGCCCATGGAGGAGGCAATCACCTTTGTGACCACCACCATGGGGGTCCCCGACCATGACATAGAGGGAGCATGGCGTGTTGGGAGAGATCCCAACCGAGAGCAGCCCCTAGTCATTCGCTTCAGAGATTCACATGCTCGACTAGCGACACTCTGACGCCGAGCCGCTCTACGAGACCATCCCACCCTGTCCATAGACAAGGATTTGACACCACTACAGATTGAGGGGCGACGAGTTCTTTTGCAACAGCGGGATATTGCCCACAAGGAGGGGAAATGGGCCATGGCAGCTATAATGAGTGACAACAAGGTTGCATTAAGAAATGAATTGTCGCAGAGCGCCCTTCTATAGGTGTGGGCCTGGCATCAATTACAAGTTTACATATGGGATGGCCAGCCTATGATGCCATGTGGCAACTTATGGCTCCCCTTACTAAAAGAACTATCTATTTACAAACCATTAAAAGGCCCACCATTCTAAAAGCTAACTAAGTAAATTTACACTTTGCTCACCCAGGATGCATGGGGGTTTGAACGTTCTCAATATTCACATTCACATGTTGGCGCGCAAGGCCACTTTATTGACCTCCTTTTTAGAGCAAAAGCAGCCTTGGGCCCTTATGCTTGCTTGTATGGTTGGTTCTCTACGTACAGATGCATTCGGCCATTGGGTTCCTACACTCTTTGATGTTATCTTTGGTCACTTCCATGGTATGTCACCACAATGTAAATATCCTAAGTCAAAGTATCTTAAGTCAAAGTACAGTTGACCATTTATTTGATCATAATTAAAGAGTTTTATATGTGTTAATTATGGTCAAAGAGTTATTTTAATGGTCAAAGGATTGACTACGGTCAAAGATTCAAGTAAACCTGACTGCGGTCAGAGAGTGTTGACTTCGGTCAACAAGACTTGGCATGCGCCAAGAGGGTTAACCCTGATTAACCAAGATGTGCCAACTTTGGTTGGAGAGACTTGGCTATAATTAAGGCGCCTTGACCTTTGGTCAAAGCTCTTTAATTATAATCAAGAGTGTTGACTCCGGTCAACCAGAGAATATATATATGTTTATTTGTATATATATTTGTTTAGATGTGCACATGTATTCAGTGGGGACGCCCACCGTGACTAGGATTAGTCCACAATGTGTTATTTGCATGCAAAGCACTAACAATTAATGGGTACAATGGTGGTACGCTTTAATTAATTGTTGCAGGTACTAGGAAGGATTATTTTTCCTAAGCGAAATGGGAGCCTGACAAGCATCTAGGAGGTGGTTCGTGTGACTGAGAGCTTTGAAGACTCCAGAATGGCCCTTAGTGTCTTGTAATAGGATTTAGTCTAGATTTTAGACAAGTGGCATGTTGCCAATTTGAATGGAGCTTGAAGCTCTTGTAAAAGAAGAGATTATTCACGTTTTGGATGAGGGAGATTTACGAGATAGCTCTACGCTGAACTTATGTAACAGATTTTTTCGTGGATGAATAAAGACCTTCGGGGGGGTCCAGCCCGACGAATTGTCCTGGGCCCTAGTGCATCTCCAGAGAGAGGGAGTGAGGGAGAGCTTTTGAGAGTATAAATCCCGTCATTTAAGAGTGGTGATATGGAAGCCATAGCTGTCTTTCACCGGTCAGTCTGGTTTTATTGGTATCAGGAAATCGGGAAGGCAATCTTGTGCTGATGACCCCAAAGAGACGTTCTTACGCGGGTACTGAATGGTTGGCAAGCGCGGGGGTGTCAGCTGGTGAATGGCGATGTAAAAGGTTCCGTGACCACGAATTAATGAGCAGACGGCTGCGTGATGCCCCTGACGGAGAGTAAGCGCAGATGGGAGCAATTGAAGGCAACGCACGGTGTGCTATTCTGTTGTCTGACAGAGATGTTGACGAAGACCTTCAACAAATCTTCATGAAGGCTCAGATCGACGGTCACCAAGGTGCGGCGGGCGTGGCTCTATGCACAGATACACTGACACGTGCGGTGATACGTGGCAAACACGTGTAGTGCGTTGATGTGGCGTCTAGCCAGGTCAGCAGATGACATGGTAGTAAACGTGGCACAGGCACTGACGTGGCAGTGCACAGATATTTGCTGATGTGTCATATGGACACGTGTCAGATGACGTGGCAACCAGTCCAACAGATGACGTGGCAGGACATGTGGTAGCTGACCTGGAGTGCCAGCTAGACAGGTGGCTGAGGTGGCAGACCCTGGGTTTATCCAACCTAACCTTGGTTAGTGGACTGGTTAGAGGTCCACTTACTTGACCCATCCAGTCTAGTCTGGTCACTGTAACCAGACTGTGACCAGTCTAGTTGGTTCAGTTGCAAACTAACCAGATCAGTTTGGTTGGTGTAACCAGTCCAGTTAGTCTAGCTGCAGACTAACCAGACCAGAACCAGTCAGTCTGGTTAGAGTATCCAGCCGGTTACCTATCTGGTTACTGTCTACAAAAAAAAAAAGAAGACAGTTGCAGAGATTGTTTCTGCTAGTAATTTTCATCTGTTAGTCAGACTTTCACTGTCAGAAAAACAGCAGAAAAACATAGGAATCAGAGATTTGCAGAAAAAGAGTATGCATGCCTTTGAGCAGTAAAAAGAGGTAAAAACAGATGCCTTTTGAAGCTATCTGCAGCAGCCAGAAAAGGGCAATATAATTGTTGATGCTTTGGCAACTGTGTGGGTATATGCCTTGAACTGACAGCCAGTACTGGCATAGATTGTGAATGCAAAACACCTCTTGTTGAGGTACTTTTTCTGTTGGAAAAGCAAAAGTAGTGTGCATCAGTTACCCGCACTGTGTGAGAAATCTGCAGATCTCAGAATATGGATCAATCACCTATCCAGTGGGATTCACAAGATAGGGATGTACATCCAGGACAGAGAAATGTGCCGCAAACTCAACAAGAATTTGAACAGATGGTACGCACTCGTATACAAGAGCTGGAAAATCTCAAAAGGGATCCCAAGGCTCAGCATTTGTTTCAAGCAGAAGCTATGCCTAATCCAGTATATGACGTGCCAATGCCGGAGGCACACTCTCGTGTACAGCCTGAGAGAGAGAGATCTCATAGATCTCATAGGAGACGGTCCCATAGTAAAAAGAGATCGAGGCATCATCACCAATCTCCTAGTCCATCATCGTCTACCTCGAGTTCGACCTCTGTGTCTTCTTCTTCCTTATCAGATAAATCATCCAGGAAAAGAAGGAAACACGAGAAGTCTAGGAAGAGAAAGTCTTCCAAAGCGACCAAGGAATTTAAAGAGGGAGGAAAATTTGTCAAGTTTATGACCTACAATGGACAGTATGGTCATACAGACAAAGCATTGCAGTTTATCAGACAGTTTGATGCTGCATTCGGTACAGAAAAATTTTCAGAATCCTCCAAATTAAGAATGGTCAGTTTACACTTGACAGCAACGGCTAGTGCATGGTGGAGTGCACTGACCACACATGGGTCAGCCCCACGGAAGTGGAAGGGCTTCAAGAAAGCCTTCTACCAGCAATTCATGCCTAAACAGTTTAGAGACCATGTTCTTCAAGATTGGGACAGCTTGCACATGGATGCAGGAGATACAGTGGATGGGTACAACCAAAAGTTCTGGGATGCTTATTTGCAGGTTGCACCGTTCAAAAAGATCTCCAAAGGCACCCAAATGAGGAAGTACAGAGCAGGTCTCACTCCAAGAATTCAGGCAGTAGTGAATGCTTTGGGGGCAAAGAATATTCAAGATCTTATGCATTCAGCTTCAGTAGCGAGTCTTGTGCCGCTACAAGATCCATCTACAGTGCCATCCTTGCGTGCAGGACGTGCTGATAAAAAGAAAACTGATTTTACAAAATCAGAAAAGAAAGAGTACCCCAAGGCTGAAAAGAAAGGGTTTCAGCCTCAGAAGCCGAGGGGTACTCAGTTTTCAAAGACTTATAAGGGAAAATCTCTATTTACCCCTGAACAGATAGCGGAATTCCGTAGAGATGGGAAATGCTTCAGGTGCGGTAAAGAGGGGCATGTGGCTGCCCAGTGCCCAGAAAAGCCTTCAACATCGAAGGGAAAAGAGGCAGAGAAGCCACGAGGACCGCAAAAGCCAATGGCGGGGGGAATTCCTGATATACTGGGTCATGCTTTGAACCCAGAAGAACGAGAATTGCTGCTATCATGGGGCAAAGTTAGAGACCAGCAAGCGCTAATTTTATTTGATCCAGGGGCTACTGATAATTTCATATCAGAGAATCTAGCCCTGAGGCTGGGAATAAAGACGGAAGAGTTAGGCAGGGCTTTGGATGCCGATCAAATGTTTTGTGGGAATCCTGTGCCAGTTACTCCCTTGATAGGGAAGCTCCGTCTTCATGTTCAGAGTTATGTGGATCAGGAAGACTTCTTCATTTCTCCACTGAAACATTATGATGTAGTTTTGGGGATGCCTTGGTTTCACCGCAAGGCAGTGAAGTTGACTCTTCCTGAAAGAGTGCTGGAGTTTGTGCATAGGGGGAAAAATCAGCGTTTAATTGCCAGGAATAAAGGGGACACTATCCCCATTGTATCTGATGTTTCATGCGGTAAAGCAATAAAGTCTGCAATTTCTGCGTACATGGTTTTTGTAAAAGAAAAAAAGAATGATATGCATGCTGAAATGAATGATGCAGACAAAGATAAGTTTCAGTTTCTGGTAAACTTTAAAGATTGTTTTTCTGATGTTTTGCCAGGGGAGTTACCCCCAGAGAGACCAGAAGATCATCAGATAGAGTTAATGCCTGGTAGTGAGCCACCAAACAGACCCCCTTATAGAGTCAGTGCGACTCAGAGAGAGGAGATTATGGCTCAGATACAGGACTTGCTGTCCAAAGGGTTGATTCAGCCCAGCTCGTCTCCTTTTTGTTCCCCTGTACTATTAGTACAGAAGAAAGATGGTTCATTCTGTATGTGCGTCGACTATCGCGCACTGAACAAAATGACCATCAAGAATAGATTCCCTATTCCGCGTATTGACGATGTCCTGGATCAGTTAAATGGAGCTTCAGTTTTCAGCAGGATAGACTTAAAGAGTGGCTATCACCAAGTGAGGATACAACCTCAGGATGTGCACAAGACAGCATTCCGCACTACATTCGGGTTGTATGAATACTTAGTGATGCCTTTTGGGTTGACAAATGCTCCAGCCACATTCAATAGAATGATGGATCGTATCTTCCGGAAGTACAGGCATTTTACGGGTACTTTCTTTGATGATATCTTAGTTTTTTCTAAGACAGAGGAAGACCACAGAGAACATCTTGCTATAGTGTTTCAAGAGCTGAGAAATCATCAGCTCTACGCAAACAGCAAGAAAAGTGAATTCTTCCTGGAAGAAATCCACTATCTGGGGCATATAATATCCAAGAATGGGATACAAATGGATCCAGCGAAGATCCGTGCCATTCAGGAATGGCCAGAGCTGAAAACTGTGCATGAAGTTCGAAGCTTTTTAGGCTTGTGTTCTTACTACAGAAGGTTTATCAGACATTTTGCTGATATCGCAGCTCCATTACATGACCTCACTAAGAAAAATGCAGCCTTCACATGGGGATTATCACAGAAGAAAGCATTCAATACACTCAAGGAAAAGTTGACTACAGAGCCTATTCTGGTAGTTCCGGATCTTTATCAGTCTTTTGATGTGGATTGCGATGCTTGTGGAGAATGTGTTGGGGCTGCATTGCATCAGAATGGTCATGTAGTAGCCTATGAAAGCAGGCGACTTCGGGATGCGGAAAGATATTTAGGAATCTATGAGAAAGAGTTATTGGCTGTAATTCATGCCATCCATACATGGAAACACTATCTTTTGGATGCAGATTTTACTGTCAAAACAGATCACCAAAGTCTGAGATACTTTTTGACTCAGACCAAGCTTTCCGAGAAGCATATGAAATGGGCAAACATGCTGTCAATGTATCATTTTCAGATTGTCCATACTCTGGATTTCGGAACAAAGTGGCAGATGCCTTGTCCCGAAGACCCCAGGTCAATAATGTAACTATTGCTTATCATCAGGACCTAGAAGGCATGAGGGAACAATATGCTCATGATTCTGATTTTGGTGAAATTTTACAGCAAATGCAAGAAGGGCAATCCACCAGTCACTATTCCCTGAAAGATGGGTATTTAATGAAAGATGATTGCCTATGCATCACCCAGGAGATGAGGCAAAAGATTTTGGGGGAATGCCATGCACCTCCCTATGCTGGACATAGAGGAATTACAGCAACAACTCTAGCCCTAGAGAGGTATTTCTTTTGGCCAGGAATGCGGAAAGATATACATCAGTTTGTTACTGAATGCCTTACGTGTCAGAAAATAAAGTACGATAGACGGAAGGCACCTGGCCTACTTATGCCTCTTCCCGTGCCAAAGGCACCATGGGAAAGTATTTACAATGGACTTTATTTTTTATTTGCCGAGATCAAAGTCAGGGAATGATGGGATTTGGACTATCATAGACAGATTCAGCAAGCAAGCTCATTTCATTCCGGTTCGCAAAACCATAAAGGCAGATCATATGGCTAAGCTGTTCATGGCACAAATTTTTAAACATCATGGTATGCCTAAGTCCATTGTTAGTGATCGAGATCCCAAAATGACCAGTCTATTCTGGAGAGCTTTATTTGATAACATGGGGACGAATCTGAATTTTTCTTCTTCTTTCCATCCCCGAACAGATGGTCAAAGTGAAGTAGCAAATTCTACCATTTTGGATATGCTGAAATGCTACGTGGGTGACCAAAGTTCAGACTGGGAAAAGTACCTACCGTTAGTAGAGTTTGCTTACAATAATACAGTACATAGCTCTACAGGGAAAGCCCCTTTTGAAGTCATATATGGGAAGGTGATTTTGCCACCTATATTGAGGACCAAAGATGAAATATTTGCAGCTGATCAGTTTGTCAGAGACCTCCAGACAGCTTACAGCCAAGTCCGGACAGCAATTGAAAGGTCTCAAGAGAAACATAAAAGAGCTGCAGATAAGCATAGGAGACAGTTAGATCTCAAGGAAGGGGACTGGGTACTTTTGAGGTTTGAAAAAGCTAGGCTCCGCAAGTTTAAAGGCATACAGAAAGTGTATGCAAAGTTATCTCCCAGATACTATGGCCCTTTCAGGGTTACAGAAAGAATAAATGAGGTTGCATACAGATTAGCATTGCCAGAGCATTGGAGGATTCACAATGCATTCCATGTGAGTCTTCTAAAGAAATTTCAAGGACCAGAGCCTACAGAACCACTATCAGAAGATCCACCAGAAGTGGATGAGCTGGAGGAAGTCCTTCAGCCAAAGCAAATTGTGTACCATATTGTACGTAAAGGCCCTCAGGGTAAGGAGTTTTACAGGTATCTCGTAAAATTCAAGAATTATACGGCATTAGATGCCAAGTGGAAGCCGAGGGGATGTCACCACAATGTAAATATCCTAAGTCAAAGTATCTTAAGTCAAAGTACAGTTGACCATTTATTTGATCATAATTAAAGAGTTTTATATGTGTTAATTATGGTCAAAGAGTTATTTTAATGGTCAAAGGATTGACTACGGTCAAAGATTCAAGTAAACCTGAATGCGGTCAGAGAGTGTTGACTTCGGTCAACAAGACTTGGCATGCGCCAAGAGGGTTAACCCTGATTAACCAAGATGTGCCAACTTTGGTTGGAGAGACTTGGCTATAATTAAGGCGCCTTGACCTTTGGTCAAAGCTCTTTAATTATAATCAAGAGTGTTGACTCCGGTCAACCAGAGAATATATATATGTTTATTTGTATATATATTTGTTTAGATGTGCACATGTATTCAGTGGGGACGCCCACCGTGACTAGGATTAGTCCACAGTGTGTTATTTGCATGCAAAGCGCTAACAATTAATACGGGCAACTAGTACGATCTGTACGGAAAGGGTGCTTTGGAGCAAGTGACGAATCTAAACGTGGCTCTGATACCACTGAAGGGTCGAATGAGAGAGAGAGTGCAGATAGCAAAGGGTCGCAGAAGAACACCCGTCACATCAAACTTAGATAAACCAAAAACAAAGGAGTACAAGGTACAAGTACCTAGACCTAGGACTAAGTGTCCTAGGTGTCACATAGGACTAAGTGTCCTATGTGGCCTAAAAGACACTAACACTATAAGTGCCTTTATTTATGCCTACAAGGCACATACCATGGCCTATAGGGCATCACTAGAACCACCAGAGGATGGCCTACAGAGAGGCAGAGGGGGAGAGCAATGGATGCTGCCCATGTGGGGAGGGGTGTACAAAGCAGATACGGGGTTGTTTTGCCCTCCTTTGGGGCCTACGTAGTGCTGCCACTAGACTGCTCCTATGGTGCCTAGTAGGCGCCCTTGTTTGGGGGCCTTTTATGCCTCTAAACCCCTGCATGCTCATCAACCAGCCAATCGGCTTACCAGTCGGCCACCCCCTACTCCTCTAGTCGGTCATCTAGGGCGGGGGGCGGGGAGTAGGGGGGGGGGGGGACCCTATATAGGGCCCCTCTCCCCATTCTCTCTATCTCATCTCTCTCTCCCTTGTTCTCTCAATTTTACTGTTCAATTACGTGAGTAGTTTGCTCTCTCTCTCTCTCTCTCTCTCTCTCTATATATATATATATATACCTCCTTTGGTGTTCAGTTCCGCTGCACTTCTCACAGTTTCTAGTCTTCCATAGTAGTTGTTCCGCCTTGAAACAGCTATGAATGTACATTCTTCTTAATAAATGGTTCATTTACCCCCAAAAAGTGTGTGTGTGTGTGTGTGTGTGTATGTGTGTGTGTCTCAATACTCACTATTTCTCTCTTGGGTGAGATATTGGGCTCTTTGGACAATCTGGAGTGAGCATAATTTGGCATACTTGGGTCGGCAGATTCAACAAGTCATATGAATCTTTCCGAGCCTCATTGCGGCAATCCTTATATGATGCCTGCCATGAGGGTGATATGGATGCTTCTTGCATAGAGCTTTTCTTTTTATGTTTCTGATCTTTGGAATACTCTCCATTTCGGAGACCTCCCATCATGTAAATTTATGAGCATATAAATATACTCCACTGGATATTACCCAAAAAAAAAAAAAGTGTGTGTGTGTTAAAAACATGGTGGAGAGAGAGAGAGAGAGAGAAGGTTAGGGTGTGAGGAAATGATGCTCAAATGAAGACATGACAAAGGCTTTCATTCATTCATCAAGTGTGGCAAGACAAGTACAAGCCTTATATAGGCTACTCACTCACACACTAGCACCTGGTGCATATGGGATAAGTCCCATAATGACACGTGGCACTCACACATGACTCACACACATAGACTAGTACTAGATCACCTAGTACTACACACCAACACACTCTTTGGCTATGATATCTCCAACATGTGTGTGTGTGTGTGTGTGTGTGTGTGTGTGTGTAGTGTGTGTGAGAGAGTGGTAAGTGGTGTGTGTGTGTTGGAGCTCTGCTGTTTGGCCTCGCCAGGGATCTCGCGCAACCCTGCCCGTACATCTGTATGGTCGTCGTACAGCATCCGTACGTCAGTACGATTCCATACATCAGTACCAAAACCCGCGTCAGCTCTGGTTCTCCTTTGCACAGCTCCGTACATAGCCCCGTACCTTTTGCGTTGTCGTACTTTTTCCTCAAGGTCTTTCCGTACGTCCCTACAGCTATCCGTCTTTCCGTACAAACCAGTCTTCCTGTGCCCCGTTTGTATTTTCGTGCAGTCAGGCTTCTTTCTGTACAGCCCCGTGTGTACCTCCGTACAGTCCAGCGCTGTCCGTACAGTCCCATGTTTTTTTACCATACAAGTCCCGAGTCTTGCTCTGGTGCTTTTCCGTACAGTCCTGTATCTCGCTTGTTTCATTTCATTTCATACTTCTCCGTACAGTCCCTCTTGCCTTGTCGTATCCCAATCATGGCTTCAGGTTCGGATGTTTGTACATATGCTCGAAAAGAAAAATCTGCAAATGCTAAGCGACGTCCTTCACAGCCTGCAACACAAGATGATGAACTTACTATGGAAGCTCAATATGTGTTTGATACCCTAAAGGATGACTTTCAGCAGTCACGCCAGGAATAAGGCAAACCAGTTCCAGAGGTCACGTACAAATTGAAATTGCCATCCCTCGTGAATCTTCTCAGGAAGTTATCTCAAACCGCGGTTATTATTTTCTTTCCAAGAAGAATCCCAGCAGCCAGTGATGTTGCACAATGGATTAAGTCCATCCTTGGAGAATGCTTTATAGAGGGAGTATATTTTGCATCTAGAGGCTTTTATGAGGTGCATTTATCAGATGCTTGTGCAAACAAAAGCTAAATTAGCTTTCTCCCCTCTTTTACGGGAAGCAGATGGTACATGCTATGCCCTGGTCCCCAAACAAGGATTATCAAAGTCTTATACGACATCATTGTCCTGTATGGGTTGATGTTGTTAGCTTCCCGGATTATATGCATGAGGAATTGCCTGGCCTGGCTGCTTCTTTGGGACAGGTCATTTGTCCTCCACGCCCTATGGGAAACCGTAACAGGTTCTGCATTCTCTGGGAATTTGCAAGCTAAGACAGCAAATAGAAATGGAGCAAAGAATGCCAAACCAATTAATCAGGTGCAATCACTTGTTGCTGGAAAAGGAAAAGATAAAGAAAAGAGAAGATAAAGGAATCTCCGGAAACTGATCGGGATGGTTTTCAACAACCTAAGAAGGTAGCTGTATTGAAGCAACGCCCCTTTCAATCTCGTCAATGGGATGCTTCTTCTCCCTCACCAGGACACGCTTCTACTTCAGCTCCTGTCCTTCAAAATTGGGTGGGGGTCTTGAAGAAGGGCATCCCTATATGTGATTCTGAAGAAGGGGAGAATGCTATTTCTTTCATGGATCATGAGGGACTACAGCCCATGCAGGCAGAGGCTTTGCCTCTCTGACATCTTGTTCTATACTTATACTTTACTGTAAATACCTTTTTCATGCATCAACACTGAAGTGCTTTACATACAATGTACAGAGCCTCTGCAATGTCTCAAAGTGGAGGCTTTTTTGGAATTATGTACATAAAATGCGGCGAGATATTGTTTGCTTGCAAGAGCATAATCAACACTCTAAGGTTGGTCATCATGATTATTTTGGCGGCTATGACATATACTATGCTGGTACCACTACCTACTCAGGTGTATGCATAATGGTTAGGCATGAGCTGGAGCCTCAGTTAGCCTTCAATGACAGCAGTGGCAGATGGATGGTCATACAATGTAATGTCAATGGTGATATTCTTGAGTTTGCATCAGTCTATGCATCCCAGACCTACTGCCATGAGGGCTTCTTTATGGGATTCTTTAAGCAAATACCCATGGAGATCTAATGCATTCATCTGTGGAGATTTTAATAATTCCCCTCTCCCAAGAGATAACACCACTTCAAGATCTCATATGCTATCATTGGAAAGGCAGAAATGGGATAGCATGCTTCTTTCTGTGCAAGCTGAAGATTTATGGCTGCTCCTCCAAGGGTCAATTCCTGGATATACTTTTCATCACAATGCACTTACTACATACTGGGCAAGGCTTGACAGATGGTATTTGTTTTACCCACCACAATATGCAGATTTTAGCCCTCATCTCCTCATAGACTTCTCATTGGGCTTGTCAAATCATGCCCCATTATGGATGAATCTGCACCTCGGTATGCCACTGGATGATTTGCCACCCCTTTCCAGTAGATTGTTGCATGTCAATCCGGCTTATTTCCAACATCAATATTTTCAGCAAATGATCAGATTTGCAATTCATCCCTTGCCTTTGCATGCCCAGGAGGACATAGATTATGCTTGGGACAGCTTTGTCTCTCGTATACAGAATGTCATTAGGGAGTATGGAAACTGGCATATGACTAAATGGAGGAATGAGGTTAAATGGGCAAAAAGGACAGCACAACAATTGACTGAATTTTCACATTTAAGGCCTCTCTCTGAATCAAAAAATGATTCCCTTTCACATGCCCGGATTAAATTGACTGCTAATGATCAAAGGAAATTGCACAAATGGCAGATTAGAGCAAGAATGAAGCTCCTCATGGATAAGGGCTGCTCATCAAAAGCCTTTTTCCAGGGCCTGCATGCTACTCGAAAGAAAAACTCATGTCTAAGGGTAATGAAGCTAGATGGCTCTTGGACGCACTCTTTCTCTGATCTCCAAGATGAATGCCAAAATTATTTCCAGAAATTGTTCTCTGCTCCTGGTTCCCCATCAAATCAAATGACTGATGCGAGGACTGAATTCCTCCAATATGTATCTGAAATAGTGAAAATGGATGATGCTCTTACCCTGGGGAGACCTTTTACTGATACAAAACTTGATAATGCATTGTTCCACCTTAGCAAATACAAGTCCCCTGGCTGGGATGGCCTTACGATGGAATTTTATATTTCTTTTTGGGATGATTTGAAAGATGTCCTCTTGCAAATGATCAATGTTGCCTCGCAAGAAAATCAGTTACCGCACTCTTGGAAGCATGGCATAGTCAAACTTGTGCCCAAAAAACATCTGTGTGACCATATGTCAGATTGGAGGCCTATTACTTTGATGCCTGTAGTTTATAAACTCATTGCCAAAATGATTGTGTATAGGCTTCACGGGATACTGAATGCGGGCCTTCATCCTCATCAGTATGGGTTTGTGCCGCGAAGACAAATCCATGACAATATCTCCAATGCATTGACTGCAATTGAATATGCTAAGTACTCGCATCAAGATGTGCTCATATTGCAGGTAGATATTGCTAAGGCATTTGACACTGTTCAATGGGATTTTATCTCTCAAATCATGACAAAATTGGGCTTTGGTCCGAAGATAGCAAATGCAGTTTACTGGCTTTATTCTGGCTCTACTTCTCAGTGCATTCTTGGGGGTCATCTATCTCGGTCATGGACATTGGAGTAGATCAATTAGACAAAGGCTGCCCTCTTAGTGCTCTCTTCTATGCCATTGCGACCCATCCCCTCTTAATGTATCTTGATCATCTTACGAACACAGGACAGATGACTAGTCTTAAAATCCCTCAGGCTGCATCTTTTTTGGCACAAGCATATGCTGATGATTCCTTCTTTATGCCACAGAATTCTCCCCGTGAAGTTCACATGCTTATGACCACTCTATCATCATATGGATTGGCAGCGGGATTGCATGTCAATTTTGACAAATCTAAATTGCTTCCCCTGAAACAATGTGATTGGCATTCTATTCTCTGACCAGGTCAGGTGGTGCATTCCAAAGATGTAGTCAGGCATTTGGGATATCCTATAGGATGGCATATCACCAGGAAGCAGCAGTTAAAATGGATCTTCCAAAGACTTCAACATAAACTGGAATACTGGAAAATTTCTACTTGGCCACTTCATGTCAGGCTCAGAATAGTACAGTCCATTGTAATGTCTTATGTCCAGTTCTTTTTGCCTTTGCTACATTGGTCCTCTAGAGATATTTCAGCCTTTATGTCTCAAGCTATGGAGATGTTATGGAGGACAAAAACTGCTGTGAAAGCATTGAGACTGATGAAGATGGAAATGGTGTGCTCTCCTAGGATGCATGGTGGACTTAATATCCTCAACATAAGATATCATGTACTTGCAAGGAAGGCGACTATGCTCCATACTTTTTTCCGCCAACAACAGCCATGGACTTGTATGATAGCATCTATGTATGTCAACATGAGGACTTCTGCTTATGGTCATTGGACTACTGATCATTGGGAGGTTGTCATTGGGAGATTTGTAGGGAAGATACCTGGATGTCCTTTCTCTACTACTCTGATACTTGACTGGAAACAAGTCCTTTCCCAAGTCAAATGGGCTCCTGATAATTGCTCGGGGGCTAACTCAATGAGGAAAGAAAGTATTCATTGGAGTGCCATCTTTGACATTCCACTTGCTTTACAGGAACCTGTTTGGGCATACAATCTCATGAAATTGGGAATTAGATACATACATGATGTGGTAGATGATCAGGGCTATGTTTTATCTTTTCCTCAGGCCATTGCTTCCTATGCATTGGGAATGCACCATAGATCGATATGGAAGAAAATTGTTGATCTGTTACATCCTCTTTTACCTGTTCCCCCTATGGCTGACACAGACAGGCTTATGGATTGGCACTTGCAACCCTCTGCTACATGCTCTCATCCTGTTCCTCTCCCTGCCTTGACCTCCATCAAAGCCTACAGGCTATATTAGGAAGCCTCTCTCATGGTGGTGGAAGAATCTCCGGATATTGTGGAAGTGTAAAATGCCTTTGAAACAAAGACTTTTTCTTTAGAGATGCATGATAGGCACATTGTCAGTGGGAGTCATACTTGCCAAACGCCGCATTGCCCCATCCACATGTTTACAATGTCAAGCTCCTTCAGAGACTGTCCCTCATTTGCTTTGGCACTACCAGTGTTCTAGGAACCTCCTCGGGATAATTTCAAATCATCTTCGACTCCGTTTCCTGAGTCACAGATTTGGGAAACATTTTTGGTTATTTGGCAGACTTATGAGGTCTTTGTCTCAATACTCACTATTTCTCTCTTGGGTGAGATATTGGGCTCTTTGGACAATCTGAAGTGAGCATAATTTGGCATACTTGGGTCGACAGATTCACAAGTCATATGAATCTTTCCGAGCCTCATTGCGGCAATCCTTATATGATGCCTGCCATGAGGGTAGATATAGATGCTTCTTGCATAGAGCTTTTCTTTTTATGTTTCTGATCTTCGGGATACTCTCCATTTTGGAGACTTCACATCTTATAAATTTATGAGCATATAAATAAAGCATTGGATATTACTATTAAAAAAGTGTGTGTGTGTGTGTGTGTGTTTGTTTCATATCCATGTTCAAATGTGAAAATATAAACATAAACATACAGAATGCATAAACTATCAAAGATGGGAAAATGTACCATGAAAGGGCTGACATGAAGTGGTTTTGCAACACAATCTCCCTTGGCATCAAACATGAATATAACCCTCTCAGCCCATGGTGTATTGGTCACCTACAATAACAATAATTCACCATTATAAACTACTTTTGATGCTATATACCAAGATTCCCTTGAGCTTTACAACTAGTTCAGGCCATAATAACCATTAATCTTGCAGCACATACCTAGATGAATCCACGAACATTCCCAAACTCATCCTCTAAAAACACAACATAGTGCAGTTTCAATCTCATGATAGTCACTCACAAGGTTGAAAACCATAAACTCCATCATGCATAGCAGGGACTAGCTACTATGACATCCCCACTGACGTCATCAACGCTCAACAGTGGGTGTAGACCATAGTATAAAAATATGCTCTCACACATACAAATCCACACACCCACACATACTTGAGCATCCATTTATACAAAGTCTTCGTACTGAGTTTCTGTCGGCACTCCGGAGGTGAAGGGCAGACTCAGCCATGATGAAGGCTAGCACTAAAGGAGAAGGCTAATCAAAAGGTAGTCCAAAATCTTGCAGCACATTTACATCAAAGCACCAACCAAGAAACCATGAAGCTTTTCACGATAAAAGAGTCATCAGATTGTTAGCCTTTTGTAAGGTGAAATCGTATTTTTAAAACTCGAGCACTTCCCAAAACCTAATTGCAAAATGTCAATGAAACCGAAGGCAACATACAAACAAGAAATACAGTTCCATCATATCTTATTGCACAAAAGTGGAGTGATTTTGCCATGGCACATGGTTTAAGCCTTAGTGACAATAGTGTATTGTGCTAGATTTGTGATTGCTCTACACAGACACACACATATATATAATAAATGAACACGAGTTTGCCAAAAATTCATCATTAAAAGAAGAATGAATATTGCAATTCTAAAGCTCATTATAGTTACCACTCACCCACAAGATTAAATCAATCATCCATAACAAGGACTAGTTACTATTAAAACATTCACCGAAATTGTTAGCATCCCAGTGGTTGGTCTAGGCTGTTGTTAACATATCCTCTCTCATACACGTGAGACATCCTTTAAGCAAAGGTCTACATACTAGGTTTCCATTAAGTAGGACTTTAGAGCGAAAGCGCATTGGCTCAGCTATGATGAAGGCTAACTCTTAGAAGAAGGCTAATAAAAACTAGTCAACGTTCCCTTTAAACAAGCTACAATGGTTGTTAAATACGTGAACATCTTCAATTGCAAAACTACCAGGCCCAAAAGGCAACATGAACTTGAGCTATGCTCATGCATGATGCCATGCTTTCATAGCACTATGCAGTATTGATGAATCTATGGGTAGATACTAGGGAAGTCCACTATGTAAAATCCCTTATTCACCAACTGGGGTAGACTTCTAGCTTTAAAGGAAAGGCCTATGTATATAATAATGATGAAATACATATAAAGGGACACTTCTTGTTGAACATTATAACTCCAATGTAATTTCTTCGAATTACAATGGATCCATGAGCTAATGAATTTGAAGTTCAATATCTAAAGATGGCATATATACAAAGGGAAAATCAATGTAAACACTAGTGGTTTGGATCTAAGTTGTGGGAAACACCTATCCATGTTTAGAAACTCCATTTCCCAATATTCTCCATATATTGCAATAACCGAAACTTGGAAACTCCTTGAAAACTCCCTTCCATATATGGATCTTTAAAGGCTGCAGTGAGAATTTTAAATCTACTACTTGTATAATTACATACACTAATGCCAAATTCATTTCCCTCCTTGAGTTACTCTTGTCTCTAGAATTAAGTTCAATAAGCTTACCCTTTCCATTTCCTAGGTTTTTCCATGCCATTTCAGAAACGGTTCCTGGGAATGTTTCCTGCAACTTAGGTTAGGATCAAGTCGTATCTTCCCACACGACTGCAGCACATTGGACATAATCTATGAAGTTATGGGAATCTTGCTATGTGGCAGACCTTCTGATCAATTTAATGTGTGTACATCAACAAAAGCGTAATAGATGAGTATGAAGGACTTTCTCTTGCAGATTCCCTAATTGTGTCAAGCCGAGCAATGCTACATTTATAAGCTGAACTGCCTGAAAAGACTGCCTGCTACAGCTATAATGGATTGCATATCAATTGTGTGGTCAATGTGTCAAGACTCGGCCTTCAACCATGAAAGACACTAAACTCAATAGAGAAGCAGACATCCTATCAACCAGCTAGTAATGTAACACGTCCTAATGATTCGATATTCTTAAGGACCAAGAAAGTTCCAAAGGGCATTTCCTAAATGTTCTAGACCACTCACTCTGAGTCAAAGACAAGTTGGTGCTGCATGTTGACTCCCACAAACATCAGAGTTCATTTAGTTTTTCACATAAGCCACATGAAGCCTTAGCTCTGTGCAAGAGGTGTTAGAAATGACCCAACAGAGGGTACACACAGCGGAAGACTTATAGTAATGCCCAGGAGCTCACACAGTGTGGTGTGGGTGTGGAATCACAAACTTCTTAACTTAATGTGCATAATATAGATGTGCAGAGTCATCAATAGACAATGAACCAGCCAGATAGAGAAACCACCAAAATATATATTTCCGTCCAAAACTATGGACACAATACAAAATAGATAGATCCAGAGTCCCACCAATGGTGTGGTCTGATCTAACCACAAGATCCTTCTCCAATCTGCTGGCTATCTCTAGACTCGAGCCCGCATGCTCCACCTCGAGCGTCTGTAGACTTTCCGTCCAGTGTGCTCTTCTCCACCTTACTACCTGTGAATCAGCCTAGGTGGGCAGCCCTGCCAAGCTTTGTGTGCAGCACACAGGTCCCTGTTCCACTGCTCCAACCTGCTTGTGAATGGCTGCTCTAGAAGGTATGATGATCTCAGCACCTTGCTGCCCTAGAAGACAGCCAAGGTCCAGCCTCTCCCTAGAGCTAAGTCTGCAGCACCTGTTGCACTCTCTCACCTCCTGTAGATAGGCCCAGAGAGTAGGCTTCCTGCTGCTCCTTTCTGCCCTGGAACTGCTGGTTGCTGGATGTTGAATGCCCTACCAAAGGGCTCCTTTTATGGGCCCCAAAGGGGCTCAAAACTGACCGACTTGAAGGGGCTTCCTGGCCGACTTTGTCTGTCCATCAACCGACCCCACAGCTCCCCATTTATGGGGCTGTGGGCTGCCCTTTTGGGGCGTGTGCTGGCCGACTTTGATTGGCCAGCCGACTTTGATTGGCCAGCCGACCAGCCTCTAGCCCTATATAAAGGGCAGGGTACTGCCTTATTTTCTTATGCAGGGGACATTCCACTAGCCAGCCCATAACCAGGCCTGTCTGGCTGGCTATACCCAGTCCAATCAGCCTATCTACACAGGCTGACCCTGCTGCTGCACACCTGCCTTCATTGCGCCATATCCAGAGCATGTTGTAGGCCATGTGCCTGCCCACAAACCTCGCTCAATAGCTCTCCATGTAGGCTTGTGTACCTCGGGATACCCCGCCAACCATGAATACTCCAGATCTGTCCCAGATCCACACATCCAGGTAATCTCTCTTTGGGCACATCCTGCCCTAGGTCTCCCTCCCCCACGCTCTCCTCATTTGGGGACTTACAGATGGGGAGGTGACCTTTCCAACAAGAGGCACTTAGTTTCTATTGAAGAACATCTATCCTTGCCAACCTCTCAGTTCCTAGAAAAAACCTAGACTTTACTTTAAAAAGGTGTAGCTGTAGTTACGAGTATACATACCTTCATAAGCCTAGAATATATCCAATCATGCAAAATCAATTTTTTTATTAAATAACTGAAAGAACAAAAGGAAAGAAGGGGTAATTGACATTAAACAAAAAATGAGTAAATGAGGAAAAAAAATAACTTCGTGAGTTAAAATTAAGAGCATCTCACATGTGCCTGCCCTGGAAACGAGTTTGGGAGCTGTCTACCAAGGCATTTAGCCAGGGTTAGGGGCAGGTTAGAAGGTAATAAAGGGCCTCTTTCAGGCTGGTCTTGTGCACGCTGGCTGGGGCTAGCCAAGCCAGCATTGTGGCTGACCCAGGTCGGGTTAGTGGCCTAACCAAGGTTGGGTCAGCCGACCAAACCTGGGTCGAGTCACTCAACTCGACCTGGGTCGGGTTAAGCAGACCCATCAACCAACTAGGTCAGCTGTCTACAACCCCTACCCCCACAATATAAATAGGGCTACCTGCCACGCATGGCTTGCTCCATTTCATCCTCACATACACATCCAGTTGGCACTGTTTTCATGCTATAAACGAAGTTATGTGGCCTCATTCTCTCTCTCTCTCTCTCTCTCTCTCTCTCTCTCTCTCTCTCTCTCTCTCGCTTCCGTACCTCTCCTGTCGGCCGTACCTCTCACCGGCCATACCTCTCCCGTACAGGCCCATACCTCTCCCATCGCTGTACGTCCATACCTCCATACAGGCCCGTACAACAGTCGTCAGCACCGTCAGCACCTTGCCTTCGCCGTATGGCCATGCAGGGCCCCATACCTCCGTACAGCCCATACTCCGTACAAGGCCCGTACTCCCTTTCGACTAGGGCATCGCCAGCAGCGTCGTCCTCTTTCCTACAACCCTAGGCTGGGCTGAACCCCTAGCCCAGCTAAGGGGTTAGCTTCTACAAGGGGGTTTCTCAAACTTATGCAGGCCAATATGGAGTTTCCCAAGACTAAGCTGTTTGCCTCTACCCCGACCAATAAGCCTTCGTATTCCTCCGTTGCAGCCACCTAGCCCCTATGCATTGACATTCAAAAGAAAGATTGGATCAGATCCACAGGAACAAATTTACTACCTACAGCAAGAAGTTAGAGAGCTCAGGCTTATGGTTGCAGCTCTTGGAAGAAAGGTGAAGGAGATGGAGAGTAAGGACAACCAGAAGATCATTGCAGAGGTCATGGAAAAATGCAGCACCTCTCCAGCAACACCAACACTTGTTTCTACAGTCAAAGAGATGATCAATACTCAAGTTAGCTCAGCCAAGGAGGAGATGGCTATTGTGGCCAGCAATAAAATTATTAGAGCAGATCTCTATGCAAAAGGTAAAGAGCAAGAAGCAGTAGTAAATAACAAGAAAATATTACGCATTGGGGGGTTGGGGGGCTGCCCAAGGATTGCTTTGGCTGCTCTAGTGAAGATGTAGATTTCACAGAAGATGAGAAGATAATATGCCTCAAGAAGAATATACCACAAATTGAATGGGATGAAACCCATATTGACACAAGTGCAGGTTTTACTTCAATGAAAGGACAGAGAGAGTCAATATCCTCCAACAAACAAATAAGTTGAAGGGTACAAAGATATGGATATCTGAGGAGCTCACCCCGACTCAACTCAAACAAAGGAATAATGAACTCACTAAAGTCAAGGATGCACAAAAATCTGGAAAATGGGCAGTCTACCGAGATGGAATAGCATTAGTTCGAGATTTCAAATCTAAATCTAAAGACCCTCAATCTTAAACTAATGTAATGAAGGCCATTTTGATATAGGACTAAACTTAGATGTGTGCTAAAATAAGCTCGAGCTGAGTTGCCATGTGCACTCCTCGACCCTCTTTGGTATATCCAGATGATGTAAGGATTTTGTTTTGTACTTTGTAATTTGTCCCATAAGCCCGTGAGGCTTTCTACGGACGTTAATCTCTCCCCTCTCTCTCTCTCACACACACACACTCTCTCTCTCTCTCTCTCTCTCTCTCTCTTGCGCACCTAGCATAACTATGCACGCACGCTTTATGGTATCCCAAATCAACTAGCTCCTGACCTCTCATACATACCACGCCCCACATCTTGCGCACTCTTCACTAGGGGGGTGTGAAGGATGCCATGATGAAACTTCATAATGGCCGAGCGAAAGATCACGAGGGCCTACGCACTAAATTCATTGCACATGGGATTAATCTCCTAGCCCCAATCTTAGCAAGGAAGCTGTTTGTCTGGGGTTCCCATGCACCTGGACTATTAACTATCTCACCCATCCATAAGGCAAGGGATCCCATGAGCCCGAGGAACTACGGGACCATTATGATTGGACATGTCATGTCCAAGATTTATGCATCAGTGCTTGATTCTGAGGTTAGTCCGAGCCACCCTAAATTACATCGCACATGGATGGCACCATCGCCCATGTCTTGATTGTGTGGTGATTGTAGAATATAGTGTAGCATGGACAGCTCGGGAAGCAGGTGGACCATAGTCAAAGGCAATCTGAGGGCATGGCTAGTCCGGACAAAGGCGACTGTCTCGAGAAGGCTGTTGCAAGTATGACAGTAAGGGATTCGGAATTTTTGAAGAAGGCATCGTAGCAGCCTCTTCTCCCTTCCTACATCCCCATCCAGCCTCCCTAGGTCTCCCCGATGCTGCAAACCTTGACTAGTGCTTCAAAAGTGTGGTCCAAGTTAAAGGATCTCTATGCTCGGGATTCTTTAATGTAGGCTGTCACTTTGCAAGGTCAGCTCTACAGTCTTGATTTTCCAGTACAGGTAGCTTGATGCAGTCGATATAATGAAGGCCAACGTCAACCATGACCATGCTACTGGCAATGGGTGTTGCCTTATCTCTACTCAGTTGGCTACAATTATCCTCCAAAGCTTCCAGAAGAGTATGATACGGTTTCTCGAACGTTGTGGTACCAGGTTACGACAAATCAATCGGATTTTGATTATCTATGCTCCCTTCCCTTAGAAGAGGAATCTGTTCTATCCCAGGTAAGTTGAAGGTGTCTCACGGCGGTGCTCAGGCACTTTCGATAGTGCAGAAAAAATGTCGGACCTGGTGCTATGCCTATGGGAAGAGAGGTCACCTAGCAAAAGATTGTTGGTCAAGGGCAAATCCAAAGACGAAGACATGCCCTCATCAACATAGGCACAAGATGACAGGTCAGATGATCTGATGGCAGCTCTTGCTCAAGAAAATTAGACCATAACTGCTTTCTAGCAATAAGGTGCCACAGCTAGAGACGACTTGTGGACGCGAGAGTGGTAAGCAGTTCATTGCTTGGTGTAGCAGAGGCTATGGACAAGTGGTTCCAAGTTCATTGTATGGAGTTCCTCAACATGATGTGTTCACCTGGGAAATTGGGTATGGTTTGTTCTACAGCCCAGCATTATGTACCTAGAATTCACTGCACAATAGTATGGGAAATCAAAGCAAAGCAATCTCTTTGCTATTCGTGGTGGCATTGTGTTTCAAGGAACCAAGTTGTTAGGTGCTCTCTCCAAGGTAATTCCAGTATTCTCACTACTCGAGGGTCCAAAAAGACTAGGGGAAGGAGAGGCAAGACGAAAGGAGGAAATGCGCTTCACATCAATATTCTCTACTCCGAAAGTGATGGCCCAAATACCACAAGGCATTGAACAAGGTGTCCTAGAGAGATGAAACCAAAAGAGCAGTCATACTCCATGTGTTTAAAACAAAAATGAAAATGAAAGACTAGACCCAATGTCTTACATGCATATCACAACGGGATGCAAATCTGGCTGATAATCTCTCCTCATTCCTTGGCTTCCCTATTTTTACTTGCTATTACTCATTTCTTCAGTATGCCCTCAGTCGAATGGAATAGCACTCAACCATGATAGCTTACCTCTGCTATGCAACGAGAAAGGCAAGTCTCGTCATCGTTAAAGCAGTAATACACACTGAGTGGATTCTGTTCATAACCAACGCTAGTAGGAACAGTAAGCAAGTACCTACAAAAGAAGTTGTCCTCAAGTAAGACGTGTCGAACAGCACATCACAACTCGAAGAAAATTACTCAGCAAGAATAGAGCAAAGCCAAGACAATTCTTTATTAATTCTCTCTGATGAATGAAATGGCAGAGCCGGAAGATCGAGCATTTAAAAAAAAATGTGCTAGTTTTTTGTCCTCTTGATATTAAGTGCAAGACCAATCCCGAAGCTCCTTCCTCTTCCAATACGTCCTCTACGTGCAAAATCATCCCTTACACTGGACCGGTAGTTCCAGCGAATTTGCGAGCCTCGGTGGCGGTCATATGGTGCCTGGCAGCCGTTGATTTGAACCAGAACGGTGCGCAATCAAGGTTTACGAGCGCGTATCGGACATTGTACGTGAATTTATGAGGGACTGGACTCTTCCGCTCATGCCAAACTATGCCTTCGTACAATGAAATGGTACCGAGCTTGTGGGCAGCTGCAGTGATGGTAGGATTATGGGAAGATGATTGCCGTGAGAATACTTCACGAAAAGCCAGCATACATGAGCTAAAGGAAGAAGAGGCAACAGTGGAGAAGATGTCCCAGAGCAACCACAGAATCTGATGCAGCACGGTTGGCCTTAGACCCATTGCAATTGGCCAAGGCACTACTGGGCATTGACGGTGTTGAAGACGATCATGTCTGATATTTTAACTGAGGTTAGGTTCACGCCGGGTGGCGGCAGATCTCACCCTGATTTGATGCAAACGAGTAGCATGACCCAACTCAACCCGATGCAAACGAGTACCATGACCGTCTACTAAGCTTTACACAACTCCATGTGGCCTCATGTTAAAACAAGTTGAATGACTTTTGGCATTCATAATGCATGCCCAAAAGGAGTTGGAGCAAGCGTGCAGCTTCTTGGCTGCATCACGATAATGTGGGCTTGGAGATCGAGAGTGGGGGGGAAACTTGAGAGCTTGAGAAAGAGAGAGAGAGAGAGAGAGAGAGAGAGAGAGAGAAAGAGAGGGGGGGTGTTGGGGAGAGGGAGAGAGAGAGAGAGAGAGAGAGTTGAAATAGAAATAAGAAGAAGTGGGACAAAATGGTAGAACCGCCAACTATTCGCGGGAAATATAAAAGAAATACAAAAATAAGCAATTTCGCTTTGGTGGGCATTGCCTCAACTTAGGCCTCCCCATGGCAAGCCAAAAATGCGTGCGTGCGTGCGTGTGTGTGTGTGTGTGTGAGAGAGAGAGAGAGAGAGAGAGAATAATAATAATACTTTTTTTACATCAGGCCACAAAGCAAGGCCCTCACAAGGTCATCACACCCAACGACAATAGTCACTCCTGTAACCAACAAGTCTCCTCACAAGCTCTAAGGGAAATGATTGGGGGAGGCATTTCCCAACCAAGAAGTGGACGAAAATCGACAAGCGATCAAGAGGCCACGAACCAATTTTCAGCCACTTCTGAACAAGGAAATGCCAACCCCAATCATCGAGGCTCCAAGGGAGACACATGTTGGTTTGGCCAGTTGCATTGGTGGATATTTTGGTGGCAGAATTTGATTTTTGGCTCTTTAGTGGTGTTGTTGGTGAGTGGGACACGTGTGCAATATTGTTTAGCATATGTACCTGTCGTTTCCATTGCATGGCCTTCTCTTTTGTGTGAGTCTGCAAGGCTTCTCTTCAATTCAGTCACTCAGTGTGAGAGGGTGAGAACTTCATGGGTTTCGAGGTCTGTCTTTAAGCGTGTAGTCAAGTCGTCGTTTCCTGGAAATGGAAAGACTATGTGATCGTTCTTCTTTCTAGAGGAGGTGGATGTTGGCGAATAAGGTGGTTTCAAGGGGTGGTGGTGTTGTTGGTGCAGTGGATGTTGGGGGCTCCGATGTTTCTGAGGAGGAAGTTATCAGCAATATGGATCCTTTCGGCTCCGAAGTGCCACTTTCCTTGAATGGAGAGCCTACAGCCTTGGGTAGGGCATCCACTCAATCCCCTCTTGTGGTGGTTTGGTGGTGTGTTTGAGTGAGGATGATGATGTTTGTGTTTATGCGCTTGTGTCTACGGTTTCGGGTGATGTTGCATGTGGGGCCGACAAAGATTTTAGGGACCGTGGAGGTTGTTTTTTGTTATAGTTTGGTTTGTGGTTTCATTTTGTGTTTCCAGGTTTGTTGTTGATGAGTTTTGGTTTTGTTGAAACTGTGCATGTCAGGTCTGGTACTACAGGTTTCGTGGTTGGTTTTCTTCCACTTGACAAGTCTTTGGAGAAGGAAGTGGAGGCTAGTGGTTTGAATTGTTGTTTTGATGAAGATAATTGGGCGAGAAGGAGATTTGATGCATGGCGTGTTATAGAGGGGTTGGATGCTTCAAGGAGCTAGGTTCGAAATTGTTTTGTGACTGGTTAAGCCATTTTATACTTTAGGTTTGCAAGAAAAAGGGTGAGGGAGGTTTGTATCCTCTTGTGACTCTTCTTGCTCTGTTTAAGCCTTATAATCGCATCATTCGAAGGTGTCAAGACCGCTATGTTGCATCTATTTACAAATTGTTTGCCAAAGCTTGTTCTGCTCTGACTAGTTCTATGAATTGGTTAGTTCGGGTTGATGGATTGAAAGCTACAAAGAAGAGCGAAGTGGTAGGTTTGAAGGATGACGTTTTAGTGTTAAATGATGTGGATTTTTTGCCCTTTCATCCTCGCGGGCTTCTAAAGAGATTTGCCTTCTACTTGTTTCTGTATTTTGCTATTCGTGGCGGAGCGAACTTTATTATGTTCAGTGGCGGGTTCGGGGTTGTGATGTTTTTGGTGATTTTCTTCAGTGAGCTATTTGTGGCTTGCATTTGAGTTGTTTTGCTTGTGGTGGTGTTTTTTGTTTTCATAGTTTATGAGGGTACTAGCTTGTTTTGTAGGTTTGATGAGCATTTAACCAAGAATCATGCAATGAGTATGAAATGGTATAAGGCTGACCATCTATGAAAGCCTCTAAAGAGTAACGAGGTGGGTTATATTTTTACTTTTGATCGATTAATGAAACACATGCCTGGTGTCGTGGCTAGTGACGATAATCTTTTGTACACGTCTCTGCAGTTGATTGTTGACAATCCTCGTTCAGTTGTAAGTTGTTTTGTGGTTTGCTTTTGTTGATTGGTTGTAGTTTTATGTGTTTTAGTTGTGTTTAATCTGGCTTTTGTGTTGTGTGTAGATGTAGTACAATTGGAATTGGGTGGGTGTTAAGACTCTGAAGGGTTTGGTTGCTAGCATGATAAATATTATGGGAGGTGGTGAGAGGGGGAAGTTTACCAATAAGAGTTTATGTTCCATAGCATTTTGTCGCCTTGCTTTTGCTGGTGTGCATATGGAAGTTGCCACTAAATTTTTGGTTCATTGATGAGGTTCGTCGTTCTATAAGTATGATGGTACGGAGGATGTGCAATTGCGTGCATGTGAAAGTTTGATAGAAAGGCCATATGATGAGCATGGAAGGAGGAGATCCTATGAAGCTATTTTGGTGGTGCAATATTCACAAGTTTGTGGATGGGGTTTCTTTAAGTGGTTGTGTCAACAATCACATATCTTCTTTTGTTCAAATATCTTCTCTTGTTTTGGCACTCAATTCTGGTGGTTTGGGTGGACGTGCTCGGGAAGTTCAACGTGGATCTCATTTGTCGGATTTCTCTGCGGGTGAGGTTTTTCCTAGTCGAGGTGGTGGAGTATCGTTTGGTTCTATTGGTGAAATTTCAGATGGTACCGAAGGTGTTTCTTAAGGTGCTTGGATTGGCGTTAATGTTGTCACTTCTGGTGTTCCAGGCATTCCTATTGCGGTTGGTGGTTCTTGTTCTGTGGACTCTATTGATGTTGCTTCGCATGATTCCGATATTCCTGTTGTGAAACACTTTAAAGATGTGTCTCATTTTGGGCAACCGCTTCATGAGGATGAGGGTTTCTTGAAGGAGATGGTTCGCTGGTGGCCAAAGGTTTCGACTCGTCTGTTGAAGGATTTCACGGTGGTGATGGTTCTTCTGGTTACATAATAACATGTTCTTTTAAGGGTTGCATCTTCAATTTCTACAATGCTATTTTGGTTGTGGATCGGTTTGAGAAGAGTGCTGGTCCCGGCTATAGATCAGTTTGAGAAAAAGTGAATATGTTGTGACCCAAAACTAAGTGTGCGGAACTTTGTTTGGTTTTGGTTTCTTTTTGTTCAAATAACATTGTAATGGGATTTGGAGGTTATGTATTGGCTTTTGACATATGTTCACTTGCTGTTGTGGGTTACATCTTTATAATGTAATGTTAAGTTTCGATATGTTCACTGGTGGCAAAATATTATTTGTAAAATTAAGTTGAGGTATGCTTATGTGTTAATTGCACCTTTGTTCTATCAATTTATTCTTGTTGGTAATTGGCTATGTGCCGTTGTAAGGTGCAATTAGTTTTCAACAACGCTATAGGTTGGCTAATCGGTGTTGTTTTCTTAAGAATAATTCTCGTTAATCGGACGGTCGAGATTGATCTATTGTCGACCTCAAACCTTGAAGAGAGAGAGAGAGAGAGAGAGAGAGAGAGCTTCACTAGATATCTATTGCACACACCATAACACACGCACAAAGATCTTGATATTCTCTAATACCATCATGAAATAGGACCTTGTAGTGATGTGTAAGCAGTACTATGCTCTCAAAGTCAAAGGTGCTACAAATGGTTACTAAGAGACATGAAAGTCGAATACAATAGTTAGGAACATAGCTCAGGGTCATAAGCCAAACTCCCTAAAGAAGAAGAAGAGACAACCATACATTCTAGCAGAGAGAGTATGCCACAACACTATCAATTGTTATAAACTAAATCAATTACAACTATTGAAGATGGATTATTTTGATGGGTAGGGTAGTGGATAACTTTTTATAGCCACTTTGATTGTCGAAACTAAGAACATCAAGAGCAATAGCCAATTATTATCCAAATTGATCCTTCAACATTATACACTCATCAACACCAAAGTGCATGCATTTCCTCTATCAATGCATGCCTTTTGATACTCACCTTGCCAGTCTCTACGTGCATTATATTTACATGTGTATGCATGTATATATGTATGTATGTGTGTGTGCGTGCGAGCATATGTGTGTGTGTGTGTGTGTGTGTGTGTGTGTGTGTGTGTGTGTGTGTGTGTGTGTGTGTGTGTGTGTGTGTCAGTGTGTCTATGTATCTATGTTTGTGTATGTGCATGTGCATGTGTATGTGTATGTGTGTGTATGTATGTATGTATGTATGTGCATATGTATGTATGTATGTGTGTGTGTGCGCGTGCATGTGCGCAAGTTAGGCTAGAGGATTGAAGGTGGTGGGTTGTGGGATCAATCCACAAAGGCCATGAGTGTCATTTAACACACACATGATTGTCAAGTTTGTGTCAGCCTCTCGTGTTACATGCGGAGTCATTTGAGCCTACCTTTTAGAGCTCTCACAATGCGGCACATACATGCACATTAAAAATTTTGAATAAATAAAAAAATAAACCTTCCTGATTGCCATGTTACCTCTCTCTCTCTCTCATGTTTATTTTTGCAAGTATGGTAGTATATTTTCTACAAAGGTCCCCCAGAAATTGCCCTTCACAAAAAAGGGTTGTTTTTGTAATTTGTCCTTCTTGACATGGATATCCAAAAGTTTCCCCTTCTAAGTTGAACACTAACTAAACTTGTAGACTCCATAAAACAATGCTTTGTATGTATGTAGATCCTTGACGCATTGGCTCAATATCACAAAGACAATAACAGATTCTTCGTATCCATTTTATATGTAGCTTGCTATATGGCTCATAAGGATGGCAAAGGCCATTGCATTTCATTATATAGAGCATCAAACCTAATAGTGTGCCCTTTGGCCTATTTGTATTATGAAGCAATTTAGGTCCCATTGCACTTGCTTGGGATTTCCAATTGCTAACGTGTATCGTTGGAGGATGAAACACCGATGGTTGAAAATTTTGCTACTCCTGTGAATTTGAAATTTTTGCACCTCCCGCCTGCAAGTCTTGGAATACCACAATCTGCACTGTAATCCATGCTCATCAATTCTGCCCTTAAACACGCATCCAAAACCTCCCTCCCCCTAAGGAGCATTGGCATTAAGATGTTGAATGCTGAGATGGCCCTTGCAACCCAGAGGATGTATAGCAACAAGCAGTGCATAAAAACATTGCTGTTGGACGACTCAGGTAAGTTGTCTTCTATTCATTACTTGCCTCACAAGCTAGCTCGTCTCTATTCTAGAGGTTCTATCATGGCAGTTCATTGATCGTTGCCATGGCGTCAATGGCAAGATGCAACTCGTGACGGCTTGCAAGAGAAGTAGGTTGAGGCTACGAGATAGGAAAGTTGAAAAGCTTGGCCATGGCATAAGGAATAGATTGCGGGCCGAGGAAAGCAATGGCATGGTATTGAAATGAGAACGGAAGATACTTTTGCAACGTTTGCAGATGGGGAAACAACAATAAGAAGAAGACTTCTTCGAGAGCAACAAACAGGAAGCAATTCCAGTTGCACGCTATCAAAGGGAAGAACATGAGCTTAGATCAACTAGCTACAAAGAGGGTGACATTAGCTATGTCGGTGTCCCACATGAAAAACATCTTGGGTGCACAATGTCAAAGATGATGTCAATCAAAAGGACCAACATGGCTCCAACGGTTGGGCATAGAGAGAAAGCAATGCACAATCATCTTGATCTTAAATAAGGACATATGTAGAAAGCAAACAGGACACAAGAAGTTGGATGAGCACATCATACACATGCTGGATACAATGCAGGTCAGTGGTGGTTGCCTAAACCAGCCTAGTGGGTATTTGTGATTGAGTTTTAGAATAGTTTAATGGTTTAATTTCAAAATCGAGCTGCCTTGGACTTAATGTGATTGTTCTAGTGGTTGGAACATCATACGATTGTCCTAAATCAGCTCAGTGGTTTTCAGTGATTGAGTTTTGGAATGTTTAATTTTTACGTCGGGCTGGCTTGGACTTAATGTAATTGTCCTAAACTAGACTGATGGCTAGAATAAAAGCAACCATCACTGGTTTAGGTCAAACACCAATTATGTGATTACCCTAAACCAGTATGGTTGAACAAAAATTGAAAGCAATATATTTTGCAACAGAACATTAATATATTTTTATTGTCTAATTGAAGACTTGTCTAGTGGTTGAAATTGATGTATTCCTAGTAGATAAATAATTTAAATTTGATTATCCACCATTGGTTCGGGTCATATACTAATTAATTTCTAAACTTGATCATTCTAAACCAGCTCGGGGGTCGGAACATTACCAAGCTGGTTCAAGTCAAACATCAGTTTTACAGGATTAAAATTGTGGTTGGACAGAAATACAAAAGTGAAGAGCAACATATTCTAATTACTATATGTCACTGAGAGCTGTTCAGGTCAGACATCAGTTATGTGATTGTCCTAAAGCAGCCCAGTGGTAGAAATTGTTTTGTTTTCTATTAGCTTTGATTAGTTTAATTAGCTTGATTAGTTTAATTAGATTGTGTTTTTTGCACGTACAACAATATATTACTGAGCTGGTTCAATTCAAGCACAAGCTCGGTGGTTGAAATTGTGACTATCCTAAACTAGCCTAGTTGTTTTTCTTTACTAGTAGCTTCATTAATTGAATTATTGCCTTGATTATTTTAATTGATGAGTTTAATTATTAGCTTCATTATATGTGACTATCCTAAACCAGCCAGGTGGTTGAAATTGTTTTGTTTATACGGCATTTTTGCATGTACTATGTTTTGTTTTATTTTCCTCATAGTAGTGCAAAAAGGGGGATCAATACGGTTGTTCACAAATGTTGGGAAAGTAAACTCAGGACCCATCGCATTGGAAAGATCCACATTGGAGTATTGTCCTTCAAATGGGCCGATATCTATTCCAAGTGGGTAGCTCTAAGAGACCATCTAATTTGTAGGCTTAGATTTTGAAGATTGACATTGCAGACTTGGGACCATCTAATTTGCAGACTTAGATCTTTAAAATTCACATTTTAACTTGAAATGTCCTTGAAATGGATTGATGTCTAAGCTCTAAGATTGTGGATGATTGAAGATCATTTGGACAATTATAGCCACTAGGTAAACAATAGCTTTGCATGTGAGTGTTCATGACCATCCAAATTATGCGCCTCAAATTAGCTTACATCAAACTGTTATAACAATTTTAGGACTGCAATCTCAGATTAGCATTGAGCCTGAATCAAACTATAAGAATACTACGAAACCAAGCCGTTAGAATTATAGAATTTACAGTTACAATGCCATTCAAAATGGTAGTTTGCTTGCAATTAGATTCCTATGATCTTAGCTACGATGACCAAGAAATTCTCCCATGGCAACCATCTAATTGCATGTCATGGGTGGCCAAACAATGATGTATATGACTGCATATGCTAGGCTAGGCTATCGGCAAGGTGAGTGCTAGCTGGAATATTTAATTTGGGACTCTGCATGTGCCACCGCTCCTCCCCCTCACCTTTACAAGGTGTCATTTAAGGGGGTGTCAGTATCATGATTGTCTGCTCATAGCAAAATCCAATGGTGGATTGTGTAACCATAGCAACTATAGGCACCCAGAGTTGCATGAACTAATGTAAGAAACAAAGGTGAAAAGAGTGGGAGGGTAGCAAGTCTCCCAACCCAGCTATATAAATGCCTTAAGGGGAGAGGATGTGGATGAGAGGATCCCACATGTATTGACTATTCTAAAGGCTCTCTCTATATAAGAAGCCTATCATGTATTATTGATATAGCATATTGCAATAGATTGAGTATTGTCCATCTTAGGTCTGTCTCATGGTGCTTCGATCCTCCTTTATCATCTTGCTCTTCATACATTAGAGTAGGCTTAGCTTGATCCCTCACTTCAACATGGTATCAGAGCTTAGGTTTTAGCTAAGCCTAGAATAGTGAGAGATAGAGTTTCAAAGGTTGTGTGTGAGAGAAAGATTCCTCCTCTTCCCGCAGTCATTTTTTTATTTCTCCCTTTAGGTCGATTCTCTTGCTTTTCTAGTCCCTTGGTTATGACCATAGGCAGTGAGCTAGCTCTAAGTAGCAACAATAGCTCTTCTCCAGCCACAAGCGAGATCTACAACAACTGTGGGAGCACCTTAGCTCCAACCAAATGGATTGGCAGCTGTCACCAACAACTATAGCTAGGCAATGCACATAATCTGTGCATAGCAATCGGAAGGCCAATAGAAGCGAAGGCAATACTCCAAGCATCAACCAATAGGCTCAACCCCGCCACAGCACCACCTCAACGCCATTGACACCAACTCTGCACATCCATGGCTTCTTGTTGACTCTGTGCCAACATGGACTTAGGTAGAACAGAATGTGTGTGTACAGTAGCAACAAAGCTCCACTTGTACTTGCATAAATCCCTCTTAGAAATCCAACTTGCATATTCTACATGCAAGTTCTGCATATGACTTCTACATACAACTCCTACATGCAACTCCTACATGCGAGTTGTACATGCGAGTTCTACATGCAAGTTCTACATACGACTTCTACATACAAGTTCTACATGCAACTCCTACATGCGAGTTGGACATGCAAGTTCTACATGCGAGTTCTACATGCAAGTTCTACATGCGAGTTCTACATGTAAGTTCTACATACAACTTCTACATACAACTCCTACATGCAACTCCTACATGTGAGTTGTACATGTGAGTTGTACATGCGAGTTCTACATGCAAGTTCTACATACGACTTGTACATGCGAGTTCTACATGCAAGTTCTACATACGACTTCTACATACAACTCCTACATACGACTTGTACATGCAAGTTCTACATGCAAGTTCTACATACGACTTCTACATACAACTTCTACATGCAACTTGTACATACGAGTTCTACATGCAAGTTCTACGTACGACTTCTACATGCAACTTCTATATGCAAGTTCTACATGTAGAGAGAGAATGTGTTACAATTCCTACATGTAGAGAGAGAAGCTCTCCAACTTGTATAAATACCCCATAATGGAATGAAGCCTGGACTCTTTGGGGCATTGTGTTGAGTTCTACTTTGGTATTCCAAGCAATTGTCTCAAGTGTCCATGCTTCCTTGCACTCCACATCCAAAAGCATGTCCTAACCTTGCAACTCCTCCTCCCCTCTCCTCCTCCCTTCTCCTCCTCCCTCTTCCTCCTCCTCCTCCCTCCTCCTCCTCCTCCTCCTCTCTCCTCCTCCTCCTCCCTCCTCTCCCTTCTTTCCCCCATGCTCTTACACCTTCTTCCTCTCCCACTCCTATGCTCCCCCTAAACCCTTTGTTCCTCAACCCTTAAACTCCATGATCTACGAGGGAGACGAGTTCTCCACCATATACTCTACCCTAAACCTTGGAACCTCCTTCTAAACCTTGGAACTCCTTCTAACCCTGGAACCTCCTTCTAAACCTTGGAACTCCTTCTAAACCTTGGAACTCTTTCTAACCCTGGAACTCCTTCTAACCCTGGAACCTCCTTCTAAACCTTGGAACCTCCTTCTAAACCCTGAAATCTCCTTCTAACCCTGGAACCTCCTAATCCTTAAACTCCTCCTAAACCTTGCAACCCCTAATGAATGTGAAAGCCTTCATTACCTCAATCATGATGATACACGTTCCTTTTACACATGCATGCACTTTGTTTGCTTACCACACTTAAGCCTATGTCTCTCATTGGAACACGACTTGAGGTCCTAAGCTACACATATACTACAACCGACAACCCCGATATATCTGTAGGTGACAAAAAGCCTCAGAACCCTGCATAGTGAGAAAACCCAGCTCTTCCTACGAAAGCAATAGGAAAGAGCCAACACTTCTGGCTCTCCAACCACACAACTCATAAGCTCCGAGACGCGGTCAACAAACGAGCAACTTGGCCACAGCAAGCTCCTTCGGCCAGTAACCTTCAACAAGGCGATACTTCAACAACCTCTGCATATACTCTAGACAAACTCCCTACGACGCTCCTTCCGATGGACTGCGTATCTAGGACGAGCAAGAGACTCCTCCCAGTGCTTTCGTAAACACAGCAACTCAAGGCAACCTTACACTAGTGAATTTGCACCAACAGCGATCGGCCAATTCCTAGCACCAACACCTGCAATGAGCTCTACTCAACGCCTGCACGAGAGGACTAGCCACTCCATTAGCGCCTTCTCTGGAACAATCGTCGACTGGCCAGTAGCTTTGCCATCTACTCCAAGCGCATCCATGCCTTCTCCATCGTCATCAATTCTCTGTTGTCTCCAAGGTCTCAGAACTTAGGAAAAAGCCACGTGGAAGATAAGGGTTTTACTGTGGTTAGGTTCAGCTAACCTTGATTAGCCAAGGTGTGGTCAGTGGTCATTACATGTGGCAGATAAGACTTATCTCTGATAAAGTTAACCACAATAGACATGGTTAAGTTATGTGGTTAGTTAACTATGCCACCTCAGCCAACTAAGCACACAGTCCCTTCACAAGCACACTTTCCATGCAGCATGTGAATTCTTGTGCCACATCATCAAAGGCCACCTCTTCTTCATGAAACTTCAACAAGCCGTAACTTCTAATCCAGGAAGAATTTGCACACGCTATAAAAAGGAAAAGCGATTACCTTTTTTAGCTCTACGCGCTTGTTAAGTCAAAATCATTGTATGCAATTAGACACTATTACGTTTGAAAGTTTCTTCAACTAGTAAGACCTTTGCAATGGTGATACGCACCCCAACTGTTGAGAAGTTGATTGGGGATGGATTTCATACCTGGTCTACACAAATAAGGTATCTCTTGATGCATCAAAAGCTTTGGAAGACCGTAAAAGAAGACATACCCACTGCACAAAATGATGCCTGGAAGGAAAAAGATGAAGCAGCATTACCACTCATTCATTTGCACTTGGGTCTAAACATAATTGATCATATAGACCCCAAGGAGATGCATGGGATGAGTTGAATAAAGTGTTTGGTGCAAAAGCCAAAAACCAAGAAATTCATCTTAAGATTGAATTCTATGGTTTGCACATGAGCTTCAATGAATCAATGGCACAATTTGTCAACAAAATCAAAAGCATTATGACCCAACTAGAAGGCATAGATGCAAAAGTAGGGGAAAAATATGCACTTGCAATCCTCCTTAAAAGCATGCCTGTAGAGTACAATACACTGACAACCACTTTGAAGAATCTCCCAGGTCCAAAGTTTGAGGAATGTCTATCCTCTCTTCTTGAAAAAGAAAGAGAGCTAAAGGCATTGACATCGACATCTACATCAACATGCATCAGCAATAGTGAAGAACAATCACTGTTTAGTAAAACATCAACGAAGTGTTACCACTGCGGAAGGACGGGTCACTAGCAAAGTGACTGTAGACTGAAGAACAAACCAAAGTGTCACCATTGCAAGAAGCTGGGACACAAGGAAGAAGATTGTAGATTGAAGAACGAGTAGGTCAACTACATGGAGTCATCATTAAGCCATGAGCAGAATGACAAGAACAACATGTATTGAGAAGCAAAAGCCTTGCCACCTTCAGCTCACACGTTTGTAAATCAAACTTAACCACCTGCAGTAGCCATGCAAGCACTCAGGGGAGGTATTGAGATGTAAAATCCACACTTGGCCACCTTATGTAGCAAGGTATGCACTAAGGGGGGGTGATGGGATGTAAACTCACATCTGACCACCTTGTAGTACCCAAAGGATCACGACACCAACGGGAGGTGTTGAGATATGGTGCCATGAGCACATATTAGAGGCTAACGTATGGTATAGGAAAGAATTAAAGTAGCCACCCTAGGATAAGGACTACATGATGTGGACATGTGGATCAAGGATATCCACAAGGAGAAATGTGGATGAGAGGATCCCACATGTGTTGACTATTTTAAAGAATCTGTCTATATAAAAACCCTATCATGTATTGTTGATATAGCATATTGTAATAGATTGAGTATTGTCCATCTTATGTCTCTCTCACGGTGCTTCGATCCTCCTTGATCATCTTGCTCTTCATACATTAGAGCAGGCTTAGCTTGATCCCTCACTTCAACACCATGGCTGTCCATCTTGTAATGCTCCACCAGCCATAGCCATGACCAGGGGAGTTGTAGGATGGGCAACAAAGGGAAACGGTCTTAATGAGGGGATACCTAGAAAAGGTTGGATAGAATTGGTCCTAGCAGAGCACACAAGGGATGCCCTTCTTTTGGTTCTCGTCGAGATACCATTTCAAAAGGGAGTGGTGAGCCAAGCGATTGACAACTACGATTCAGTAACAAATACCTAGCCTATTTTGGAAGGTGACCTAGGCCTTTCCATGGCTATCCATTTTCCTTTGTCTGAAGGCAAGGGAAATGGAAGGTGAAAAGATGTTGGGCATCTTTCATACCGTCGTGGTTCCATCGAGCCCATCCATGGGTAGCCAAAATTTTCCCATCGTCATGGCTCATATCATTCAAAGTATTGAGCCAAGGCACCAGTAGCCCTTCTTGTAGTTCTGAGAAAATTAGTAGGCTCAATGGCAAACCGTTCTAGTGTTGGTAAGAGAAGCCCACTTTATAGCAGCTCGTGAGATGCTATGTGTCTTGGAGCTAAGAGTAGCTACTACTATTCTCAGTTGTGCAAGACACTCAAAGCATATGTGGAGCTATAATGTGCACTTCCTTTACCTAGGTTGAGTTCTTCCAATGCCTTCAAGGAAGCTCCTATGAAGAAAATTATGCTTGATTATGAGGTAATCATATTGTCCCCAGCTACTCATGGACCCCTAGGCATAGGGAGGTATACAAAACGAAGAATGTTGGGAGTCGAGACAACCAAAGTGAGTACGATCATAGAGCTCAATGATGGTGAGGAGTGGTGGATTCTTTTGAGATCCTTGATGTCATCTAGGTGGTACTATTAGTTAATGACCAGTCACAGGCTTGGCACTTTTTGGCTTGCATATGATTTTATATCCCCAAGGTATTTTCAGTGTTGTTAATTACTAGTCGCATGTCATTAAATAGAGGGTCATTGAAGCTGTTCATCACAAGCATGTCCTCCTCCGCATTTCATGTCTCGATACTCTCCTTACCAAAAACTCAAATCAACACATGGCAAGCAAAAACCAAAAATAGACATAGTATTTTGAGTTTTTGTTCTCTACCAGTATTTTCAGATAATGAAGCATGAAGTCGGTATCATGCTTCTACTAGGAGCACACCTCATTCCCACTAGGAGCACACCTTGTGTGAGAATTTTTGTTAGATCATATTTTAGTACTTCTAATTTAGATATGATATGGAGAAACATATTATGTATTAAAAAAATGTCCATCAAATTATAAAGTCCAACTAAGTGAAGCAGTCATAAGAGAGAGCCATTGTATCCAAGGATGGATTAATGCAAAGACAATTTATTACTTTAAAAGTGAAGTTATAGAAAATCCAAATGTATTATATGGGTAGTCATCCCCTAAAGAAGACCCAAGTAATATAAATCTAAGTTTTACTCTTCTATGTTTCAAAAAGAGACAATCATCGTATCCAAGGATGGATAAATGCAGAGACAATTCATTATTTAAAACTCAAGTTATATAGAATAGATGAATGTATCAGAGGGGTGGTCAACCCGTAAAAAAGACCCGAGTAATATATATCCAAGTTTCACTCTTATACATTTTGATCTGGCTTCACTCAAAATTGAAAAGTGATTCTAAGATTGAGTCTAAGCCAAAAAAAAAAGGGTGAATACCAAAAAAAAAAAAGTAGCCAAGATTCCAAGAGATCAAGTTCGAGATCTCTTATATTCAGTAAGAACTTGTGATGTACGGAAGGCTTTTGAAGAAAGACAAAAGATCTGATGAAGCTGTCCTTGTGTAGTTTCTCCATTTCTCTCTTGATGTGATATCTATCAAGCTGACGAAGCTGTCCTTGTTTATGGGCATTTGATTCTTAAGTGTGATCTATGGCAAGAAGTCTTACTCCTTTACAAAGTTTCTTAGATATACTTTAGTACATGTTATTCTCCTAGTATCACTTATTAGGCATTTGCACACGAGATAGCCTAGCTAGTGTCCAATAAATTAATGAGCATAACTTAAGATGAAAGTCCCTACAAGGGTTATATAGGTAATATCCCTCTCAAAATTGATTAATAACCTATATTGTATAATCACACATAAGAAATAGACTTGTGATAGATCATGAGAGGCCAAAGATACCCTTGGCCCTATGAAAGACACGGGGGAATTGGTACGATTGGCCACACTCAAGGTTTCTTTCATAGGCCTAATATTGGATTTAGTATCCATTAGCAACTCCATTTAATGTTCAAACAAGAAAAGAAAATGGAGATGCAAAGTGGATAATAAAGCCAACACTAAAGCCACATGAAGAAACATATGATATTAATGGCTCAAATATGAAATTAAGTAGGACTTATAATTATGTCATCAATCCACAAATGTCACCAAAACTTCACAGTAGCAAAGTAGAGGCACATAATTCCTTCTATGTAGACTATGTTGACATTTCATAGAAAAAGCATGTAAATGATTGATGTGCAAGGATACGTTTCTTGAACACTGCAAATGATTGATGTGCAAGAACATGTTTCTTGATTGGTTTACCTTTGTCATTGTTTGTCACATTTTGGAGTTGGAACTTTGTCATTCCTCCTTGGCCCTCTTTATCTTCAACCACATGGTGTGTTCGTTGGTCTTCATTTTTTATCTTGGTCTTCAGCCTCCATTGTCCCTTTTCTTTGGCATCAACCTTTACCCCCCTCTGACTTTGTGCATGTCCCCATGGACCTTGTTTGGTGCGCTCTCTTTCATTACCCTTCAGTCATGACAACAACTTTTGTTCATGCCTCTGCTGCCGACCTTCTTTTGGTCTCACGCAGGGGGGGTACACTTTGTCAAGCCATCATGGTTTGGTTCAGGAGGCCATAACCCTCAAAGCTCATAGCTTCTTCACGCTGACTACCTTGGTTTGTGCTCATGTTGGGGCCATGATCTCGTTGGGCTTGTCTTTAGTCCTTCTTTGGGTCTTGTTTATTAGATTTAACTTGTCAACCTTTGCAATGGCGATACGCACCCCAACTGTTGAGAAGTTGATTGGGGATGGATTTCATACCTGGTCTACACAAATAAGGTATCTCTTGATGCATCAAAAGCTTTGAAAGACCGTAAAAGAAGACATCCTATTGCACAAAATGATGCCTGGAAGGAAAAAGACGAAGCAGTATTACCACTCATTCATTTGCACTTGGGTCTAAACATAATTCATTATATAGACTCCAGAGAGATGCATGGGATGAGTTGAATAAAGTGTTTGGTACAAAAGCCAAAAACCAAGAAATTCATCTTAAGATTGAATTCTATGGTTTGCACATGAGCTTCAATGAATCGATGGCAATCAACAAAATCAAAACATTATGACCCAACTAGAAGGCATAGATGCAAAAGTAGGGGAAAAATATGCACTTGCAATCATCCTTAAAAGCATGCCTATAGAGTACAGTACACTGACAACCACTTTGAAGAATCTCCCAGATCCAAAGTTTGAGGAATGTGTATTCTCTCTTCTTGAAAAAGAAAGAGAGTTAAAAGCATCGACATCGACATCTACATCAACATGAATCAGCAATAATGAAGAACAATCATTGTTCAGTAAAACATCAACGAAGTGTTACCATTGCAAAAGGATGGGTCAAACACTTCAACCGTAGCTTTAAAAGCTTTGAAATGCCCAAACACTTCACTTTTCTTTTTCATAACATACACCCAAACTTTTCTGCTGTAGTCATCGATAAAAGTGACAAAATAATGACAGCCTCCAATAGATGCAAATTTAGTAGTCCACACATGAGAGTGGATTAATTCCAATGGCCTCTTACTCTCTTGAACATGTCTAGGAAATGGTTTCCTTGCTTGTTTTCCAAATTGACAGGCTTCACATACCTTATGCACTTCTGTAACCTTGAACTTAGGCAAACCTGCAATAATATTTTGGGCCTGCATTAATTTAAGTCACTGTACATTAACATGACCAATGCGTTTATGCCATATATCAATATCTGCAACCATCAATTCCATGTGCAAGCATTGTTGCACACACTCAATTCAGGCATGTCTGCATCCAACGTAAACATCCTGCCCTTCTTCTTTCCTTTTGCTATCAATCGACCTTTATTTTTCATATCCTCAACAAAGCATCCATGAGGATTAAATCTGACCTACAAGCCTTGCTCAACCATTTGACAAACAGAAACTAGGTTCTTTGTGATATTCAGGACATGAAATACATCAGACAGATATTTCTTTTTTCCATCCTGCATAGACGAAGGAATTTTACCAATCTACATAATAGGATGTGTAGTATCATCACCAGTCTCCACAAATCCTGGTCTTTCCATTTTCATTGCATCCTGCATCCATTCTGCATGACCTGTCATGTGGTTTGACGCACCTGAGTCAACACACCACACATCATTGCTTTCTTCTGCACTTGTCACAGAATTGGTCATGTGCTGCACCATAAATAGATGCTCATTTCTATCATCACCCTGTCTACTAGAGGATGCATAATTGCCTTACTGCAATTTTCCAATCATGATGTCATTTTGCTTTTTATAGCAGTCTTTAACCATATGACCCATTTTACCACAGTAGTAGCATTCAACATTGCTGTTTGCATTTTGACCTCTCTGCCATCCAGCACGACCTCTTTGGCTCCCCCTGTCTCTAAAGTTAACACGTCCTCCTCCATAGGACTGGTTTTCTTGAATTTGTTGCATATTTGTATTTCTACCACGGCCTCCAAATCGGCCTGCTCTACCTCTGCCTCTACCTCTTCTAGCATTTGAGTAGAAGACAGCTTCTTTTGAAGTTCCTCCTGAAGAAGATGCACCACCATTTCTCTGCTCTTCAGAAATTACAAGAGCAATCAACTCCTCAAAATCAGGAAAATTCTCACGGACGGCAATGGATGTCCGAAATTGTGCATAATCCTTTCCTAAACCATTCAAGGTCATAGAAACTAAATCATCATCTTCCATTAGCGACCCAATAGAAGCAAGTGCATCTGCAATCTTCTTCACCTTCATGTGGTAGTCATTGATGCTCATATTTTCTCTCTGCACATCATGCAACTCCTACTTGAGCAACATTTTCCTGGCTTGCGTATTTGTGCTATACATTTTTGTCAAAGTATCCCATGCCTCCTTCGGCGTGCTTGTATCCTAAATATGCACAATCATAGAATCTGAAATACTGATCGACAGCCAGTACATAACTTTTCTGGCTCTCTCATGCCAGCCTTTAAATGCCTGCAACTCCTGTTGATTGGGAACATTAGGAATAACTGGTTCTTGTTTAGCTCCAGTAATGAACTCCCAATAGCCTTTTCCCTTGAAGAAATTCGTCATTCTAAACTCCCATGCTTGGAAGTTGTTCTTGTCAAGCTTTTTAGTGACAATCTGTGAAAGAGCATCAGACGCCATTACAAAACACTGCAAAATATTCTATCACTGCAAAAAAACACAACTTCTGCCTCATAAGGGCAAATCTCCAAAACTAACGAGAGTGGTATTTGACCACACAGTCACTTCCTAGTGACGATTATGCATCAATAGGCAATAAGAATGATTATGTCACTCTTAATATCTCTGCGCACAGGCATACGATGTAATTTCTGTGATAACTTTTCACCGACCTGCAGAACAGTGGTCGCACAACAAAAACATGACACTTTCCTGAATGCCTGCGAAAAACTTTTGCCACCAAAACGGGGCCCGAAATGGCCCCATAGCATATACTGCCCTTTCGCTACACCGCGAATGGCATCCCAATCTGAGATAGTGCACTCTTGCACTTTTCGGCTATGCTATCTGCAGAGATTTGCTCCCAAACTCGAAAAAAAAGGAAAGCAACACTGATCCTCTTACTAGGACACCGCGAACTTGGTTTGCTTTCTTGAGCTCCTTACCACGAACCGAGCTCTAATACCATGTGAAGAGAGTGGGAGAGAAGGAAGGAGTCTCACTTGCAGCTTTCTCACATACACAATGGGGGAATGCACACAAAGGTGGAGGCCGAAAACAGTTTTCCTCTCCTTAGTTGTGAAAGCCAAAAGAACTCTAAGTACAAAAGAATAGCTGAACCCTATATGTGGGTCTCAAACCAAACTTAGCTAACTAAGGTGGCATACTAACTGAGCCACTAACTAGGGTACGTAAAGATAGCTGTCATCCAGCTATTATTCATGGGCGGTGTACCAACCGCATCTGCAGCTAACAAATCGGTGACATAAATGCACAATGATCACCCTGGCATCTCACGAGTGGAGCTCGATATCTCAACATCTTGTAACACTCTACCAACCATAGCCATGACCAGGGGAGTTGTAGGATGGGCAACAAAGGGAAACGGTCTTAATGAGGGGATACCTAGAAAAGGTTGGATAGAATTGGTCCTAGCAGAGCACACAAGGGATGCCCTTCTTTTGGTTCTCGTCGGGATACCATTTCAAAAGGGAGTGGTGAGCCAAGCGATTGACAACTACGATTCAATAACAAATACCTAGCCTATCTGGAAGGCGACCCAGGCCTTTCCATGCCTATCCATTTTCCTTTATCTGAAGGCAAGGGAAATGGAAGGTAAGAAGATGTTGGGCATCTCTCATACCATCGTGGTTTCGTCGAGCCCATCCATGGGTAGCCAAAATTTTTCCATCGTCATGGCTCATATCATTCAAAGTATTGAGCCAAGGCACCAGTAGCCCTTCTTGTAGTTCTGAGAAAATTAGTAGGCTCAATGGCAAACCGTTCTAGTGTTGGTAAGAGAAGCCCACTTTATAGCAGCTCGTGAGATGCTATGTGTCTTGGAGCTAAGAGTAGCTACTACTACTCTCAGCTGTGCAAGACACTCAAAGCATATGTGGAGCTATAATGTGCACTTCCTTTACCTAGGTTGAGTTCTTCCAATGCCTTCAAGGAAGCTGCTATGAAGAAAATTATGCTCAATTACGAGGTAATCATATTGTCCCCAGCTACTCATGGACCCCTAGGCATAGGGAGGTATACAAAACGAAGAATGTTGGGAGTTGGGACAACCAAACTGAGTATGATCATAGAGCTCAATGATGGTGAGGAGTGGTGGATTCTTTTGAGATCCTTGATGTCATCTAGGTGGTACTACTAGTTAATGACCACCAGTCATAGGCTTGGCACTTTTTGGCTTGCATACGATTTTATATCCCCAAGGTATTTTCAGTGTTGTTAATTACTAGTCGCATGTCATTAAATAGAGGGTCATTGAAGCTGTTCATCACAAGCATGTCCTCCTCCGCATTTCATGTCTCGATACTCTCCTCACCAAAAACTCAAATCAACACATGGCAAGCAAAAACCAGAAAAAGACAGAGTACTTTGAGTCTTTGTTCTCTGCTAGTATTTCCAGATAACGAAGCATGAAGTCGGTATCATGCTTCTACTAGGAGCACACCTCATTCCCACTTTGAAAAGGAGCACACCTCATTCCCACACCTTAGATAATGAAGCATGAAGTTGGTATCATGCTTCTACTAGGAGCACACGTCATTCCCACACCTCATGCTTCTGCTAGGAGCACACCTCATTCCGACTTTGAAAAGTTCTGCTAACATCAATCCCAAATACATGAGGATGCCTGAGGAAGACGTGTTGGAGATGGTGATTGGAAATAAAGGAAGGGGCACACACATGTTGCCAAACTCGCCTCTAAGACCCCAAAGGAAAAGAAAGACACCTCAAAGACCCCAAGCTCTACGTCCAGTTGTTTTGAATTTTATTGTGCTTTTTGAGAAGTACTTTTGTAGCAAGTAATAAAGCTAGTAGGGATGAGCCTTTGATAATGAAAGTAACCCCTCCTTTTTTCCTTCATCGTAGATTATCTTTCTATCAAAATGTTTAGCTCCTTTTTTTTTTTTGCTTTGCTAAGGGTCTATGGAGAGTAGGATGGCTTTTTACTACTAATAAGGGCGGATATCGTGAGTGTATGGCCATGTTAGTTGTGTAGTTGAACATATGGCTAGTGTTCTTAAGGATAGGGTTAATCGTGTTCTTAATAGTCTTTTGTCTTCATTTGCTTCATTTTTGTCTTCATTTGCTCTCACATTGAGAAAGAGCACACCATATTATAGATCTTTGAGAAACGAGATACTGATCCCTGGGATCGAAATTGTATGCAGGTGCCTACATGCAATTCTAATCCCAAGGGTAGAGAGAGAGGGATAGAATTAGAAATCTATTCTAGATGTCATTGAATATGTCCAAGACAAGTCTTGCACCATTGGGCCTGTACTTAGGGTAATGCTGTAGCATAGATCTTTCCAGATTTGTGTGAGGAGATAGTGTATGCCATGGAGACTATGTGAGGAGCTCTCGTATGTCACAATTTCAAGAATAGGGGGGGAACGATTGTGTGAGGAGCTCTCTTCAAGACTAGGGGAGGGAGAATTGTGAGATGCACTCAAAGAGACAATCATCGTATCCAAGGATGGATAAATGCAAACACAATTTATTAGTTAAAACTCAAGTTATATAGAATAGATGAATGTATCAGAGGGGTGGTGAACCCGTAAAAAGGACCTGAGTAATATATATCCAAGTTTCACTCTTATACATTTTGATTTGGTTTCACTCAAAATCGAAAAGTGATTCTAAGATTGAGTTTAAGCCCAAAAAAAAAGAGGGTGAATAAGAAAAAAAAAAAAAGTAGCCAAGATTCCAAGAGATCAAGTCCAAGATCTCTTAGATTTAGTAACAACTTGTGATGTACGTACGAAGAGTAAGGGCTATGGATTCATTTTGGAGCACCTCTTGTATCTCTAGCCCGCTTTCTAGGGTTGTGCTTCTAGGACATAGGCTCGACACAAAGCATAGTGGGAGCCTTCAGCGATGTACTTCACAAACTGTGGGTTCTTTAAATATTGAAGGCCTTCCCAAAGTTCCTCCTACAAGCAATCCATCTTGCAAATGACAATCTTGGGTCGATGTTATGGAACACAAAGCTCCTTCTCTAAGCCATCCATCTCATGAATGACAATATTGGGTCACTGAGGAACCCATTTTGAAAGGGCTTCATCTTCCACGAGACAATAGTTAGAAGAAGTCTTGTTCCTATCACCAATCCCCGTGTGACTAAAGGGAGTCCACAAGGGATGGATGTGAGTAGTAGTGAAGAAAGACAAAAGATCTCTCAAGCTGACGAAGTTGTCCTTGTGTAGTTTCTCCATTTCTCTCTTGATGTGATATCTATCAAGCTGACGAAGCTGTCCTTGTGACTAAGTGCCTTTTATGGGCATTTGATTCTTAAGTGTGATCTATGGCAAGGAGTCTTACTCCGTTACAAAGTTTCTTAGGTATACTTTGGTACATGTTATTCTCCTAGTATCACTTATTAGGCATTTGCACACGAGATAGCCTAGCTAGTGTCTAATAAATTAATGAACAGAACTTAAGATGCAAATCCCTACCAAGTTTATATAGGTAATGTCCCTCTCAAAATTGATTAATAACCTATATTGTATAATCACACATAAGAAATAGACTTGTGATAGGAAAAGATACCCTTGGCCCTATGAAAGACACGGGGGAATTGGTACGATTGGCCACACTCAAGGTTTCTTTCATAGGCCTAATATTGGATTTAGTATCCATTAGCAACTCCATTTACTGTTCAAACAAGAAAAGAAAATGGAGATGCAAAGTGGATAATAAAGCCAGCACTAAAGCCACATGAAGAAACATATGATATTCATGGCTCAAATATGAAATTAAGTAGGACTTATAATTATATCATCAATCCACAAATGTCACCAAAACTTCACAGTAGCAAAGTAGAGGCACACAATTCCTTCTATGTAGAGTATGTTGACATTTCATAGAAAAAGCATGTAAATGATGGATGTGCAAGGATATGTTTCTTGAACACTGCAAATGATTGATGTGCAAGAACATGTTTCTTGATTGGTTTACCTTTGTCATTGTCTATCACATTTTGGAGTTGGAACTTTGTCATTCCTCCTTGGCTCTCTTTATCTTTAGCCACATGGTGTGTTCATTGGTCTTCATTTTTTATCTTGGTATTTGGCCTCCATTGTGAGAGTGCTCTCAACGGAAGCGGAGGTAGAGAGAGAAACAAAGAGCCACACAAGTTTTTGGTGGGTGCAGAACACCCTAATCTTCTTTTTCATTCATTTATATATGTGTTTGAGTATTGTACATAATCAGGATAAAGGCACAGTGACCTTGAACCCCCATAACCTCCCACTTCAAGGACAATGTGCCTTTAAGGGAGAAAAACCAGTGAGCATACTATCCAATGCCCATCAATACATGACAATACTCAAACCGTTGACTAGGTAGACTCTTCGTCAGCATATTTGCAGGGTTATCATCTGTATGAACCTTGATAAGCTCTATGCGCTTGTACTCAAGTACCTCCCTGATGAAATGGTACTTGACCTCAATGTGTTTGGTCTTTGCATGAAAGACCGAATTCCGTGCTAGCTGAACAACACTCATGGAATCAATATGCAATGTCAGTACACCTATATGAATCTCGAAATCTCCCACTAGCCGATCAAGCCATATAGCCTCCTTGCAACCCTCTGTGGTTGTAACATACTCAGCCTCTATGGTAGACAAAGCAACGCACTTTTGTGTGCAAGACATCCATGACCTGCAAAGGTGAACACATAACCAGAAGTGGATCTCCTACTATCCACATGCCCTGCATAGTCTGAGTCTGTGTACCCAGGTACACGCATGTCTCCTCTACCAAAGTAGATGCACATCTCCTTGGTACCCTTGATGTACCTCATGATGCACTTAACTGCCTCCCAATGCCTCTTTTCTGGATTAGCCATATACTGGCTAACAACTCCCACTGCAAATGCAATGTTTGGTCTAAAAGCTATCATAGCATACATAAGACTCCCAATCGCTGATGCATAAGGAACCTTGGCCATCATGGCCCTCTCCTCATCTGATTTGGGACTATTTGTATGACTCCTACTCCGATCACGCGTGATGTGCATACCAAGAATATGACCTGCAAGTCCCAAATCCTTCATATCAAAGGCCTCATGCAACTTGGCCTTTATGCATCTAGCTCATAAGTATTCTTGCTAGCCAATAGCATATCATCCACATATAGTGCCAGGAGTATCAAGCTATTATCCTTAGTCCTTTTAGTGTAGAGGCAGTGATCAATTTCACTCCTTCTAAAACCCTAGGACCGAATGAAAGCATCAAACTTCTGATACCATTCTCTAGGTGCTTGCTTAAGACCATAGAGACTCTTCTTTAGCTTGCAAACTAAATGCTCTTTGCCCTTTTCTTCAAAGCCTTCCAACTGCACCATGTAAATTTCCTCATGCAGATCCCCATGCAAGAAAGCTGTCTTGACATCCATTCGCATAAGCTCCATATCCTCTACTGCCACTAGTCCAAGAATGCATCTAAGTGTGGTCATCTTCACAACCGGAGAGAATATCTCATCAAAGTCCACACCCTTCTCTTGCTTGAACCCTTTAGCGACCAAACGGGCCTTGTATCTAGGCACATCATCACCTATGACCTTCATCTTGTAGACCCATTTACATGGCAATGCTTTCTTTCCATGTGGCAAAAAAACCAAGTCCCAAGTCTTATTCTTCATAAGTGAACTCATCTCTGATTGCATAGCATACTCCCACTTGCGTTGATCCTCGTGCATCATAGCCTCTCTGTAGCAAGAAAGCTCCCCGTAATCAGTAAGCATCACATAGTCAACCCCTAGAACAAACCTATCAGGCGGTCTAGACTCTCTAGATGATCTTCTCAAGGGCATTTCAGCTTTCTGTCCCACCTGCATATCAGCCACATTTGGCTCATCATTTCCACCAATAGATGATCCATCATCTACCCTTGATTGTATACATGTGGGAGTACTTGGTGGTAGCATTTCTTGCAGATTTGGTGCATGGACAGCTTGCTGTCTATCAACATATGTAGGTGGATTCACATCCTGGAAAGTGATTCTCCTCATTTCCACATCCCTCATGGGTGCCTTATGCATCTTCTTCTCATTGAAGTATACATCATGGCTATGTATGATCTTCTTTACTTCTGGATCCCAATGACAATGGCCGATCTCTCCACTTTCACCATAACCCATAAAGATGCATTTCCTAGACTTAGGATCTAGCTTCTTTCGAAGCTCTTTTGACACGTGCATATGCCTCACACCCAAATATATGCAAATGAGAGTAAGAGGGTTTCTTGCCACTCCATGCCTCTTCAAGAATACCACCATCCAAACTCTTACTAGGTGATCTATTGATCACATGCACTGGAGTCTTCATTGCCTTAGCCCAAAAACCACCAGAAAGACTTGCATTGGAAAGAATGCATTGCAACCTTTCTTGAATGGTACGGTTCATCTTTTCTACAACTGGATTTTGCTCTGGAGCACGAGGGGATGTAAGCTCCCTCTCAATCCCACGCGTATCACAGAAATGCTGAAAGTCATGAGAGAGATACTTTCCACCATTGTCAGTCCATAGGCATTTAAGCGTTCTACCTGACTGATTCTCAACCAAGGCCAGCCATTTCTGAAATACTTGGAATACATCACTCTCCGAGCTATAGCATAAGCCCACACTTTCCTAGTTGCATCATCAATGAATGTCACATAGTATTCAGCCCCGCCTAATGACCGTGTAGGCATGGGACCACATACATCTGAATGCACCAAATCAAGCTTTTCAAACTCTTTCTTTTCCCTTCTTTTATGGGCTAATTTAGTCTGCTTCCCATAGAGACAGTGCTCACAAAATTCAAAATCAGAGAAACTCAAATGCGGTACATAACCCAAACAGCATAAGAGTTTCATCCCATTTTGGCTCATATGGCCCAACCGGCAATGCCATAAAGAAGTGTTTGGCTTCTCAGTTATTGCAACAACATGATCAAACACCCTTGATACATGTAAGGGATACAAAGTCCCACACTTGGCACCCCTAGCCAAAAGCATAGAGCCCTTCTAAATTTTCCAACTCCCAGAACCAAAGATGGTATGAAAACTAGCATCATCTAGCTGACCCGTTGAAATGAGACTCTTGGTCAGCTTAGGCACATGTCTCACATTTTTCAAAATAAATGCAGACGCATTTGCAAAAGAAAACTTCATGTCACCTACTCCCACTATGTCACATGCATAGTCATTTCCAATATGCACACAACTTGTCTTTCCACTGTCATAAGTGGAGAACCATTCCCTATGGGGAGTACCATGAAATGAAGCACCAGAATCCAAAATCCAATGTTGGGAATATGCATCATCTGAAGTGGTAAGCAACTCTACAGATAAGCTAGACATGAAGAGAATGTCATTGTCACTATCATGTGTGACTGCATTGATCTCCTCCATCTTCACTTTTCCTTTGTCCTGCCTTGGACTCTCTTCCTTCTGATTTGCACCCCAATTTGCATTCTTTTTCTTATCCTTTTGCTCTCTTTTAAGCTTGTAGCAATCCTTTATGTGGCCCTTCTTGCCACAATAGTGACACTCAATGTTCCGTACCCTAGACTTGCTACGGGACTTTCCTCTTTCTTAAAACTTCCCCTTGGACTGTGATCTGCCCCTTTGCACATTTAAGGCTCTATCTTGCTTGTTGCCTTCCTTTGAATTTCATCTAATCTCCTCAACCAACAAGCTACCAACCACATCATCAAAGTTCAATACTCCACTAGGTGCAAAGTTACTGATAGCAGTATGGAAAGTATCCCATGAGGATGGTAATGAGCATAAGAGAAATATTGCCCTCATTTCCGCATCGAAATTCAGCTTTTGAGCTTGAAGCTCACTAAAAATGATAGTAAATTCATTCAAGTGCAAAGCTATGGATACTCCCTCCTTCATGTGCAGCTCAAACAATCTCTTCATGAGATAGACTTTGTTTGAGGCAGTCTCTTTCTCATATGTAGCACACAACTTTTTCCATAAAGCTTCCGTAGTCTTTTCAGTGACTACTGTGAAATAAATTGTCTCCCCAAGATGAAGTATAATGGTAGACTTTGCCAATGCATCCAACTCATTCCATTCATCTGTGGACATAGCTGTAGGCTTAGCTGTAATCCCTTGCAAGGGTTTTATCTGCTTCTTTTGAATAAGCACATCCCTTATCTATTCTTTCCACAAACAAAAATTGTTTGTCCCATCAAACCTTTTAATGCTGAAAAACTCATTTTCAGACATGGAAGAGGATGCCATGATGCAAATAAAGCAAAATCTCAAATACTAGTGCTTGCAAGAGAGAATCACACCAAATACCATGTGCACCCAAATGTGTATGCCACAATAGAGTGAAATATCACCAAAACTCAAAGTTCAAAGCATCAAAAGATACAACTGACTCATGTGCATGTACTATGCATCCATATGAGCAAATGGTCCAAAAGAAAATGCCAACTGCAATGGCAATCCAAAATGCCAATAAGTGCCAAATGGCTCAAGCATAAACACCGTCCATGGGCATATGCATCAACAATATCTCATCCAAAAGAGCATAATACTATCAGTGCATCACCTGCAATGTGTCAAATGGCTATCCCTCAGCATAAAATAGCATCCATGTGCAAAGCGTTCATAAAAAATAGCATCCCACAAGGCGATCTCGGCCTATCAGTGCATCCAATAAGGATCACAATGCATCTAAATGGCCTATAAATCATCCACTACAACCCAATGCACACCACGAATGAGCGCACATGGCTCAAACTGCAACCAGAGTGATCTGCATAAGGTATGCTCAAGAAATCATGGTCCCACGGTAATGACCGCTACTGAAAATAGAACCTGAGATGCCTCAAAACATGGGCGCCATTGCATAATCGGACTCAGCAAGACAATCAGCAAATATCTCTCTTTTGCTGGAACTCCAAAATCCCAACCGATGAGTAAGAAATGGAAATCAACACTTATCCACTGCCATGTGGCATAAATCTAAGTTTTCAAAACCTTAGAATGAAAAATGCATAATAGAGAGACGAAATCAAATACACAGAGATTTATAACTCTAAAAATACTCCACCGAATCATGCAAGAACTGACATGTAGGGGTTTTTAGGCGTCCGGAATGCAATGGGATAGATGGTTTTGGAAACTGTGGTCCCAATCAGTGGGTCCAACACACGGACTGAAAAACGTTTTTGGAAACTGAATTGTTTGTGAACTCCACAGGAGTGGGAATGATGAGCAACATAGAAGTTTTAGGACCTCCTGAGTCCACCGGAACTAACAGATCTACAAATGGTTGCTCCAAACTTGAGTTCCAACACCCAGGCAGAAAAAACGTTGAAATTGACACAGTGAGTCACAAATCCAACGAAACGATCCCAAATTCAAGAATGAAGGTGTTTCCAAGCTCTTGAAGTAAAATGGACACCAAAAGCAGGCAATGGTTGCCTCTACAAGTCAATACGGAGTCTCTATCGTCGAATGGAACAGGAAAAAGCTTTAAAAACGACTTTTTCTTTGAAAACACTTAACAGGCTCTCAAAACCACTTCGCAAAACCAAAGTGACTTTTCCAAAGGTTCCTTCAAGGTCTTTGCACACTCGGATACAAGTAAAATCACCCACAAAGCTTCCCACAGAGCTTCTCCTTCCTCCCACACGCTGCTGAGCTTCCAGGCATTCACGCACGCTCAACTAGATCACCCGGGCTCTAATACCAATTGAGAGGGCTCTCAATGAAAGCGGAACGGAAGTCAAGGAATGATTATATGCTGGGAGTACTTTCTTCATAGCCCTCTTCAAGATCAACACCATGAGTTTATACTCCTTGTCAAGCCAAAATTTATGAGGACTCGATGTATTTTGCTTACTCTTTTATGTCGATTCTTGTTAAGCTGAAAATATTGAGAACTCTAAGTATTTTGCTTACTCTTTTCTGTTGATTCTTAAATAATATGGTTTTATTACTCTTGTTGATGTAACCTAGTCTTCTTTATTGTTGATATTAGGTTGGTGGTGGTGGTGTTAGTAGCAACCTAGGTTAAATATATGCATTTGATGAGAAGGCCTCGAAGATGATAGCTCATAAATTGATGCAAAATGCGCTCAAACCAGCGTTAGTAAGGAAGACAAATGGTCACAAACTACGAATCCTTTGAATACGAGAGGCAAAGAGTTTGGAAGCATGGAGATGGGAGCAAGCCAAAGGATGGAGTAGTTTCATGGCAAGCAGACTAGCTCAAAGTTGTAATGCGGGCAAAGATAGCCAAGGAAATGCAGCAGAGATGAAGCACTTACATGCATGCCAAGACCGTAGAGGGTGCAAGTGATTCACATGGTGACAATTCGAGCACAAACAGTAGGATGACATAAGGAAGAGCATGAAGCTAGTAGAGTCGAAAGAAGCAAACAAGCACAGAAGTCATCCCGCAGATAGCAAATCGCAATAGCTATTGATAAGTTGTTCCCCAAGGGCAACTTACTACCCAAAGAAAGGTAGCTGGCAAGAGAATTGAAGAGCTACATACAAATTATGTTGAGCAAACCCCAAGTAATAAAGGACAAAAAGGGAAGAAAGTTGGAGGGGCAATTAGATCCTTGCACGTTGCATTCAAAGCAGCAGAAGCGATGGATCAAAGTATATGACAACGAGTTCTAAATGAAGATCCCTTCCCTAGATGGATTGCAACTACATCCAGATCCACCATGAGCAACAAAACAAAGGACGAAACCCCCAATAGAACAAGACATGCTAAAGGCATGGCTCAAAAGACGAAAAATGACAACTAAAGGGCCAAAGTCCAGAACAAGAACAAGGTCACAGTCAAAGGTCAATGGGTCAATGGAAATGGTTGTGTGAGACCAAAGATGGCCAAGAGTAACAAACTTTGAGTGATGCAACCCCATAAATCAAACAAAGGAGGAAATGGCAAGAAGGACACAATACATTGAAGGATGTCAAAGCATTGGAATGCCAATGCATGAATGCCCCGCTACGTCTGTCCGAAGGAGGCACCCCCAAATAGCCATGAAGCATGGAAGAGTCGATGCGGTTGACTTGCATAGGTGAGGCCATACGAGGGCTCGCATCAAGCAAGCTAACAAAACACGACTTCACAAATGCATGTCCATGACGGAAGCCAAGGTCAGAAGATTAATTGTGTCCGAAATTTCAAAAGCAATGAAGGATGAGCATCTAACCCAACGTTGAAGTGGGGACAAGCCGAAGGAGCACATCAAATTGCATGATACAAAAAAAGGCCGATAGCCATGTGTTGAAGAAGATAATGCCAAATTCATATATTCACTGGCATAACGTTGATACCAAGAGGAGCAACAAAAGGAATCGGCCAAAGCATAGACCAGACTACTAGACCTAGAGGACAACAACCAAAAGACAAAGGTTGACAAGTTGAATCTAATGAACAAAACCCAAAGAAGGACCAAAGACAAGCCGAATGAGATCATGGCCCCAGCATGAGCGCAAACCCAGGTAGTCAACATGAAGAAGCTATGAGCTTTGAGGGTTATGGCCTCCTAAACCAAACCATGATGGCTTGGGAGTAACGACAAAGTGTACCCCCCCTGCGTGAGACCAAAAGAAGGTCAACAGCAGAGGCATGAACAAAAGTTGTTGTCATGACTAAAGGGTAATGAAAGAGAGCGCGCCAAACAAGGTCCATGGGGACATGAACAAAGTTAGAGGGGGGTAATCATTCCCCGATAGATGACATGGTATTGATCTTGAGGAAGGCTTTAAAGAAAGTACTCCTAGCATATAGTCATTATGATTATTGAGCTCATCTCGAGGAAGGCTTTAAATTTAATCCGAGCATATGGTTGGAAGCATAAGACCATTTCTCGTCGATAGACAACAATGTGTTGATCTTGAGGAAGGCTTTAAAGCATAAAATCATTCCTCAATAGATGATCATGAAGCTCATCTTAAGGAAGGATTTAAGAATTTGATCCTAGCATAAGGTTGCAAGCCTAATAGACAATATAGAGGATAATGTCATGCATGAGATCAATATATCTAGTTATTATGTGATCTACCTTATGCGAGGCATGTGATCAAGGACATTAACTATGAGGGCTCTAGCAAATTGTGACAAATAATGGCTTGTTGTAAATGGTTCCTCACACTGTACAATGGACTGATGGGTGACATACGTTGTTCATTGTGGTGATTGATGGCACATGGATTGAAGTGGAGATAATTGTGACAAGATGATGTGAAGAAGGTTAAATGGGAAACTAAAACAAAGAAACATTCACGATTTAAACTTATGTTTTGGACATGGCTTATCAAGCCATGTGCTAATTAGGAGTGCATGCCTCCCACTCTCTTTTTTCATGAGGTTGTGGAAAAATTGTGATGTAGAATGTGTGTTCAGCAAGAGGAAGCAACTTTTCCTAGAGAATTTACATACAAAAGTGTTTCTTAACTCACTTTGGGCATGCTCTCAATATTTGTATTGTAAAAGTATTTAAAAACCCATTAAGTAAGGACTTTTTTATCATCCTGAAAGTGTAGATGGTATAATACTCCTGAAGCCTCTCTTGGGACATAGAGTTTTCTCTCCTTATTGGATCGAAACACCAAAGGTTATAGCCTCTCACTAAAGTAGGATGCGTGTACAGAGCATGCAAGTAGGATAATTCTAGCTTGCTTTTTGCAATGGCATGGAGACCTTACCTTTGTGCTTTAATCTTTTCAAGGGAAAATTTATTTGCCATGTTTTATTAGCACAACTTCATCTGAGAGCTACGCTCTCGCAAAGACCTTGAATTTGTTAGCATGATTTTTCACGTTTTATTAGCCCTATTTAATTGAAGAGTATGCTTTATCAAAGACTTTGAATTTGTTAGCTTGAGTTATCATGGGTTTTATTACATAAATCTTTGTGGCTATCCCTCTCTGCTAAGTTGCCCTTACTTTTGTCAACTCTTGGTATGATTTGACTCATAAGATAGAGCCCATGCGCATTCATAAGTCCATTCTATGAACCCTTGGGCATGTTACATCAATAGAAACGCCCCCTTGAAATAATGACTGTTCAACAATGAGCGAGCAGTAATAGACATTAAAAGGAAACAAAAAACACAAGTAAAGTTTTTAGAATAAAGGCCATGAGCGTGGCCTTTAAACTAAGTTGTTAAACACATGTATTGAGGAATTTGCTTTGATTGAATGAATGCCACACCTTCATGGAGTTGTCTTTTATAAGACCTTTCCTTAGGGTGAAAATGAATATAGGACTATGCTTTGGCCTTGGTTGGAGAGCTTGGAATTTGATAAATTTTGGAACCCTATGGGATTGTTCACCAAAAACAGGAAGGGGAATTGTTAAATCTAGAAACGAACCTTGAAATTTTGGATTCCGTGGGGTTCCTAGCATCCCTCGGAGACTGACAGTTGAGCAACCTTATCGAAGACTAGCAGCCCTTATAGAAGACCTCGAGGGAGGAGACAAAATTTGGGGGGGAGGAGACAAGCGTAAAAATTCAAGGTTTCTGTATTGGAACCCAAAAAAATGTGTTGGGTGAATTGATTGCCCTAAGGGAAGTGCAACCCAAAAAAAGAGCGCACAAACTTTTGGTATTTGTAGATTTTGTTGTTCGAGAGGTCAGAGTGCAGCAAGAAATTCACAACAAGAGATTATGCATCAGTAGCAGAAGCAGAAGCAGAAGCAGCAGCAGCAGCAGAAAGAATCAGCAGAAGCAACAAACAAGAGAGGAGAGCATGATCGTGAGAACATACCAGAGACGCACTAGGAACGGCACTAGTTTGCTTGGCAATCGCGACGATGAATCGTGCTTCCTTGGGCATGGCGGACGAGACGGAGATGATGCCAAGGGTCTCTTGTGGCCGAACGACTCACCGGAAGCAGAGCCCTCTTCCTCCTCCTCCCTTTGGAATTCTTCCCAGCACGATCACCTCTCCTTCTCTTTCCCTTCTTCCCAAGGTTCTTCTGGCGTTTCCCCCCTCGACGACCACCTTTTCGTGTCCCCAAATCCCCCCAATTTGGAAGGATCGCGCTCCTTGCCCGATCTCTCCAAAGCAAAATGCGACAATTCCTCCTCAGCAGGCCAGAAACTGAAGAGGGCGCACACTGCCTTGACTGCACCGCGTTCACAGAAGGCCACCAAGATTACTGAACGTGGCAAAGTTGGCCCGTCTAGCTCTGCCTTCACGGCGATCCGAGAAGGGGCGGAGCCGACGGCCTCTCTTATAAATGCGAGCGCTTGGGGTCCGTGTGCACCTCCTACTTCCACGCTCATGGAAGCACAAGAGTCCGGGGAGATGATGGAACATGTTGATGAAGCTAATTTTGCAATGGACGGCCTCCGCCCCGGACAGCCCCCGCGCATCCGACGTGCAAGCCTCGTCTCTCTACTCTCAATATGCGGTTCCATGCAGCGGCGGCGTCTCCTTCGTACGCACGGGTACGTCTGTTAACTTCTTTGTACGAGTCACCAAAATTGCTGTCTGAAATCTGCAAGGTTTATTAGAACATACAGGGACTGCAATTGAGACACGGCGTAGTTCCATGAGTCTTTGAGTGGCCGTCGTATCATTGAAATCCACATTCGCTGCCTCTAATACTCAAATTACGCGACGAGACTTTGTACCTTCGCTCACAAATTTCGCTTGTAATCTGCAGTCTTGTCAATCAATGACCGCCCAATAAGTGCCAAGTTTTGGAAATTGATTGGTTTGTATCGGATTGTAGCCTTGGATGCAAGCCTTCATTGCTTGGCAGTTTTCGAGTTGACAATGTTTCATATGTTCGTTTCATGCTAGACAAGTAGTACCAGGGCTTTCATGACGTTGTTGTCAACCCTGTCCGTGTAGTTATTTATATGCTCGACAAGCAGCACTAGGCGTTTCGGGACATTTTTGTCAACTCTTCCCTGCAGTTAAAATTATAATTCTGGAATATCGTTTCTATCACTAATGTGCCTCTTATTGCTAACATTTTTACATTGATAGGAGTAATAATTATGAGTCTGCAAAGGACTTATTGAGTAACGTCTGACTTACTCTCTTCACCGTTTAATGCACCTCTAATGTCAAGTTGTTGACAAATTCTCTTAGGAGCTGGTGTTTCACTATAAACCGATTGCCAAATCCTTTTGTCCATTTAGCAGGAAATTCTGACATGAATTGGATTACATTTACTATCTCAAAAGCAGCAGGTCCATTTTCCTTGTATTACTTTCCTCCAAGTAGAAGATCAGTAATGTTTGTGTTGAACATGAATGATATTGTTGGAACTAATTTCTCACTCTGCCCAATTATTGAAGTTTAATAAAGCCTCTGCCTTGTCGACACAGCACCCTAACCACCTTTTAATCAACACAAATAGCTTGCCTTACTCATGGGTCAGCCTACGAAGATCTATGTATGAATGGATGCTCAAGTGTGTGGGGTATGTGGATGCGTATGTGCGAGAGCACATGTTCATACTATGGTCTACACCCACCGATGGGTGTGATTTCAGAGGATGAATTCTCAATTCATATATATATATATGTGTGTGTGTGTGTGTGTGTGTGTGTGTAACAATGCATCTGTTTCCCCCAGCTATCTAAGCGCAGCTCTCCTCTTACCTCTTTAACTTGATCAGGCCCACAGAACATGTATGGGCTGCCACATCAGCAGCCGTACACCTATGGTCCATGCGACACATACAGGCTTCCACATCAGATAGGACAGATGTCATGTAGGCAGACAGCAGGTCAGCAGATATATTGCCATGCAGGCAGTCAACGACATCAGACCAGGCCACATCAGCAGCCAGTTGGCTGACAAGAGCATGGTCGGGCTCTAACAGACTGAAGTTGGCCCCGACAAACTGATGGTTGGTCTGCAACGGGTCACATCAATTCAGGAGGACTCCTATTCCTTCATTCTATCATCAGCTCATCAGCCTCAAGCAGTCTTCAAGGAAGAAAAGTCTTCCGAAGACCAAAGGGTCTATGAGACTAGAAAGAAACTGATACAATGAGCTGAGGGTGGAGCCACTAAACGGGCGTCGCACCCATGACGAATACAAATGAAAACCAAAAGTCCTGAATGTAACGGCATCAGTATCTAGAAAGAGAACTCTCCGGGTTCTCGAAGTGGGAGCCAGCAGGGGCATCAACTCTGGGAGGGGGGGCGTTGATGTGTGAAGCTGATGTGATGGTTATGTAACCTGTGATAGGTGGCTGGCAACTATCTACATGTGTGGTCTGCTGTGGTCCCCTGGCTATAGCCCTGCGGTGGACAAGTGCCAGTGTCACTCCTATGGCCGGTCCGGTGAGCATGGAGGAAGGTCCCCTAATGTGATCCGTGGCTCAGTGCGCCGGCGAGTGTGGTGTATCACTAACTTTGGTTCGGGTCCTCGAGGTCGCCGTCTCCATGGGTCCTGCTGGTCGGTGCTGTTTGGCTGGAAAAACTCAGTTATTGTGCTCTGAGTAGGGTCTGGCTGTGTGTCCTGATCACCCCTACGTGCTTTGAGCAACTGCTCCTTGTGTCGGACAACCTCATGGATGAAGGCCGCCAGGCGTCTCTGGTCTGGGTAGGATAGGAAACTGGATAAGGAGCCAAGACCATCTCTAAAAAGGCAGTAGTAGTGACTTCTATTCTCATAGTACACAAGGCGGCATCTGAATGCGAATTTCTCCCTTGACTCAATATCTCGAGAATCACATAAAGTGCAGATGCGACCCTGTCTGGGTATGCCCTCCGCTCGATCACTCTCAATACGAAGGCGGTGTGGTGAGACCCGGAACTTCCCTATCGATATCAAACCTTGGAAGAAATGTTGTGTGCTTATGTTAGTGAAAGGTAAACAAATTGGAAAAACTATCTTTCGATTTTAAAGTTTGCATCTTCAACCACAGGTCATAGTCGATTTGTTTTGATTTATGAATTCCAGCTTAGAGCTCCATCATCTATAGGGCTTTGCAAGCAGCCAAAGACTTTCTCCAAGACATGCATCAGTGTTGAGGCATGTCCATGAAAGTAAAGCTAAAGATCGGGCTAAAAGGTAAGGTATGTAATGTGAAAGTAGCATGTGTGCGGAAGCACGAAGAAGAGAGAAAATTAGACACAGAAGTAGGCAATAGCAACTGTATATATCCAGGATTGCCTTAGCCCGAGGGATGCCAGAAGGAAAGAATGCTCCAAGTGACCATGTGTGAGACTGATATGAGTGTAAGGGAAGGGAGCCTTTATAGGCTCTTGACTGATTGGCCGACCAACAAGTAGGTCTGACCCAACCAGCAAGTCGGGCTGAACCGACCCAGACAGAGTCGGGTAGGTTGGTTGACTTGACTTGGTTGGCTGCCCAAAGTGGGCCCCAACCCTACCCAATCCTAGGGCCTATGTGGCCTATGCCAGCAAGTCTTTGATAGGCCTCCAACCAGCCTGGAAGCTATCCTCTACTCTTCACTCTTCGGGCGGGCACACCAACAAAGAAGCCCTCTCTTACTATGAGATGCCATAGCTTTAACACCCTCTCTGTAGCTCATGGTGAGCAAAATGATCTAAAGAAGCAAGCCGATGAAGATGCAACCATGGACCCTCTAACAGCACACCTAACTGGATTCACCTCGGTGATAGTACCTGAGAGCTTGGATCCTTAAAGCAGAATGCCACCTCAAACAGTAAATTGGCTTTGACGTCTGCACTGAGTTTGTCACGGGGACATGAAAAGTCTTTGGTAACTCTCTGAGGTTAACTGTGGTTATGTCTAGTATTAGTTTGGCTAGGAGGGACTGGGCTAAAGGAAGTGCAGGCTACCTAGAAGTTCCTAGGGGCAATTTCTAAGTGCACCCACTAGGTCCTTGGGGCAAGGCATAGGCATTTAAGAGGGGTTGTGAAGTTGGGGCCAAGGACAACCAACATTGTCCTTGGTAAGGTGGGTTAGGACCTTAATGAAGGGCCAAGTGGCATGCATGTGAGTGCATGTGCTCCCTCCAACCTACCATCTCTCTCCCTCACCCTCCTCGAGCATTTCAGGTTTGCAGAAGCTGTGTGTGTGGATTTCGATGCACGCTCTTGCATCTCCTTGCCTGCATTGCTGCTCTTGCACCCGCATGCTGCTGCTCTAACCTCTACTTCAGCCCTTGCACACAACCCGAGGCAGCCTTGCTACTATACGGCCTTTGGCACGACCCTCGATGCAATTCAGCTGTTGTACGGTTGCTGTACGGACAGTCTGCACAGCTGTACAAACTCTTTGGCATGTAGTTCAAGGCGGGTGCGCTCCCCGAGGAGGCCTTGATGAGGGTTCCGAGGTAGGCACGCTTCTCGAGGAGGCTTTCCTGGCGCAGATCCTGAGGCAGAGACTTCGGGGCAGATCTGCTGGCTTTTATCCTCTACAACTCTTTCTTGCTTGACTTCCGCTCTCTATCTCTTCCTTTTTCTCTTCACCCGGAGGATGGAAGACACCTAAACCTAGTTGGGAGCCTGGATAGGGGATAGGTGCGAGAGCAGAGCTCGCTCCTCTTCCACGGACAATGGTCTTTTTGTTTGCCTTTCCTTGGTTTGAAGTTATTTGCAGTGTTTTTCGTGTGCTTGGAGTCCTTTTTGGTTTCCACAGTCTTAAGGAAGCACTTAGAAGCAAGGGTGTGCCTGGGAAAGGCCAAGGGATAGACTATAGTGTTGTTGCATGTGAAAGCCTTGAGGCTACCTTGAGCGCAGTTGCATGTCGGTTTGGATGCTTTGATGCCTTTCAGGTTGGTCAAGTCAGAAGTGGATGCCTAAGATTGCCTTGCTAGTTGGATTCTAGTGGTGCACTGTGGAATAGATGCCCCAAAAGATAGTCAGAGGATTTGCAGAGAGGAACGGTATAGGGGTGAGCCCCTGGTGTAAAGCATTTCCATTTAGAAGCATTAAATAAATACTAAAAGGGGCACCAAGGCATTTGGGGCCATTGGGTGTATTGTGTACTATTATCATTGTGCAGGGGCATTCTAGCCTCCCCATTGTTGTTGTTAAAGTTTATTTCTAAGTACTGTCAAGTGGTTGAAGTGATTAAAGCTTTCATTGTGGCTATTTATGAGGTTTATGACTGAGTAGACGAGGATTACTGCCCTTTGGATTCCTGAAGGCTGGTTAGAGTGGTTCCATGTTATAAAATAAGAGGGAATGCATCACTCAAACCTCCACCCAAGATCTCTCCAACTCTTACACACACTCAACTCAGATAGATGATCACAGATGCAACAAACACTCACTCAGAAATGCAGTACAAAACACAGCAAAGTGCTGGAGAATATTGATGGACTCTCTCTCTCACCAACTGCTCCAGATCTGAGTGCTGAACACAGCCTTGGAGAGGAGCTTTTAGTCTTGCACTGGATGATGGAACCAATGGAGGAGTGGGCCTTTTATAGGCATTGCCTAGGCCCCTTCAGTTGACCGACCAGCAGGGTTGGTACCCTGTCTGGTGGCCGACCACATGGGCCCTAGTAAACCGACCAGGGTTGGCCCGGTGGCCCTGGTTGGGCCGACTTGGCCAGCCACAGGCCCCTATTTAAGGGCGCCCTGGGCGGCCAGTCAATGCTGCTCGTGGTGCCCCTATGTGAGGCCTAGAGCCCTTTTATTCCTGCTGTTGCAGACTGCAACCAGCCTGTGTGCTGGTTGCCTATGATGCCGGCCTGAGTCTCTCTCTCCCCAGCCCTCCTACCTCTCACTGCCCTTGTCCCCTCAAATTGGGGGTTCACAGGTGGGCACAGTGAGTTTCTAACACCCCCCCTCAATGTCACAACTGTGGGCCAATCCCCATTCGTTTGATGAGGTGCTCCATCTTGATGGAGCAAGGAGCGGAAGCAAGAGGGGGATGGAGAAAGGTGTGAGAGCAGAAGAGAGAACACACGTTTTGTGGGAAGCAAAAGTCTTAGATGTGACTTCCCTTATTGCCTTTTATACAAAGAATAGATAAGGTGATGACGTGGCATTATAAGTACCACTTATACAAGGCATAGCACATTATGCCTTTATCCCCAAGAATCTCCCACTTAAAGGCAATGTGCCCAAAAAGAGGAAGAAGTGTACATAGAAAACAAATACACAAAATACAAGAGAATCTCAATCATGAGAAACTCAGCCAACACCCATTTGTACTCTGCAATGTGCAAAGCGTTGCGGGTTAAGACTCTTGGTTAAAAGATCTGCAGGATTGTCATGAGTGTGCACTTTGACAAGCTGAATACGCTTATCCTCAAGCACCTCTATGATAAAATGATATTTCACCTCGATGTGTTTCGTTTTGGCATGAAACATAGGATTACGTGCTAGCTGAATAGCACTCTGACTATCACAATGCAAAATAGGAACCTCTCCTGATAAACCAATATCTCCCACTAGACGAGATAACCATATGGCTTCTTTGCACGCCTCTGTGGCTGCAACATATTCTGCCTCTGTGGTAGTTAAAGCAATGCATTTCTGCAACCGAGAGATCCATGAAATAGCACCACCACCTAAGGTGAAAAAATATCTTGTAGTAGACTTTCTTTGGTCTACACATCCTGCAAAATCTGACTCTGTGAACCCATGAAGAACCAAGTCTTTCTTCTCAAAGCAAATGCACACATGCATTGTGCCCTTAAGATATCTCATGATACCTTTCATGGCTTCCCAATGCTTCTTGCCAGGTGTTGCCATGTATCTAATGACAACTCCCACTGCAAAGGCAATATCTGGACGTGTAGCCACCATTGCATACATGAGTACCAACCGCGGATGCATAAGGAATCTTGGCCATTTCAGCCCTCTCATCATTTGACTGTGGGCTGTCTTTCTGACTGAGTTTCACATATGGAGGCAATGGAGTACCAAGAATCTTTCCTCCCTCCATATTGAAACGTTGCAAAACCTTGCCAAGGTATTCCTTCTGAGACAAATAGAGCAATTTCTGATTTCTGTCCTGTATGATGCGCATTCCTAAAAGATTTGCATCACCAAGATCCTTCATATCAAATGTCTTATGCAGTCCCATCTTCAATGCATCGATCTCATACCGAGATTTGCTTGCAATAAGCATGTCATCAACATAAATGATGAGCAAAATAAGACTACCATCCTTTGCTTTCTTGGTATAGAGACAATGATCAACATCACTTCTCCTAAACCCCTGAGATTGCATGAAAGTATGGAATTTGAAGTACCACTCCCTTGGAGCCTGCTTCAACCTATATAAACTCTTTTTCAGCTTGCATACCAACTTTTTGCCTTCACTGACAAACCCTTCTGGCTGTACCATATCAATCTCCTTACGAAGATCACCATGGAGAAATGCAGTCTTGACATCCATCTGACACGAGTCCATATCCTCATGTGCAACCAATGCCAAAACAGCCCTCAATGTTGTCATTTTCACCACAGGAGAAAAAATTTCATCAAAGTCAATGCCCTTCTGTTGCTTGAACCCCTTGGCAACCAATCTTGCCTTGTATTTGTTCTCAGCATTAGGAGTGATCTTGATCTTATAAACCCATTTGCATGGTAAGGCATTCTTTCCAGTTGGTAGTTTCACCAAATCCCATGTTTTATTTTTGATAAGAGAATCCATTTCTGAATGCATGGCCTTCTCCCACTTTCTCTTATCATGCCTTCTCATTGCTTCCTGATAGCATGAAGGCTCACCACAATCTGTCAGCATGACAAAATCAGCCACGTAGTTCTGTCCTGGAACAAACCTATCAGGAGGTTTGGAGACTCTGGTGGATCTTCTTACCCAATTATCTTGATTGGCTGGCTGTTCAGCCTGCATATCAGCCATATTATGTGGCTGTACCACCTCCTCTGGCTGTCCTACATCACCCAAATGTGGCTCTATGTGTGGCATACCAAAGGCAATTTGATTGGGCTGATTCTCAGCCTCTATTCTCTGCGCATTAGGGACATTTGCAGCAGCACCTTGCTGCATATTATTGGGCATATTTTGCTGTCTATTCACGATGATTTCTTCAAAGACAACCTTCCTATTTTCTGATTTTTGAGTGGGCTGCCTGTGCATGCTTTCCTCATGAAAAATCACATCATTGCAATTTGCTGCGTATAATCTTCCTTCCAACGGGATCCCACAATCTATACCCCATTTCACCACTGTCACCATATCCAATAAAGATGCATCTATTTGACTTTGGTTGGAGTTTGTTGCGCTGCTCTTTTCGTACGTGCACATACGCATCACAGCCAAACACTCTCAAGTGTTTATATGAAGGTGGCTTGCCATACCACTGTTCATCGGGTACTTTACCATCCAACCGATTATTCGGTGACCTGTTGATGACATGAATGGCTGTTTGAACAGCCTCTGCCCAAAAACCATGGGGTAAGGCAGCATGAGACAGCATACTACGGACTCTATCTTGAATAGTCCGATTTGTTCGCTCTGCAACTCCACTCTGTGGAGGATCATGAGGGCTTGTGAGTTCCCTCTTTATCCCTTTCATGTCACAAAATTCCTGAAATATTTTGGAGACATATTCTCCTCCATTATCAGAGCATAAGCATTTCAACTTCTTACCTGTCTGATTTTCAACCAAGGCAACAAACTTTTGAAATGCACCAAAAACTTCATCCTTCCTCTTGATGAAATAGACCCCCACTTTTCTTGTGGCATCATCTATAAATGTAACAAAGTATTCATGACCACCCATAGACAACTGAGGCATTTGACATACATCACTATGTACCAAATCTAAGGGGTGTCAATCTTTGTTGCAATGTCACTTTATGTGGTGATTGTGGATGCTTACAAAAAATGCAATGCTCACAATGCTTAAATCTGAAAATTTCAGAGACGGTAAATAACCCAATTAAGATAGTACTTGCATTCCTTTAACACTCATGTGTCCTAACCGGCCATGCCACAATGAAACCTTTGGCACCTCAGTTACGGCAACCACATGATTCTTTACATTAGAAACATGCAAAGTATACAAAGTATCACACTTGTACCCCTTTGCAATGACTCTGGCTCCCTTGGTTATCTTCCACCTACTATTACCAAACACAGTATAGTAGCCTTGATCATCCAATTGACCAGTACGAACCAAGTTCTTTTTCAGCTTTGGCACATACCTAACATCATGAAGTATAAAATGTGTGCCGTCGGAAAATGCAAGTTTCACATCTCCAATCCTTGCAATAGAGCATGCATAATTGTTTCCAAGATGCACAACACCCTGTAAACCACCATTATATGAGCAAAACCACTCCTTGTGTGGTGTCACATGAAAGGAAGCACTTGAATCAATGATCCAAGTGGTCATGTCACCGTCTTCTTCTGTGACCAAAGCATGTGCATCAAGTGATGAAATAAACAAAATGTCATCCTCACTCTCATGAGTGATTGCATTTACCTCTTCAATCTTCACACCACTATTACTACTCTCTACTTGTTGCTTGCCTTTATCATATTTGGCATCCTGATTGTTGTTGTTGCTCTTTTTCTGCCCCCTTTTCAGCTTAAAGCAATCTTTCTTCATGTGCCCCTTTTTGCCACAGTGAAAACATTCAATATCCTTCTTAGGACGTGACTTACTGCGGGATCTGTTCCTTTGGCTGCCATTGCCTCTATTCTGAGGTCTTCCTCTTGTGTTAAGAGCAGTGGAAGACTTGAAGAATTGTTCTTCTTGTTCATCTCCTCCATGAGAAGCTGACTCTCAACATCTGCATAAATAAGGGTAGGATTTGAATTGCTCAAAGCTGTTCTGAAAATATCCCAACTCTCAGGAAGAGTGCAAAGCAAGAATGTTGCTTTAAACTCATCATCAATGTTGAATTTCTGATTTGCCAACTGCTTAATGATAGAGTTGAACTCATTGCACTCATAATTGTGCCCTCCATCCTCCTAAGATCCATGAGCTTCTTGAGCCAATAAACCTTGCTTGCTGCACTTTGTTGAGCATACAAATCTTCCAACCTTTTTCACATATCCCATGCAGTGTTCTCATTTTCAACATTAAATAGAAGCACATCTGAAATAGAAAGCATGATTGTAGAACGTGCCAATTCATCAACACTTTCCCAATCATCATTTGATATATTTGCCGGCTTCACTCCCTTTTCCTTGATAGGACGGGCTTGATGCTTTTGAAGAAGCACATTATAGCACTGCTTTTGCCAAATGGCAAAATTGTGTGCTCCTTCCAACTTCTTGATGTTAAGAAGTGAACCACCTTCACTCCCACTTGAAGCCATATCTCAGCAAATAAAAAAACAGCAAAGGAAATTAAAAGAGCTTATAAAATCTGTCCTCTACTGAAGAGAACTTGCAGCCAATATATATTCCAACCTTGAATGCATAAACAGTACCAAAACTGTAATTAATTTCCTGCACCAATATGATCCAAAACTGAGTGAAATATGCCTGCAAAACTGAGTGTAACTCACTCAAAATTCTGTCCCAACTTGTGACAGAGATAGAGGCATCCAAAACTCAGAGAAACTGTCCCAAAATGACAGTAAAAACAGTCATAAATCTGCAGCAAACAATATTCTTGTTTTTTTCATCAACGCAAAGGCATCCAAAATTGGCATCCAAGACACTATTCCAGTGTCACAAAAAATTGCTGAGCACTTGTGCACCAACAGCCCCAATTTCTGAGATCAAAAGTCAAACTTTGACTACCACAAATGTGCACAATCCAAGCATAAAGGAAATCAGTACCACTTTTGCAACAATGTCAATGCATCCAAGTGCTCCAAGCACTACTTCACAATGCATAACTTCTGCCATCAAGCTCAAGGAATATTCTGAATTCTTTGAGATTCCCGCTTCCAATGTGTCCCAAACTGAAAATTTATTGCTTCAATGTGCAAGAGCAAGCCGCCCAATGCATAAAATTGCAAAAGCCCCAAATTTCTGTGCCTTATCCATTGCCACGTGTCACTTTCTGACAGGCTGAACCCTAAAAGTGATGATAACTCAGCACCACGAAGGCGAAATTCAACCAAACTTGGCAGACAGTGTCCCTTCAAGTAGGCGACCACTTTTATGATGTCAAATCAGCAGTAGATTCCTGTACAATTGTAGGCGACCTGATTTAGTGCAAAAAACTGGAGAAAAGACCCCAAAATGACAGACGAAATTCAGCTCCTGTGTGGCTGAAAATTGTCGCCCAGCATAAACAGCACGAGATCTGCTGACCAAATGTGATCCAAATGAAGTCGCCCTGCTGTAGGAGGTGTAGCAATACCAAAAGCTCCAACTGGAAAGTGTCCTTGACCACTTTCTCAGTGTCTCACAAGCTGCTGTACATGACTCAGCCAAGAGATGGCACCAGATGCAAGTAAAAAACAATACCCTGTTGTTGATCTTCTGGTGTCAGCATCACCCGCCCAATCACTGTCACAGAACCCGCCTAGTTTGATGCCTTTGGTGTAGGTGATCCCGTAGGTGCAAGTATCCTTTAGATACCTCAGCACCCGTAAACCTGCATCCCAATGACTCTTCCTGGGAGAAGCAGAGAACTGACATAATAGCCCAACTGCATAACAAATATCAGGTCGAGTATTGGTAAGGTAAAGCAAGCTTCCTACCAATCGTCGGTACAAAGGAGTATCGACCGGTTGAGATGTGTCGTGAACACTTAGCTTGAGCCCGACCTCCATGGGAGTTACTGCTGTCCTGCAATCCTCCATTTGAAATCTCTTCAGAAGTTCTCTGCAATATTTCTCCTGTGAAATGAAGATCCTGTCTTTGGCCTGCTTTACTTCTATCCCAATGAAGTAGTGTAATAACCCAAGGTCAGTCATCTCAAACTCAAACATGAGTAGCTCCTTGACTTGAGAAATCTTCTTGACATGGTCACCTGTCAAGATAAGATCATCAACATAGAGGATGAGTTACCAATCGCAACCCCTTCTCAATGAACAAGTAAAGGTTTGCCTCAGAAGGACTTCGACTTAGCCCTATCTTCTAAAAGAATACATCAATCCTTTGGTACCAAGCTCTGGGGCCCTGTTTCAGGCCGTATAACGCCTTCTTCAACCTGCAGACTTTAATGGGGACCCTGGATCTTGAAAGCCCGGTGGTTGCTCCACGTATACCTCCTCCTCCAGGGTTCCATTAAGGAATGCGGACTTCACGTCCATTTGAAAAATAGGCCACTGGAATTGGGCAGCAAGGGCAATCATTGTCCGGATAGTAACCATGCGAGCTGTGGGAGCAAAAGTTTCATCAAAATTCATGCCTTCAGTTTGAGCAAAACCTTTGACCGCTAATCTTGCTTTCTACTTATCCAAGTTGCCATCTGATTTGTATTTAAGTTTGTATACCCACTTAGTGCCGACGACTTTCCGTCGCGGGGGCCTGGCCACTAAGTCCTAGGTATTGTTCTTCAGGATAGCATCCATCTCTGCCTACATGGCAGCCTGCCATTCTGGATTGTCCTTCGCCTCCCTAAAGGTCCTTGGCTCTTCAAGCTGAGCCATCAACACAAAATTCATGGATGGGGTCTTCTGAAGACGTTGGGACCGTTGCAATCCAGAACTGCTACTTTCAGGTATTTCGGTGACCCGAGAGTCTTCCAATGTCCATATGTACCATTGGGGCAACCTCTTCTGCTTCTCAGTGGGAGGAGGAACTGGAACTGCTTCTGGAACATCCTGCTCTTCCTCAATACCTTGTGGAACATCAGCTTCCGATTTCTTCACCTCTTGGATGGTCAACCTGGGGCGGGGTGGGTTCGGGGGTTGAACAATCTCCTCCTCCTCTATCTGAGGCTCCTCCTGGGGTTTAGATTCCTTTTCTTCGAAGATGACATCCCGACTGATAAGGATCTGCTTCTTTACTGGGTCGAAGAGTCGATAGGCCTTGGATTCTTCGCTATACCCAACAAAGATACATTTTCTGCTCCGGGAATCAAGCTTGGTCCTTTCTTCCTTGTACACATGCACCCATGCATTAGAAAAAATGCGAAGATGAGTGATAGAGGGCTTCTTACCATAAAATGCCTCATATGGAGTCTTGTCCTTGATGGCCTTCGTCTTGGTCCTGTTGAGAATGTGTACGGCTGTATTGATAGCTTCACTCTAATAGGCTTTAGAAAGGTTCCTCCCTCGGAGCATAGCAAGCCTTGTCTCCGTGGTGGTTCTATGCTTCCTCTCGGCTACCCCGTTTTGCTGAGAAGTATGTGCTGTGGTGAGTTGTCGCTTGATCCCATGCTTGCGACAAAATGTGTTTAACTCATTTGAGGTGAATTCTCCCCCCCTGCCTGTACGGAACGTCTTGACATCCTCCCCTGTCTCCTTTTCAACTCTGGCCTTCCAGTCCTTGAACTTCTCGAAAGCCTGTGACTTTTTAGCCAAACAATACACCCATGTCATTCTACTGAAATCATCCACGAAGAGAAGTGAGTACCTGGATCCTGCCCATGGTGCTGTAGACATTGGGCCACAAATGTCGGCATGAACCAACTCAAGTGGTTTGCTGGCCCGAAACGAGGCCTCTTGTGGGAACTTGTCCTTGTGCTGTTTGCCTTCTAGACAAGCCCTACAGACACCATCATTGCCTGTATTAGGTGAAAGTCCATCCACCATCTTCAATTTTGACATTTCAGCCAAGGTTCCATAGCCGACGTGACCGAAGTGCTCATGCCAAAGCTTGGACTTTCTGTTGTCTTCATGAACCAACATTGCACTGAGGCGGTACAGTCCATTTTCTTCAACTCCTTGGTCCACCATTTGTCCATTTGCTTTGGATGTCACGGTGACCTTGCCGTCTTCAAAGAGAACTGACATGTTGTTCTTGTCCATTTGACTTACAGACAGTAAGTTCTTGCAAAGGTTGGGTACATAAAGTACTCTAGAGATATCCTTCTCCTCACCTGCGGTCGTAATGAAAGGAATGCTACCAATGCCCTTCACAGGACATGTCCGGCTATCCCCGACAGAAACTTTGGAATCTGGGTGTGTACTTTCCATGGTTTTGAACCAAGTCTTTCTGTTAGACATGTGCTTTGAAGCACCGTTGTCAACATACCAATCCTCTTTTCCTTCACTGACTGCATACGCTGAACAATGTTCACTGATTTAAAACAACTGCCCAGTCGTCACATTGGCAGAATCATTCTTACGCTCTTCTTTGTTCCTGGCTTCTCTCTTCTGCTTCTAATCTGTCTTTTCTTTCGGCATTCTTTGGCGGAGTGGCCAAGCTTTTCACAGGAAAAGCACTTCATTTTCTTCTTTCGGTCAGCGTCCTCTGACTTCTTGAACTCCTTTGGCTTGCCTTTTCCAGGCTTGTCTTTGGCCACTAATGCCTTCTCGTCGGTTTGCGTAAAGAGTTTCTCTCGAGCCTCCTCTTGAAGCAAGAGTGGGCCAAGCTCCTCAAAAGTGATTGGCTTAGTCCGTTGACCCGCAGTGACGGTAGTCATAAAACTTTTGAAACTCCGTGGCAACTTGTGGAGTGTGAGCAACGCCAATTGACTCGAGTGCACCTTCTGACCAACCGCCAACCGCTGCGAGCTGGTCCCGCATGACTTTCACCTTTGTCAGATGGTCATGCACACTATCACCGTCGTTCATATCAAGATTATAAAGTTGATGCTGAAGAGTAATGATACGGGCTGTATTATCGGTTTCATACAGCTACTTCAGTATGGCCCACGCCTCTGAAGACGTCTTTGCCAACTGGATATGAGGAATCACAGCATCTGCTGTCGTGCCAATTGTAAGAAATCCTATATTTACTATATTTAGAAATGTGCTAAGGAATAGAAAGGAGACTGAAATAGCAGAGAACAAGGAATATTTGTATTCCTTGAGTGTCTGTAGTGTGTCATCCATACAGTTGGGCCTCTCTTATATAGAGAGTGAAGAGTCACACATGAAAAGGTGTGTACTCCAAAGTGTATGTGCATGAAGAGGTGTGTGCCCCTCGTGAAGGGTGTGACCCTTGATGAGAGGGTACATTACAATAGGAGTGTCTCTTCCATAGAATGTCTCTTCTGAAGGGTTGTGCCTCATAGGAAGTGTCCCGTCGAAAGGGCATACCCTTCCACAAGTGTCCATTCATCAAACCATCCATAAGTCTAAGATATAGAGAAAGGAATACGTCACAGATCGTGACATCCCCTCCCACTCAAAATAAGACCTTGGTGGAGATAATGAACTGATGTAGAAAATATCACGGTAAATTCTGAAAATACTGCTGTAAAATGTCAGGGTACTGCTGTAAGTCTTCATCGGATTGCCAAGTAGCGTCGGAGTCGTCCAGATCTCACCAAAGAACAAGGAAGTCCGTGATAAGTCGATGTCGAGTCTCTCGCTGTCGATGGTCCAGAATACGCTCAGGAATAAGGATGCAAAAAGACCTTCCAATGGTTATCTCCCCTGCATGTACATGCACACAATGTCTGCAGGAGGTACCATGGAACAAAACATACACATGGCCTACATCATAAGGTGACCAGAGGTGTTCACAAAACACAACACACAATAATTTATTTTCATTCATTTTGGAGGACTATCCAGGCTGAGTACCTTGACATAAAAAGAGTGATCTGGAGCATACATAGAGATAATTTAAAATGCATAATCTTCAAAGGATGCCTCATCTTGTGGAGGCTCATTAACTGTAAGTAGATTTGCATTTTCTGTCTTTGCTTTGGCTCTGCAAAACTTCTCACTATGGTTGTTTTTGCCACAGTGCTTACATGGATTAACTTTGAAGCAGTCCTTTGAAAGGTGATTTGTCTTTCCACAGTGATTGCAAGGAGAGTACTTGCCCTTCTGGAATTTCATAACATAAGCAGTGTCATTGCCTTTCCTTAACTCCATGTGTCTTTCTTCTTCTTGGAGAGCTGAGATAATGCCTTCAAGGTTTGGATTGGGAAGATTCTTCAAAGTGCTTACAATGTGATCAAAGCTTTCAGGCATACTCTTAAGTAGTACTGCCATAGCATCATCAGGGGTGATAGGAGAGTTGATAGAAGCTAACTGAGTCATAAGACTCCGCATATAGTTGACATGGGCAGCTAAAGTAGTATCACTTGCCATCTTTAATTCAAAGAAAGAGATTTTAAGTGATAGTTTAGAAATATGAGAGCTTGCACCAAAAATCAAATCTAGCTTCTGCCATGCTTCCGATGGAGACTCCAAGTCAGATATATGATGTATGTAATCATCACCCAAAGCTAAAGCAATTATACCATATGCTTTTTCTTCTCTTGCTGGATCCCTTGCCGGTCGTGTCAGAGCTGAAGATTCCCCAGCATTTGAGGCCGTAGAAGAAGCGGTAGGAGTAGATTTGACAAGTCCCCATAAGTTCTCCCGCATTAATGCAAATTTTACCTTCATTTGCCATGTATGGAACCCCTTTCCATTGAACTTCTCAAGATTATATATGGTAGCCATGAGAGGGTCTAACCCAGATATTGGGCAGTGTCTATCTCTCTTACAAGGCAAAAATAACTGAAAGACTTCCAAAATATGAGCACTTAATGTAGCAAATAGTAGTGACTAGATTTCAAACAATGATGCTTCTTCTTACATGCTTCATAGAAGTGGATGAAATAAACATTTTCCAATCAAAACCAGGTCTAGCAAGTCAAAACAAAACTGAATCCACACTTGTACTGAAGTTATTGAAAGCTTCAAAAAACCAGAAATGCTAGAGTAGCATTTTATGTAGCATCATCTTCAAAAACTTGTCCAAAACTGTCAAAACTGAAAAGCTGAACTTGGAGGGCTTGTAGCTCACTCTTCAAAGCAAGGAAAAGAGGGCTTTCTGAAGCAAAAGAAAGCTCATATACCAGAGAAGGTCCAGCACAGAGGTTGGACGAAATGGTGCGCACTTTTGCCCGGGAGAGTTGCTATAGGCTGAAACTGAGTTTTGACGATTTCTCCCTCGTTACTGAACCAAATGACCTGAAAAATGGCTCAAAATCTTCGTCTTGAGGTCGCCCATCTACTCCTAAGAGGGCTCAGGCAATGGCGGAGTATGCAGGGAGTATTGAGCAACAGAAGAAATTCGCTGTTTGGAGAATGGCAGCCACCACAGACGTTTTTTCTTCAATTGCTTGCAGGTGGAAGTTTGCCCATACTAGAGGAGTTTCCAGCTCAGAGGGTTTGGGCAATGGCTGTTTGTAGATGGAGAACCAAGCTCTCAAAGATTTTGGGAAGAAAGAGGAAAATGGAGAAGAAGAAGATGAAGAAGAAGATGATGATGTGGCAGAAATGGGCTCAAGGGGGATCAAAGGGCTCTGATACCATGTTGGAATACTGAAAAGAAAGAGTAGAGTGGACACAAACTCAGAATACTTGCTTATAGAATGAAGAAGAAAGAGGTCCTTAAGTAGGCACCTCATACAAGGTCACGACATCACTGATGACCTCAAAGCTCCACAATCATCTCCTCAATCTGCTCCTAGATTCACTCAATCATCCTATGTGGCTTTTCCACCACCTAACTGTGCTTGTGGGCACCTAACTGTGCCTCTAGCACTCACACATAGAAACATAAGGTGTGCCTGAGGCATACATCTTGAGATATCCCAACAGGAAGATGTGTTGTATGAAGAGTTTGGTGATGTCCGGAGCCTGTGCACTGCTTTTGCAAGCAACAAAGTGTGCCATTTTGGACAGTCGATAACAATTACCATAATCTGAGTGTTACCTCAGGAGGATCGTGGTAGTGTTGTAATGAAATCCATGGAAATACTTTCCCACCTTTCAGTTGGAACTGGAAGAGGCTGAAGAAGTCCTGTTGGAAGTCGTCGGCTGCTTTCATTTGTTGACAAGATAAGCAAGATGTAACCATTTTGATGACGTCGCGTTTCATCTGAGGCCAGTTGTATGTTGCACTGAGTAACCTATAAGTCTTGTTGATGCCTGGATGGGCAGCATAAGGAACTACATGATGCTCTTTTAACAAAAGACGTCGAACATCCTTTGTCATGTGGTACACAGATGCGATCTTGATAATACAGAAGGTCGTCCGTATAAGAATAGGATGAGAAAATCTTCTGTTCGGAGTCGAAGGTTGATCTTTTGAAAGAACTTGTACTGCTGTGCTGAAGTCTTTATCATTGAAATACTTCCCTTTGAATGAATTTGGAACATCCACAGATAATGTAGAGATTACCATAGCTGATGCTAGAGTTAACCTGCGGAGAGCATCTGCAACTACATTGCGTAGTCCTGGAATGTACTCAATGGTCATGTGAAAGTTGGCCAGAAACTCAACCCAGCGTGCTTGTCGAGCGTTCATGACTGGCTGAGTAAAGATATACTTTAGGGAGTGATGGTCTGTCTTGGCCACCGAGTCGGCTCCCATGAGATAATGTTTCCAAGAGCGATAAGCATGTACAACGGCAAGAAACTCCTTATCATAAACCGGGTATTGGGTTTGGATATTGGAATGGTTATGGCTGTCAAAAGCAATAACTCTGCCTTCTTGCATCAAGACTGCTCCTGTAGCGATGTCGGAAGCGTCAGTCATGACCTCAAATGGAAGGTTTGGGTCAGCAATAGCCATAACTGGTGTGGTAGTGAGTGCTTGCTTAAGTTGTTGGAAACTATATTCTGTTTCGGGAAGCCACTGAAAAACTGCTGTGCTTTTCAATAATTCGGACATAGGAGCTGCGATTTCGAAAAACTGATAGACCTTTGTATGGTAGAAGTTTGCCAATCCGAGAAAAGAGCGGACATCATGAACATTCTTAGGAGTAGGCCAGTTTCAGATTACCTCGACCTTCTTGGGATCCACAGAGATGCCTTGAGCTGAAATAACATGTCCCAAATATTCGAGTTGGGTCTTGAAGAACTCACTCTTCTCAATGTTGATGTAGAGAGAATTTGTGCGGAGAACTTCAAATACTTTGTGAAGATGTTGTTTATGGTCATGTAGGGATCTGTTGAAAACGAGGATGTCATCGAGGTAAACGATGACGAACTTATCGAGGAAAAGCCTGAAGATGTCGTTCATTAGTGTCATGAATGTGGCTGGGGCATTGTTTAACCCAAAAGGCATGACCAAACATTCATAGTGTCCATACTTTGTTCGAAAAGCTGTCTTGTACTCATTGCCTTCTCGTATGCGAATTTGATGATAACCTGAAGGAAGATCAATCTTTGACAATTGTGTTGTATGCAGAGGCGCATTGACTTATTCTTTTTTTCCACAAGTAGTACAGGAGATCCGAAAGGGCTGCGACTGGGCCGAATGTGACCTTTTTCGAGTAGTTCGGTCACCTGTCATTGGATTTCTTCATTTTGAGTGTAAGAAACCAGATAAGGAGGTTTCGACGGTGGACTACTGCCGGGAATAAGTTCGATTGGGTGATCCACTGGTCGTTGAGGTGGTAACTGCTTTGGCAATTCCTGTGGAAAAATATCCAGGTAGGGCTGGAAAAAAGGTTGGTTGAGGTATTTAGGAGGATCCTTTGTTGGTGACTCCTCTACTGCTGTAACCAACAGAAGTGTAGTCTTTACTTGACGTTTACGAACCCACTTCTTTACTTGTAGGGCAGACGCAACTGGGGTTGAAGGAGAGTCCCTAGAACCAGTTAGCTCAATAAGTTTTCCCTGGTGGACAAACTGGATAGTATGGCTGCGAAATGACTGATGGATCATAGTCGTAGAGCCACTGTTGTCTGAGTATGACATCGTAGCGAGAAAGAGGCATGATGTCGAAATTCAACTTGTCCGTATAATGTTGGATGCGAAAAGAAAAGTTTTTGATCTTGGTGTTGCACAAGAAGGTAATTCCATTTGCGAGTTCAATCTGATAGTCCATGAGACTAGGAGTGGTGGTCAACCGAAGTTTGTCGACCATAGAACTAGCTAGGAAGTTATGAGAGCAGCCACCGTCGATGAGGATAGTGACCGTTGTTCCACGAATCGATCCTTGAACACAAAGTACTTGAGTGGCCAGGGAAGGTTCGGGGTTGCTGGCAAGGCTCATGTGGATGGTATTTGCCATTTGAACAGCTTTGCCTTTCTTGTCTTGTACTGGGGTAGCATCTTCTATTTGGGAAGTGCTGGGTTTCATATTGGAATTTTGCTTTGGTCGCTTGGGACGACCGAACCATCTATGGTCGCCTGTACAGATGGTACAAAGTCCTTTTGTGTTGGAGTTGTTCTTCTTGTTTGTGGCCGCACCTTTATGTTGGGGATGACGGTTGACTTTGTGAAGAAGAAGAGGCGCGATCCTTGGAGGAGTGCTTCTGTTGGAATCCAGCATACGATTTCTGAGACTTGTGGGGATCTTGAGATTGTCGCTAACCTTGATTACCCGAGTTTTTTCTAAACTTGGGGTTATCTAGAGGGCGAGCACCTTTGGCCATAGTAGAGTTCCCTGTTCTATTAGCACTCTGCTTCCCTGTGTTTTGGAAATCAGTAATGCGCTCTGCGTAAGCAATAGCGCCAGCTGTGGTGGTGATGTTTGCTTTGAGGACATCAATGTGTAACGAGGGATTTAGGCCTGAGATGAAAGCATGAAGGCGATCATCATCAGTTAAACCATCAATCTCCAGCACCAATGTGGTGAATTGAGAGATGTAGGAAGACATGGAGCTTGTTTGCTCCAACTGTCAGAGTTTTGAACGTGCTTGGAAGTCCGCATTGGCAGGTATGAACTGCTTACGGAGCATGCGTTCAAAACGTTCCCAGGTTAACACACTTTTGCCATCCTTTAAGCATCGTTGCCACCATAGGAAAGCTGTATCCTTGAGGAGAGAGGCTGCCAAGGCAATCTTTTTGCCTTCAGTGAGGTCAACAGTATCAAAGTACATGCGCAGTTTTGCGAGCCATTGGTCAATTGTTCGGCGATTTCGTTGACTAGTGTAGGCTTCCGGAAGTTTAATGTCAAGTCTTTTAGTTTTGGAAGCTTGGAGTAAGCGGTAGAGGGCATGGAGTTCAGTGTTTTCTACCTCTGGTGGAAATGAGTCCACATAGTTGTTTGGTTGTGTCACGTCATCCTCTGTATGTGTGGTACTGCGAGAATCTTTGAGTTGTTGGACTTTCTGGACCAAGTCGGAGTTGTGTCCTGAAGCTGGGAAATTTGAAGTTGAAGTAGTGCTTCGCCTTGTAAGTTGACTTCAGGGGTCTTTTTTGGACTTGAGTTGCTTATCTCCGGAGAGGTTGCACGCGAGCGTTGCGACATATCTGAGATCCCTGTGAGAAAAGCACGAACCTGCGTTCTAGTTTGTACCATTCCTGGAAGAAGATTCGGGCTGCTCCCTGAGGTTGCTCATGTTGGAGGGGGCAGGAGAAGCAGGATGGAACCAGCCGTGGAAATCTGGTAAAGGAGGTCCTGTCTGAGGTAACACTGGTGATGCCGAAATGGGTGTTACTGCTCGTGAGAGTACAGGGGTAGGTTGCAGAGCCCACGGATCTGAGAAGGGATAAGGAGCTGCTATCGGGAGTGGAGGATATCCAGGAGAAGGAGTGCCTTCAAAGTGTAAATACTGTCTTGGGGAAGGTACAACCTGTGCAGGAGGATATCTAGGAGCTGAAGGAGGTGGAGAGTACCCTGGAGATGCTGAAGCGGAAGGGTGAAAATCTCTCCAAAGATGGACAGCGAACTCGTGAGGAATATCGGGTTTTGGGTATCTACGCGTCTCGTGGAACACAACCTGGACTGTGCTGAGGAAGTAATGTAACTGAGGTACCTCACGCAGAAGATATAGGATGTGGTCCAAGTCACTGGAAGGGCACGTGACACAGAAGACCCACGATGCAAAAGCTCCGAAATGGGCTGGTTGTGCAATCTGAACACGATATTGTGTGGTAGATGATGCTTGAGGTGTCCTTGAAGGGACTGGGGAATTACCAGGGGTTTCCATGCTTTAAGGAGGAGGCTTTCATTTGCTGTAATTTGAGTGTCAAATAACAATATGAAAGAGAATCCTTAGAAATAGAATGGAGAGAATCCACCTGGAATAGATTAGAGCTGCCCGATTGTGCTGAAAAGCGTGTACTAGCGTTGGGCTTCGGGCTGGAAAAAGTACAGCATCAATTGCGAGTTGAAGGAGGTCTTGATGTCAGGCTTCAAGTATCGAAATTAGGGTTTGCTGTAGAGGGAGGCGATTCAGAGACCAAACAGTCCGGTTGTGGGCAGAAAGATGTTGCCAGCAAAACCACGAACCACACAGGATCTCGATCTGTTGTGTAGAGGCGAGGTTTTCTTGTACAAGAGGGGCTGGCTGAGGGAAATTGCTGAACAACAAGGCCTCTGTTTGCAGGCTGAGATGGCGAGGTGAAGAGATCTAGCAGGCTGTGCAGAAATGGGCGTCAGGCTGTCACTCTTCAGGGCGATGGAACGCATCCATGGCTGAGCAGAGGCTGGCGAACAGATAGAAGGCTGAGGGCAGCAAAGAGCCATTGTTCTCAGGCTAGAAAGGTGGCGTGATGAGCAGCCGGGGTCTGGTTGGTTTGATTCAAGATGAAAAGGGCATCGAGGCTGCTGATCACAAGCAAGAGAGGCTTAGAAGAAATTCGCTGGTAGAGGCTTGAAACAAATCGTTGCATCTGGCGCTGTTCTTGCTTCCTGGCTGATTTGCGGGCAGCAAAGGCTGTTGATCACAGGTAATCATGGCGATGAACCAACAAGAGCTGGCTGATGCAGGCAATCGAGAACTATGCAAGATGGAGGCCTGACGAAGGGCACGTGCTGGCTGGAAGAAGATGGCGCAATCACGTACGGCAGAAAATGGCGAAACAGAATTCTGGATTGCGTTTTGATTCATGCGCCTATTGCTGGGTGGTGGTTACCCAAAAATTAAAATGTGGGTTTAATTAACCCTTGGGTAGCCTAGGGTTAGGCCTTGGGTATAGGGCTGGTTCCCCTTTTTAGGCCCTCTAGGTACCCTTTTGTAGGGTGCTTGGTGCCAAAAGGTGTGCCTATTCTAAGGGGTGTGACCCTTGGAATAGGTGTGGTGTGACCCTGTTTAAAAAAGGGGGTGTCTCCACACGAAAAGATGTGTCCTTTTTTCCACGATGGGGTGTGTCTCTTGGGTGAGGAGTCAAAACTCTTCATCAAAAGGTGTGTCCGATGGTGGAAAAGGTGCGTCCCTTGGTTTTGGGACAGCCCAAGCAAATGAAAAGACACGATTTTTGTCGTGTCCATTCACATCAACTCGTGATGTGGGGGAGATGGAGAGGGCATTGATGACTTTAGGTGGGGTTGGCGTTAAAAAATTTTATGCTCATTCTCTCCATCTCTTCCATGCACAATTTGCATGGATATCCTTCTAGCGGAAAGAGATGTATCAGATAGGCGCTAGAAGGTGGGGGGCATTTCCTACAGGCAGGAGCGAAATTTGCTCTGATACCACTGTAAGAAATCCTAGATTTACTATATTTAGAAATGTGCTAAGGAACAGAAAGGAGACTGAAATAGCAGAGAACAAGGAATATTTGTATTGCTTGAGTGTCTGTAGTGTCTGTAGTGTGTCATCCATACAGTTGGGCCTCTCTTATATAGAGAGTGAAGAGTCACACATGAAAAGGTGTGTACTCCAAAGTGTATGTGCATGAAGAGGTGTGTACCCCTTGTGAAGGGTGTGGCCCTTGATGAGAGGGTACATTACAATAGGAGTGTCTCTTCTGAAGGGTTGTGCCTCGTAGGAAGTGTCCCATCGAAAGGGCATACCCTTCCACAAGTGTCCATTCATCAAACCATCCATAAGTCTAAGATATAGAGAAAGGAATACGTCACAGATCGTGACACCAATTAGCATTGCTAAGGCTTGAGCATCCCTCTCCTCCCATGTGCTGAGTTCATCCGCATTTGCTTCAAATAAAACATCACCTCTTTTGTCCACAATGTCCTCCGGCTTCATCTCGGTACCAATCACTATCTTCCATAGCTTCCGTGCCACCAGATGGCTTCGGATCTTGACTTTCCAAACTGGATAGTTCGTCCCATCGAGCTTTCCAGCTTCACCAAAATTGGGAATGAATGAAGAAGGAAGATGACTGGAGGAGGAGGAAGGACGAGCAGTGGGTGTAGAGGCTTCTGAACGCTGATCCATCTCGGTGAATAGCAAACTGAAAAAAAAACTGAAGCAAAAAAGATGTACTGACCTCCTGTGCTAGCCTGAGCTGAAAAATAGAATCGCCTTTCTGCCAAGGGACTCCTTCCTTCAGAGAGTGCTTTGATGATGAAGAGATGAGAGCCTATGGCTCTGATACCATGTTATAAAATAAGAGGAAATGAATCACTCAAACCTCCACCCAAGATCTCTCCAACTCTTACACACACTCAACTCAAATAGATGATCATAGATGCAACAAACACTCACTCATAAATAAATATGGACGGAGAGAGAGAGAGAGAGAGAGAGAGAGAGAGAGAGTCTATTCATCCACCGGATGGTGGGCAGAAAAATAGCTCCAAGGGAGCAGTACAAAACACAGCAAAGTGCTGGAGAATATTGATGGACTCTCTCTCTCACCAACTGCTCCAGATCTGAGTGCTGAACACAGCTTTGGAGAGGAGCTTTCAGTCTTGCACTGGATGATGGAACCAATGGAGGAGTGGGCCTTTTATAGGCACTGCCCAGGCCCTTTCAGTTGACCGACCAGCAGGGTCGGTACCCTGTCTGGTGGCCGACCACATGGGCCCTAGTAAACCGACCAGGGTTGGCCCTGGTCGGTGGCCCTAGTTGGGCCGACTTGGCCAGCCACAGGCCTTTATTTAAGGGCGCCCTGGGCGGCCAGTCAATGCTGCTCGTGGTGCCTCTATGTGAGGCCTAGAGCCCTTTTATTCCTGCTGTTGCAGACTGCAACCAGCCCGTGTGCTGGTTGCCTATGATGCTGGCCTGAGTCTCTCTCTCCCCAGCCCTCCTACCTCTCACTGCCCCTTGTCCCCTCAAATCGGGGGCTCACAGGTGGGCACAGTGAGTTTCTAACATTCCATTGCCGGGACCGTCACCATCTTTCTACAGAGGTGAGCCCTGGTAATGTTGGGTGAAGGAAGCCTTCATTGCAATTTTTGCTACAGCCATCAATCTCAGCAAGCATGTCGCACCGTGAGAGGTCATTGACCATCTCGGAGCAGGAGGAGCAAGAGGAAGACAGGACATCAGAGAGCTTTGAGGAGGAGCATAGTATCAGTGAGGGTGATGAGGAGCAGGACAGTGGGGAACAGCCTGTTCCTCCTGAGCATGCCACTGAGGACTCACAGGATGAGGTAGATGAGGCTGAGGAGCTTGATCCCAATGCCCTTTTTTAGTTGCAAATACGAAGTGCAGTGGGAGCCTTGTCACAGTTGCAACAGACTCTTGTGGAGATCATGCAAGCTCCCCCTGGTAGTAATGCCCCTCCTGGCAGTATTGCTCATCCTGGAAGCAAAAAGACATCTAGGAAGAAGCAGAAGAAGCATAAGAAGACTCACAAGCACGCTCCCTCAGGCGAACAGCCACTAGTGATGCCCTCAGCTGCCCCTGGAATGGGTAATGCCAATAACTTTCACTCAGTTAATCAGGGAGAGGCTACAGCAAGTTTTTCCGCATACTATGATGCATCCAGGGTATTTTGGAGGGGGTTCAGTGCTCCAAGAAATGGTATACTATGATGCATCCAGCGTATTTTGGAGGGGTTTCAGTGTTCCAAGCAATGGTGGGACAGCCCACGGATGGACCTGTAATGTCAGGCAGTTTTGTGGGCAGAATGCAGCCTGGAATGCAGAATTTCCAGTAGACGAGGATTACTGTCCTTTGGATTCCTGAAGGCCGGTTACACAGTTCCAAGTGTAGAATGATGAGCTGTGGAATGGACCACGCCCAATACCCCCTGGCGAACACATCACGTCCAGGAACCTCGAACAATGAACTCCAGTACACACTGTGTCCATAGTCTTTTGTCACATCAAGCAATGAACCTTAAACATATCTGGTCCATAGCTCCACAGCCTTGCTTTGCTTGCCAAACTTTCAAATGATATGTGTATCACAAATGTGTCTTGTGATTTCTGGGTTATTTTGCTGCTGCATAGGAGTTGGCCCTTAGCAAGCAGCTTCCCTATGTTTTTCTACAAAACCATGAGGAAGGTCTGTAGGAAATAAACTCACAGAACAAAAATTAAGCCTTTTCATTTTCCTTTTCTACTAATGCTAAGAACTTTGAGCAACAAAGAAGACATCACAAAGAATAATTGGGAAGCTAGGGATACCTACCATCCCATTCTGTATTATTCTCTCTCTCTCTCAAAAATTGGGCGGCTAGAGATATCTTCATCCCATGTGGTGCCTTGGATGTGTGAGGCCTTGCTTCAAGCCCAAGTGTTCATATTCATCGTATTTCAGGGCTCCTGAGGTATTTAGCAATAAAGCCATCTTTTCTATCTGTTTCAGCCCTCCTTTATCATTGGTACCTGTCATGCGATTCATCACAGTTTTACTACTAATATTTCTCTTTGTGGATGAGAGGCTTTGGCCCTCTGACAGATTTTGTCGTGATGAATGCTGGAGTGGCTTCCCCAATGTCTGTATGCGGGCATGGAAGCTCAGTTAATTTGCTACATAGAATCGAGCCAAATCCCCTGTGGTGTATGCAAAGTTGGAGATGCTATATGGTTTTGATAATCTGTACCAGTCTTGGTCTGGCAGGATATCTCTTCTACTGTGATAGAATACTTTCCATGTCTTTCCAAAGGTGCTTAAAATCACTGAGGGTGTAATGGGGCTGTCGATGTAAGTTGCATAGTGGTAAAACGGGTATAAATAACCTGCATGATATGTATAATCTCTAAGGACACTTTCTGTGGATGGTAACATAAATGCTACATCTGATAAGCGGTGGTGAGAAAGTTAAAAATGTTAAATAAAGAGTGTTGTCCAATGTCCAATTTTCTCTCTTGTTTCTGGTCTGCTCGCATTCAATTTTATACTTTCAAAAAGGTTTTCTAAGGGCATGCGTTGAACTATTTGGCAGGATGGTGAAACCTGTGCTTGATGCTGTCTTAGCAGTTCCAACTGATGATCCTCCAACAGCACTTGCAGCTGCAGCTTTGTTATATGTAATCGCTGCTGATGTGAGTGAAAGCTGCCTTTAAAAAAAATCAATCATAAAGTTCTGGGCCTTCCATCAAAGGGAGGATGTGCACATGTTCTTACATAGGCATTGATCTTGAAGTTTTAGAACTGGATATCTATATTTTATGCAGGTGAAGTTTGGCCTGTTACACATGAATGTAAATTGTATGTATGTATTCACTGAAATAATCTTTATGCGAGATATCTCTAATTTCTAAATAATGTACACACTTGAATCTTTGTAGTAACAAAACCACTTTTAAATTGAGCGGTAAGTAATATATGATATCCAGTTAGATGTGGAAGAGATTGGTAGCAAACCGGATCTGCTGCCCCCCATTACCAGGCTGCATCGTGCTACCCAAATCCTTCAGGCTGTAACGTCTGCCAAATTCTCCCAAAAAACTACGCATTTTAGAAAACTTGGGGGCATTGTCTAGAAGTAGGGGTGGCGTCATGGATCTCGTTGGGTGTGGCCATCTCCTCACTCACTAAACAAGCAGGGGATACCATCTCTATGGGGAAGTCATGCCTCCCCTCCATCAGCCAGCTGACCACCACTGACATAAATATACAGCTGATGTGTCTTGCCCGTGAGATGATTCTCAGCAAGCAGACCAAACACTTTGTGCTGAGGTGCAACTCCATAGGCAAAGGGAGATTGTCTCCTGAACTTTTGTCTGACAACAGTGGGGCTTACCATTTCTCCCTATCTGCTGTAGGCGCCAATGTGTAGCTTGCCATGCAGCACAGGTTAGAAAACAGAGGTGGAGGTTGCTTGCTACAGCCAACGCTTCCCGCGGTAGAAGATAAACAAAGAGATAGTGCCTAGGAATCACATAGTGCTAATTTCAAATCCAACTTCTTTCCTTACTGTGTACTAGAGTAGAGAAAAGAAAGAAAGTTGTATTAACGTTTGGGGGATGCCTCGCGGACCTATGAGACAAAGTACAATCAACAGAAAAGCTCGTACAAGCCGCCATGGGCTGAAGCAAAGGGCTCGCTAAGGCCCTTGCTGAGTGTTAAGATGAGCTGATGATCTCAAAAACTCAAAAGCATTCTCAGAAACTCTCAAGAGACTCCAGTAGGCAGCTCCAAGGCCATATGCGGGAGTCGTGGTATCCCTCCGCTGAGACACAAAAATGTCGAATATTTGTAGCTGTCGAGCTGTCTCTCGCTGTGGTGGTGGGGGCATGGTCTCGGAGATCTCTGTATACAACGAGCCACATCAAGGGTGACACCTCGGGTCGGTTGGTCTTCTTTGAGTAGAGCAGTTATGGGCTGGACCTCTATCGTGTGTGCTCTGGTCATCCTCTGTGGCGCATGCTCCACTACTGTGCGTCATCTCTTCCCGCTGATCCATGGTGACCTCACGTCGGCTATCTCCTCGTCTACCCCGATGTGTCCCGGGGCTGACTTCAAGGCATAGAAGTCAGTGGCATGTCTCTGTGCCCAGTTAGGTATCGTGTGGTAATGTCACCTCTTGTTGTCTGATTTGGTTTAGCAGGGTCTCTCTGTGTGGTCACATCTCCATCAGAAAGAGGCCAACACACACCTAGTCGTGGAAATGGATCAAACGCGAGAGTGGTCCGAACCGAGGCCCCTCTTGAAAATAGCAATGGTATCATCCTCGGATCTCATAGTAACTAGGGCAAATGCAGAGGAAGTGCTCCTTTATTTGCTAATATGCATAGCCTGCAAACCCGTTGCCTCTAGGTGAGACGAGACCTGCATCTATCCTATGGCAATCTTCAACGCATGGGTAACTCGTCTGCCCTCCAAAATTGGGGCTTGGTGATGAGTCCATCCTTTGATACTCTCAGGAAGAGGTCATGGTAAACTGGATGTTGGTAGGGAACTCTGGTCCCCCCATGTGATGTGTATAACTAGAGTAGATCCAACCATATGACACAGTTGATCTGGAGGGATGGGGTGTCTGGACTATACTGAAAGGGGGGGGCGATCCATATGAATGCCTTGGTTATGAAACCATTTGGAGATGCATGCATACGAGGCTGTGCTAACCCCACTCTCAGCTAATTGCCTAGATGACTCTAATGCCAACCTCGTTAATCTCCATCTAGGTAAGGCCCAAACCCTGTGTGGGTATGGAAGATGGCATGAATGTGCAGTGGTGTCATAGTGAACCCAGCCTGTATGATGAGCTGAGGAACCGATGTTTTACTCCTGATCATCCTAGACCCCATGATAACCTATAGCCTCTCGAATCTCTGCCACTCAACTGTTGGTAGATCACATCCTCAAAAGGGTGCTGCATACATGGCTGTTGGTCTCACTAGTGTATCAAAGAGCCAATGGTTGCTGCTTGATCCTTTATGGCCTTGCTACCTCGGTCTGCAGCCAATGGTGAGGCACAACTCTAGGTTCGAAGCCATAGACACTCCTCCTTAAGCAGGCCTACATTGGATCACTACGAAGAGTGGAGGGCAATGATGGCCATTCTCACAGGTGGATCTGTAGAGAATAACCCCTCTAGCAAGGACTCCCCAATGATGCGGTTTTATGAGGGTGTGGAGACTATATCAGCTGGTTCTCTTAGGTCAAGTCGGCAATGCTTAGAGGAGATTGAGCGCCATTTGCTTATCTACCGCAGATGTCCGCGACACATTTCGTATTAGGGCCAAAAGCACATAGGCTGAGCATAGTTGGATAGCGGTGCACCCCAATCCATGGGGGCTTGACTACCTACAATAGCAACTAAAAGAATGCCTTAGCACCCTAAGGGGCCAGCGAGACTCAATGACGGATCGTAGATATAGAGGCATCCATTTCGAAGGCTAGAGAAAGGACCCAGGACAAGAGAATGAGGACACCCAAGAGGCTCCATGGTGGGGTTAGTTCTCAAAAATCGGAGTCCCTTCCCATGTCTACTACATTGCCTATCACTACATGCAATTCACCCTCAGCGGTCTTTTACAACATTGGATCTTACAAAACCACTAGAGCCTCCTACTACTCTCACAGACCCTTAAAATAATCAAGTGCTTGCTACTCTGTAGTGGTAAAGGGCCAGAGTGGTGAGCATCGAGCCATTAACCCCCATCCTTCGAGATAGGAATATGCCCATTGGAGACTTTGGTTATGAGAAGTATATTAGAATGCTCAGGGAGCATTCTAGCCCAACAATTCGGATGCCATTCTTCTCGTACACCACTTGCATTGGCTAACAAGTACAATCAGCTACCTCCCCCTACCTCACGCAAGAGGCATGTAACCTCTCTTTGACATAATGATAATGCGCTTTAATGTGTTTTGTGCGAGTGCAATGGCACTTTGACTGTCAGTGAGTATAGGAGTAGTGGCTGCATAACACCAAGGATGTCCATCACTCTACTAAACAATAAACACTCCATTGTAGTTGTGAAGACTGCCCTGTACTCAGGTTCACATGAAGATGTGGCCATAGTGGATTAGTTCTTGCTCAACCATGATATCGAGAAAGAACGAGTTTCCACTGGTGGATTGTCTAGTATCATAGTCATGAGCCCCATCTGAGTCACTGAATGAACTGGGAATCACCCCCCAGCATAGAACAAACCTAGATGTTGAGGGTGCCGTGCAAATACATGTGAAATGCGTTTTACTGCATCATATATCTACTCACTTGTGACACCCATATTGAATGTCAGGCCGTGTGTTGCATATTAAATGAGGCATCCAACAGCCTGGTTGCATAGAGTGACATCAAAAGGTTCACTACTATCATGCAGTGAGAGCTCGAGTCAAGCTCAGCTGGAGTTGAAATCGACTTACAATTCTGCATTCCGAACCTGAGCCGTGTACTGTTTCATGACAATGTCCTCTTCTGACTGCATAATTCCGAAGTAGCAGGTCAAATATGTATGAATCTTTTCAAAACAAACACATGGAACTTGTTTAAACCCATTTAGTGCCTTACGCAGTGTGCATACGTCATTTTCCTGACCAACCATCTTGAAACCATTACTGGCTTTCACCGCAAGCCTCTGTAGACACTTACAAGGAGATCCTGGCAAGCATAGCAGTCAAGTCAGAAGTGGATGCCTAAGATTGCCTTGCCAGTTGGATTCTAGTGGTGCACTGTGGAATAGATGCCCAGAAGATAGTCAGAGGATTTGCAGAGAGGAACAATATAGGGGTGAGCCATTGGTGTAAAGCATTTCCATTCAGAAGCACTAAATAAATACCGAAAGGGGCGCCAAGGCATTTGGGGCCAGTGGGTGTATTGTGTACTATTATCACTGAGCAGGGGCATTCTAGCCTCCCCATTGTTGTTGTTGAAGTTTATTTCTAAGTACTGTTAGGTGGTTGAAGTGATTAAAGCTTGCATTGTGGCTATTTACGAGGATTACTGCCCTTTTGGATTCCTGAAGGCCGGTTACACTCTCTCTTCTTTCCTCTCCTCAATCCCCCTTTCTCTAATTTGTCCCCTACCCCTTCTCTACATCGACTTTCCAGTTTCTTGTCAAGTTTGAGTTCAACTGAACAAAGTTTGCTTAAGCTGAATTTTGGCGAAATACAATGCAGAGTCCATGGTTCACTAACCATGTCTTTTGAACAAAGATAATGGGAGATGTAAAAAACAAACTGAACTTTCTAAACCATGTATGGTAGCCCTGACATTTGCTTCCCTTTTGCCTCTTAGTTTTTGTTCTCCCTTTGACTATAATGTGTACAAAGTATTTGGTCAACTAAAGCTTCCCTTAGATATCAAAATAGCAATGAGCCAAGGCCTCTGCAAACGAAACCTACTTGGTGCAAAAATATTTTATGCTGCAATACTTTTGTAAATTTATTGATTCAATTGACAATAAAGTCACGAACACTCACAACTTTTCATTATGGAAACTAACAGCAACAAAATTGTTGATGCTGTCAGCATCGTAAAGTATCATCTGCTATACAAATGCTTCCAAAAGACTACCTTGCATCCAAACAAAAATGCAATCAACCAATAAGCTTCTAAATTTCCTAAAATCGATCTTATGGGCTACAGCTGTAGCATAAGAGACTGCTATTACCTGCTTTAAACAAACAGTAATTGACCATCTTTAAGTCCAAATGTAAGCTATCTAGTGCTAAAAAACTAGCAGACTAAAAAGTCCATTTGTAGGTGTTGCAACCAACAAAGCATTCGTCTTTCTAGTCCTCTGATACACCATCTACGGTTAAAGTTTGTGGGCACATTTTTCTAGTTTGAATAGAATGAGCCAAGTATCTACGATTACCCACATAGAGTTACGATTCCTTTGATTTCTTCAAAAGTACATGCCTCACATAAAAAACAGGAGATGTGCAAATTGAACATACACTGCATTACTATTAAAAGTGCACCCATCTTAGGAAAAGAGCTTATGATCACTACATTCACTTCCACTTATCTTGATAAGGTAGGTTTAAGTTCTATATTGAAGTCACCTCAAGTTATGAGTGCTCTTCCTCGTTGTGTTAGAGGAGTTTGGAAGCATCCTTTGATTGCTTGGAAATACGTGAAAACATTAGGGCAAAAGGCCTTCAATTATGCAAACATTGGTAAAATCTTATTGTGCATGCAAAGCTAGCCATTCTTAGTAGCCCTTGTTGTATTATCAGTTAAAAGTTTGCTCTTTTTGTTGATACTTCTTTAGGACATGATGCTATTGCCAATACTCTTCTGTCCTTTCTATTGCCTTTCTAATTGAGCTTTTCTCAAAAGGCACAAAACTTTGACTCTCTTCTTCTAAGGATTCATGCATTAAAAGCCATAGATTACTATTATATATGGACGTCCATATTTGAATGCAACATTTTTTGTCGTGGGGCAAACTGGCCATACTTTGCTATTGTACTTCTTCAAGGGTAGATTGTGTATATGGCTTTATATCAACACGAAAGTGTTCATGTCAATAAAAAGCCAGCTGTGCATTGCGTCACTTATCACTATGCCTTGAACGGCCAAGCTGTGGTGAAAAGGCCACTTTAATTTGCTTGAAAAAATGAACAAAACACTTGTGAGCGAATTATTAGAGCACATGAGACTGTATGCCACTCTCTCTGTAGGTAATGATACCTTCGCGGCACTGGCAGCAAACTCATAGATGATAATATATAATGTACACGTCATTTTTTGCCTGAATGCTGATGGCAACATCCTTTTCTGGCATGACTTTATCGGGGTGGTTTCGTTATTGCCAACAAGGAATTCTTCTTTTTATCATCAAATTATGAAGGTGGCTGCAGTTTTGGCCATATCTGCCCTTAAAGTTGATTAGGAATGTGCTAAAGGATAGCTCTATGACATTGATACGGCAGGAAGTATTATGGTGCTAATTGGTTGCTACTATTCTTGGTTTGTTTGCAGGGTCAGGATGAAGATGTTCTAGATTCGTCTGCCTGTATTCGGTTTCTTATGAAGCTATTAGCTCCCTCAGCACCCTCACTTGATAAGAAAAAGATTTCATCGTTTGGAAATAGGTTGCTGAGGCTGGGCTCAAACCCCAGCTCGCACAAAGTTGAGGGTTCTTTTACAGAGATTGACCAAGGTGGAGCCCTGGTGGTGGATAAGGTGAATTCTCTTTTGTCGAGCATGAAGGGATGGCATGATGGACAGACAAAAGGTGATGAGCAGAGTATCTCTCTTCCAGCAGAGGCGATTAGCTCTGAATGGCTGGCCTTACTGACCCTTGAAAAGGCATGCCTGTCGACAATAGTTCTTGAAGGTTTGATTGATCTGCATTAGTGATATACCACCAAACAAATTCTATACTAAAATTATTCTCTCTCCAGATAGTTATCTTGAATTGAGCATCTACACGTGTTTATGGTTTTCAATCTTATGAGTGACTATCGTGAGATTGAAACTGCACTATGTTGTGTTTTTAGAGGATGAGTTTGGGAATGTTCCTGGATTCAGCTTGGTATAGGCACATGTTACTTCTATTGGGTTTGTTGCTCCATATTGTCTCTGTATGTTTGTGAAGCGCGTGTCTTGTAAACTCATATATCAAGGTATTTACAGAAGGCTTGTTCCAAGTCCGTCTTTTGCGATCCCTTTTGTGGTTGCGGTTTGTGGCAGAGATTTTCAACTCAGCAAAATGTTGTTTGGACTTTTTGGGGGTATCAGATAACACAGGATCAGTGAGACGAGTTGGTGGACATTTTAAAGAAAGATTGCGGGAGCTGGGAGGTCTGGATGTCCTTTGTGATTTAGCTGCCAGTTGCTATCTCAACATCAGAGTAATGCTTTTCCCATGCAATTTCCACTGTCCTTGTTTCTAGGACATTCATTTGACAAGGATATTCTAACAGTCTTTGTGTGGTATTCAGTTTAAGAAGGTAGAAGTGCAAAGCCACTTATCAGTATCGGTTCTTGGTTGGTTTTTTTAAAAGCTCACAATTATTCATTGTGTCTGTCACATATCATTTTAGGTTTTGTGTTTGTTCTTTCTGTGCAAGTGATATGTCAAACTATCAGGAGAAATTGGGTTTGCCTCTACTGTAAAAATGATATGTCAAGCTATCAGGAGATATTGGGTTTGCCTCTGCTGTAGGACAGATATGATACTGGGCTTGGACAGCGCAATGCTAATCATTGTCTAACACTCAATCCACCGGCTTAAAGTAAAATTGAAAATGGATAACGAGAAAGTACAAATGAGGGGTCATAGAGACCCAAGTACACCCTAGTGTCCTACCTAAATGTACTAGGTGTCCTGAGTGGACAAGGAGTCCTAACGGGCCTACAAGGCCATAGAAGGGCTATGTGGCAATAGTAGCAATCTTTTCCCTTTAATCATGCATGTGACTCAAAGGCCTATTTGTTCTCTCAGTAACACCATTTTACAGAGGTGTATATGGGGCTATAGTATATACATTGATGCATAATCCCTCTCCATGAAGAAATCTTTGAAGGCATTTGGGGCTATACATTGATGCATAATCCCTCTCTCCTTGAAGAAATCTTTGAAGGCAACTGACAAACACTTCCCCTATGTCTCTTCTCAAACCCTGACTCATTCTCAGCCATAGCCACAAACTGCTGGAAGCACTGAAATACATCTAATTTTTATTTTAAGATATATACCCATGAGCATCTGGAAAAATCATCTATGAAGGTAACAAAATACAGATGTTATCCCAAAGATGGTGTCCTCATAGAACCACTACATCAATGTGTATGAGCTGCAATTTCCTTTCAGCTCTAACAGATCCACATCTTGGAAAGGCATTCTTGTGCATCTTTCCCAAAATGCACCGTTCACAGACATGCCTAAAAGGAGTCTCCATAGAATGCATATTCAGTACCATCCCATGTCTCTACAATAACTGCAAACTTCCATAAATCTTGCATGCCATAATTCTGCATTTTTTCATTTTGAAGTAACTGATGCCACACATGCATTTGACATGCTAGTGCTTTTCTATATCCGTGATGATGCACTTATCATCGTCAGAAATGACAGCAAATCTTCCTTTCCCAAAAAGCAAAATCGACAGCAATTCCTGGCATGTAAGGAAATTGGAGTCTGGCAACATATAATTGAAACTTATCGTTCTCAGTCTCTCTCTATTGAGACTTGTTGGTTTTTGTTTCTGTCTGACAGGTTTTAGAACTCTTATCTTCTGTTTTTGAAATGTTATGCTTAAGTTTATAACATGTAGGTTAAATGCTCTTCAGAGAAGTGTTGATCAGTCGTGAGTATATGCAGGTTTTCTGATGTGATTTGAACAAGAGAGAAATCGTCCTTGCGATGCCTTCACTATTTGCACAGACGTTGGAAAATGTTCCTTTACTCTTTAGAAGAAAGATTCTTTGTAGGATCCCGAGGCTATAGTTTTGTTATAAATATGGGATGATCTGTGTACCAGAGACCCTTTCATCTTTTAGTCAGTTGAGATGAACATTGACTGAGGTTAGACTCTCATTGTCAATGTCTACTGAAGTGAGCTTGTAGAATTGGCAACAGTCTTATTTTTGTTTGCATTTTAGAGCAAAAGAAGGTTTGAAGAGACCTGTTACTAGTTGCATTTGTTTGCGACTGATTGTTTTAGGTGTCTAGAGATAGTAGTTATCCTGCAATTGTGAGCTGATAAGTCTGTCCTCCTTCCTGCTTTATATCCTCCTTAGTGAAGGTATTTTGGATCTAGATGCGATCCGGTATCTGCTTATAAAATGAGGTCACTGCTAGGGTTTCCCATGGATTACAATCCTCTTTAATATGTTGATTTGGGGCTTCCTCTTGATTTTTATTCTCATCAGGCATTTTTCTACGCTTACTGTATTGGACAGCTATCAAGCTTGCTTACTCCACAGCTATAAGAAGAATAAATTACTCTGTCATCAATATAAAAATCCAATCCTGTTCAAATGAATGAAGCTTCCTTGAAGTCAGTAGCAGGGTGTATCTGTTCACTAATCAATGACGATATGCAAGTATGTTTTGTGCTGCTCTGTGTTGATAATTTTCCCTCATTCTTGGATTTTGGAATTTGTCTAGCATCTCTGTTTTAAAAACTGACTGCTTTTTTTGGGTTTTTTTTTTTGTAGGAACTTGCAAAAAGAAATCTGAATGCAAATACCAGGTTTCTAAAAAGCAGCACCTCAACTAAAGGTTCTCCTGGGGTGGGAATGTTACTGAGGTGCTTGAAGGTCATGGAAAATGTGACGTTTCTGAGTGAAAACAACCAGGTATTTTCTCTAACTTGTCTGGCAAGATTGCCACATATTCTACTAGAAACAACCAGTTATTATCTCTAGATTGCAAGCGCATGTCTGATATGGTATAGTGAGTGTGGAAAATTTGGAATTCTAGATGTGAACACGCCATCATTTGAATTTCCGAAAGGCTTGGAATGTTTGCATGCAAAGGTCGCATGCACATATGAACTTGCCTGTGCAAGTAATTTTGATACCTTGACGGAATGTGATAAATCATTGTTACCCATTTCACAAGGGCAGCCTTTTTAGTTTGAAATCATGCCTTTTGTTATATGTCTGTAAAAATTGTTTGCACAAATATTTGTCAAGGATACAAGTTTTTGTCAACCTTATGTTTATGCTGAGCATTATTTAGAATGCATTATTTAGCTCATCTATGGTTTGAATACATGTTTTTAAGTTCAAGGGTTTGCTATAGGTTGGGGAAGGAAGGCAGATGGAAATACTGCAGAAGAGCTGTTGGTTTTCAACCTTATGAGTGACTATCATGAGATTGAAACTGCACTATGTTGTGCTTTTAGAGGATGAGTTTGGGAATGTTCCTAGATTCATCTAGGTATATACCAAGCCAATGTCTTTGGTGTAGACAAATGGGTCACCTCGCTAGAGATTGCCCCCTTGGCCGCCCTCGAGCACCTCCCTCCCCTCCCTCGTAGAGCAGGCAGAGCCAGCGGACCAGAGTCCCACGCCTCCCTCAAAGAGGAGCAGCAAGAGTCTCAGACCCCCTGGGTGACCCCTTCAGAAGGGAACTAGACCCATGTTAAAAAGAAAAAGAAACCAAGCAAGCAGGCTCGCAAGTGCCGCAGGCAGAGGGTCAAACGCAGAGAGAGAGACAAGTTTGTCTGCAAGGCACCTGAGGAGGAGCAGCAGCAGCATCAGGAGCCCTTGAGTGGGGATCCACCTCCCTCAACGGAAGGGGCCACCACCCACCCAGATGTTTCTCACGTAGTAGAGGTTTAGGGTCTGCATCCACCCTCACACCATCAGCGAACCCCAAGAGTTCCTGATGTGGCGATGGCGGACGATAGTCAGACAGCGGTTGAGGAGGAGCGGATCTAGAGCCCGGGCGAGCCTGATTAGCAGAGGGAGCCTATGATCGCTCCCTCCCCCTCCCCCTCCAGATCCCTCCCCCCTTTCCCCTCCACTCCCCCCCCCCGCCGCCCTCTGGGTTCCCTCCTCTCCCCCCCCTGCTGTGATCACTCTCACCACCCGCCCCCTTTCCTAGGCTCCCCCACCTCCTCCTGTCCCTGCTGCCCTCCTCTCCACCTCCGGAGCAGATTCCTTAGCCTCCCCCTCCTCCCAGGCTTCGACAACCCTGCTAGCAGGCAACGGTAAGACGACGTCCCCTGCTGCTCCTATACCGCAGCATCAAGCCCATCTAGGGAGGGAGCTAGAGGGACGGGGCTGGTCCTCTAGGTCAACCGCCCCCCACCTCCAGCTTGGGCGTCCATTACCGCGGGACTCTTGGAGGTTGGGACCTGGAACTACCTGGAGATCTCGGACTCCTATCCTTTACCACTGGAGGTAACACTTATGATCCTGCAGCCACGGAAGGGGGGTTTGATCAGTGGAGTGGGCTCTCATACACACCCCGTTTGGAGCTTCGAGTTTGCCTCCACAGGGTTGGAGAAGTGGACCCCAGAGGTGTTCGATGCTATTATGGGAGACTAGATAGCACGCATGATGGATGACTGGATGGGAGCATAGGGACTGGATCTTTGGTACGCCCATGGGGCAGAGGTGAATTTTCAGCTGAGCTTCGCGCGAGAGGAACCGATGTGTGGTTTGGCGGCAAGAGTTATCAGATTGCCGCTTGACGCCACGGTGGACCATGCATACTACTGGCCCCTCCAGAAGTGTGCGGAGCGGTTCGGGGTGGAAGTCTTCGTCATGATGAAGTGGGCACGGAAGATCGGCATTGAACCGGTATCCACCCTAGTATGTCGTCGCACAGACACAGACTATTCGTCCTCAAAACCCCCGGCAAAGTCACTTAAGGCAGTCTTTCTGGAACATGCACATACTCACAGGAGAGTCTTGTTCTCTGCACCCCCGTCCTCATGAGCTGGACCATAGTGAGTTGGAACGTGTACGGGCTCCACGGTCGTGCTCATAGTCAGCCGCAGTACTTGATACTCCGGCAGGAGTTGCAGAGGGCCGTGGTAGGGCGGACAATGGACATCCTTTTTGATCGAGGAGCATATGTCAACAACAGACATCAGACGGCATCACCACCTCCTCCCAGGGAGAGTTTCGGAGGAGTGGTCCCCTGTAGTAGGACGGAGCGGAGGGGTCTGGATCTCGGTTTCATAGACTTTGGCTCCAGAGGTCTACGACCAAGGCGAGCTTATCCCTGGATGGGCAGTTTGGATGGGAGTCAGGACGGGAGAGTCTAGGATTGGGATCCTGAATGTGTAAGCCCCAGCGTGCAGACAGCACCGCCTGACCTTTTGGAGGAGACTGACAGAGAGTCTTTCGGATGTAGACTCCTGGATTGTTGGAGGAGACTTCAACAACCTGGAGTTTGGGGAAGACAAGCAGGGCATCGCCTCATTCTTTGAGATGCCTGTAGCAGAGCGTAGCACCTGGGAGCAGTTCATTTTCATGATCAGTGGCAGGGACCCGTGACGAGAGTCAGATTTTAGCAGGATACTTGGCAGCCTCCTATTCTCTTTTGGACAGAGGAGACACGATGGACTGCTTCAGAGACTAGACTGTTTCTACGTTGGGGATTGGGCACTGCACAGAGGCGGCTCTACTGGGATTTTGGCAGGTACCACGATGTCAGACCACTCTCCCGTAGTACTTCACTTAGAGCAGCCCCGTCGAGGTCTCCTCCAAAAGGGGGTCCACATCCCAGAAGACCTCCTGCAGGATGAGGAGATCCAATAGGCCATGGCAGAGATTTGGGAGCACTCAGAGATGACACCGGGCGAGGGATGGGCTTCGTGGGTGGCCGATGCGATTCAGAGGAGCAGTGAGGAGCTACAGGCTCACGCCCTTAGGCGGAGGTGGATGCTTCATGATTGTGAGCGGGCTTTGAGGAGGGACCTCGCCTCCATAGAGCGGCTCAGGGAGCAGGATCCAGGTTCCCAGTGGCTTAAAGACAAGCTTGAGAGCGCTCGCCTTGAGCTTCAGGACACGGAGATTCGGCGGGCTGAGTTCTCTTATCACTCATCCTGGGCCCAGTGGGTACATCAGGGGGGCAGGATGACAAAGCAGTTCTTTCAGACCAATGGGCCCCGTTTGGAAGACACACAACTGCAGCGTCTCTGGGATCCCAAGGACATCATGTACACTGACCCGCAGGAGATATTAGACCTTACCACAGGTTTCTACAGCCAGCTTTTTCAGATGGGGAGGATGACTCCATTTGGTATTGTGGCCCGAGAGGTAGTTTGGGATCACGTTCCGACAGTGGTCTCGCAGGATTTATGCTGCAGGCTAGAGGAGCCTTTCACGGATGAGGAGCTCCGGGAAGCCCTCAAGGCTCTTCCGACCCAAAAGTGTCCTGGCGAAGATGGCTTGACTTTGGCCTTCTTTCGGAACTTCTGGGAGATCATCTCCACCCCTTTCCGACTAGCATGTGAGGAGATTTTTGACACGGGCTCCCTCCCGCAGTCCTTGAGCAGGGGTTGGATTTGTTTGATTCCGAAAGGGGGAGATAGATCATACATCCGGCAGTGGAGACCGATCACTTTTCTTGATACCGTTTACAAGATCCTCGCCAAGGTTTTGAGCTTGCGGTTACAGCCCCATCTTACGGACATCATCCATGACACACAGACATGGTTTGTCCAAGAGCGCAGCATTTTGGACAACATCTTCACTTTTTGGGAGGCAGTGGATTGGTCCAGGGAGGAGTCATAGCCGTTGGCCGTCCTTCTCTTGGATTTTGAGAAGGCCTATGATAGGGTGGAGTGGTCCTTCTTGGAGGGGACTATGCAGAGATTGGGTTTCTCAGACAGATGGGTCAGAGGAGTTTCAGCGCTCTATGCGGGGAGCTCTAGTCAGATGTTTATCGGAGGACACATGGGTGAGGCCTTTCCTCTCTCGCGCTCGGTCCGCCAGGGCTGCCCACTTGCTCCTTTCCTCCGCTTGTTCGTGGCGGAGGCCTTGGGCTACTACTTGAGATCACAGGTGGTGGGCCTCACAGGGTTGAGGCTCCCAATGCGACAGGAGGAGGACTTGCTTGACTCTGAGTTTGCAGATGACACGGCCTTGTATGTTCAGGGTACCACAGTGAGTTTGGAGAGAGTTAGGGGAGCCTTGGCTATCTACTGCGAGGCCTTGGGTGCGCGAATAAACTGGACAAAGTCTATATGTTTCTTCACGGTCCAGGAGGAGACACAGGAGATCCATGAGTGGGGGAGTGATTTTGGCTTCAGATGGATACCGCGGGGTCAGACAGCAAGATACCTTGGTTGCCAGGTTGGTATTGATATTATAGCAGAGCAGCAGGTCGCCTTTCGGCGCAAGCTTCTCGACTAGAGCTCGGCTAAGCTCTCCCTAGCAGGGCGTGCCTTCGTGGCAAACCAGGTCCTTCTCGCCACGGCCTGGTATATCGTCTCCTGCTGGTGCTTTCACAGAGGATGCATTGGGCAGCTCGGACGGTTGGTTCAGAACTTCCTTTGGGCAGGATTGGACGGCACGCGGAATACTAGAGCCCGGGTCGCTTGGTAGACGGTGATCATGCCACAGGCACTGGGAGGCCTGGGTATAATAGATCGAGAGATGCAGAGTAGAGCCCTCTTGGGCAAGTTGGTTGTTCGCGGCCTCACTCCAGGTGTAGGGCCTTGGAAGCTCCTCTTACAGAGAGGGCTTCTCAGGAACACCCCATGCACCAGAGGACAGTGGCAGCCTTCACACAGGTGGATCTTCTCAGAGGCTCGCCTTACAGGGAAGGGTTCCCCTTTGATGAGGAGTCTTCACAGGGTCTGGCAGAGGCTAGCAGGGGGTCTCATTCGTGCTCCGCCCAAATGCAGAGAGGAGTTTGACCTTATGTGACACCCAGAGATCCGAGATCAGGAGGGGCGTATGCTTGGACAGCATGCACACATTGGTTGGGCACAGTGGGACAGTGGCCCGGCCGGGTCTTTTGGCAGATGGAGTAGATTACCCATGGAGTTAGAGGGGAGGCTTGGCGCTGTAGCGCATCTGCGAGGGGTAGGACAGCGGATGAGAGAGATTGACCTAGCCATCCTTGAGTCCTGGTGGGAGGGACTTCACACTTGGAGGGATAGCACTTGGCTGGGGCAGTTTTCTCGGACTGGTGTCCCTTTGAGGATGATGATGCAGCGAGGCAGCACGCACCTTGGCTTGTACCGTGTAGGATTGGGAGGCCTATTTATCCGCTCACGGAGGGGGGACCGTGAGATGGATGGGAGTCTTGATGGGATTCACTGGCAGATGATCAGAGTGGTGGGACGTTTGGGGAAGGAGTGGCACATTGACCCTCCTATTTCAGAGCAGGATGCCCAGTATTTCAGAGTAGGATGCCCCCAGATGGTGCTCTGGCTGTGGGAAGGTAGATCCTTGAGGGAGGTCGAGTGGGATCCAGGAGAGTGGTTTTGGCCCTCCAGGGGTGGCCTTGCCGAGCAGATGGATGAGATGCCCTTCTTTTCATATACCACACGGATTGGTAGGAGGCTTCAGATGGACTCTTCGAGGTGGACTCCCCTTGAGGGAGCGGCATTGGGTGACCCAGAGAGTGCCCCGGGATGTCCGTTCTAGGTTTTGGACACGGTTATGGTCCAGTTTGCGGCCAAGGAAGATATCCTACTGCTTCTGGCTGGCCGCCCATGGAGGCTTATCCATCGGACCGTGGTTGGAGCAGATGCGAGTGGAGGGGCAGTGCCATTGTTGCACTGCCTTTGGAGCTGTCGCAGAGCAGCGGGGATTTGGATGGGAGCCCACAGGATCATGACCCGCATGGAGAGTCTTCAGAGGGACTGGTTGACGGAGGGAGGATGCGTTCCAGATTGATGAGGTCTCCCGAGCCTACCGGATACAGGGTCAGAGCATACAGAGGATAGCACTCCATTAGGCAGTCCCTCCGGATAGCCTAGCTCCCCTTTCTCCTCCGGAGGACAGTGTTTGGGAGGTGGTAGCCAATATCACTGTGTGGAACATCTGGGTGGCTCGTTGCAGTCTCGTGATGGGTGAGCATTAGGTTCCACCCTCGGCTACCATGGTCGCCATCTGGGAGGATATCATCTATACTCTACGCTCCACCTGGGAGCGTGGGGCTCCAGGCTGTAGAGCGACTATTGAGCGGCGAGCTCGTTTCTGCAAGGCTTGGCCTGTAGGAGTCTTCTACATCTTCACTCCGCGAGGGATTGGCTGGTTGTATAGTTCCCCCACTTGGCTATTAGCCCCAGTACTCGAGATTTCCTAGGCTGGGTTTCTCTGGAACAGGCCGGTTTTTTTGTGAGCCTTTTCCTGGTTTTTTCCCATACTCAGCACCTTCGGGGCTGCTGTTTTGTATGAAGTCTTTCAAGCATTAATAGAATGTTCCTTTCTTTGGAAAAAAAAAAGGAAGAGGATTTCAAAACGAGTCCTGAAAGATGTGTCATGTGCTATATATGCCAGACTTCTTTATTCTGACTTGGTGATACCAGATTTGAGATCTAACTTTTTGGGAACTTTTTTCTCCCATAAGTATATTTAGCAAGTCATCTAAATCAAGGTATTGGATAACGGGGTTCAATCATTGAGAGCTGTACGATCAATGCCCAGTCTAAATGTGCATTGATGAATGTGCCATCTTTCTTCTTGATGAGAAGGACATGAGCTCTAGATGGTGAACTATTGGGTTGTATTAACCCTTTCTTAAGTAGCTGCCAAATTTCTTTATCAACTGCCTTCATCTCAATTTGATTCATCTCGTAGAGGCTCTACAAGAGGATTCACTTATAAATGCAATTCAATAGAATGATCTTCAGGTCTACTTATTAGCAGCTTAAATGAAGAGTCCTTTGCAAACTTATCCTCATGAGCGCTCAAGAAACTATGCCTCTCTTGGTGAATGACCTTTATAGAGTTCAAGTGGCTCTTGACATAAATCAAATGGCAGATAAGATCATATCCACTTCAATAAGTAATCTCTTTGATCTGGGTATTTTTGCATCCTGAATTTTAGGCCTTAGACCATGCATGTATACTTCTCCTTATGACCCCAGACAACTCCTGAAAGTATTATGTCATCGAATGGTTATTGACGAGCTCAACAACTCAGTCAGTGATAAGATCGTAATTACAACCATCATATGAAAGGATCAAACTCAAAGCCCCGTTGGTCTTTCGTAGACGGTAATAAACTTTCTTTCTTTCTTTATCCTACTGCCCCTTTGATTTTGCATCATGGTGGGCTGAGAGTTTAGGACCATGGATAAATGGCATCTTCCCATTGTTGGAACTATCGGAGTCCTAGTGTGTGTGGTCCTAGAGTCCTAGGAGTGTCCTACAGTTGTGTGAGTGTGAAGAGTCTTGAGGCCACTCGTGCCACCTCATGTGGTAGGTGTGATTCCTCCCCTAGATTATAGGATCTAGATTCTCTTGTGTGTGACCTCATCTATGAGGTGTCTATGTGGGAAGATAAGGCTTGCCCAGCCTATAAATGAGGCTATGTACTTGCTATGATTACACAATCTATCAACATCAGTTCGTGCCTCAGCTCGTCTCTAACCTGTGATTGAGTGTCTCTCACCCTCTCCCCATTTTCAACAGTTGGTATCAGAGCCACCTTGAAGCTCCTGCTTTATGGCATTCCTCTTCGATTGAGCAGCTCTATGTTGTTCATCGAGTTGACGTTGTTTGTTGCGCCATCAGCCTCAAGAATGCCGAAGTCGCGGCAGTAATCCTACCCACGCTGACGCTACCTCTCTCCTCTGCTGGGCCACTCTTCCGCCACCTCCACGTTGCTGTCCAGATGGCCGCTTCAGTTCTGCCCGTTGCTGCTGCTGCCTCTCAGCTCTCCTCCTTCCGCCCCTGATCTGCGCAATCTCCATTAGCAGCATTCTGCCCCAATGACCTGCGACAGCTCCTGCGAAGGTGTCGTTGCGATGATTTGGCGGCGTCTCGCATGTACCGGCGATTGACGACCTTGTGAGAGCCGTGGCCATCGACTCGCACGTCAACGCAGCTCTTCTGGTTTGCAGTTCACGCTTCCTCAATCTACATCGAAGACCATCCTATGTTGCTTCCGTGCTGATCTGTGTTGCCTACGCCTCAGCAAACAGTTCCGCCTTTGCTCAGCTTGACTGCCTGGTCCATTTCCCTGCTGTGAACTCGGAGTTATGCTGCACGTACGTCGCCTCTCTACGCAGCTTGTTTTCTGAGGCGCATATATTTCTGGAAGAGAATGGCATCACGAGAATGGCTGATCGAACTTGAGCTTTCCATGAAGTATCTTGCTGCCTGGGAGTCGTCTTTCAGCTGCCACAACTCAATCACAGCTGCCCGTGTCAAAATCGCCGCCACATTTGGAGGGGATTCAGCCCGACCTTGAAGCCCATTTCTGAGCCCGAAACCCTAAATTGCGATTTTCAAGAATTTTGCCTCATTTTGGGTGAATTTGTTGGGGCTTTTATGGTCTAAAGCTTCCCTAGTATTGCTAGAACACTATGCTCTAGGGAATTTTGAATAGCCCCAATTTTCTGCAAACCCTAATTTTGCAGCAACCCTAACCCTAAAATTTAGGGCTTTTCTATCCTGTGTCTTCCTTTGGCATAATTGAAGCTTGTACTATGTAAATCTTTTGGGGATTTTGCCAAATTCGTGTAATTTCATCACCATTTGGTACATTCATTTGGGAATTTTGCCCCCCCTTGGGCCTAATTGCTCAAACTTGAGATTCTTCTCCGACATTTGGTGACTCTCACTCGGTCACTTTGAGAGTCATGGGCTGATTGTCCCATGTAGCTGCTCCCATAGCCGACATCGATATATCTTCCGGGCATTCCCGTCATGCGCTTCATCGACACTTCATTGATACGGGGGAATGTGCACACTCTTGAGCAAGCAGCTACTTCGGGCTTATACGGGTTCTCTGCCCTTGCTATGCATAAAATGAATATATATTTTCTATATTCCGCATGGGTGTAAGGTACTCTGCCTTGGGTAGTCCCCCTAAAATGATGTAATAATTTGTCATTTTGTGTGCCTTGTCCTATAAAAGGCTCCACTTATTTCCATGTACCCAGTTAGGAGACAGGGGGGTTGTTATGTCTTTCCTTTATCAGGCCTGGCCGAGTTCCAGGATGTTGGTGTACTCCCTAGACCTATGAGTTGGTCATGCATCCATGCTCAGATTTGAGTCTCTGATCACGTTGACACCTAAGCCATGGGAGTGCTTGGTTCAACCTCTGAATTATGCTCAGCTGTTAGCCTCTGAGATTGCCTGGGATGCACAGTTTGGATGATGTCATAGTTTCTCACCCTAGCTCCGAAGGGGGGTTTGTTGGAACTATCGGAGTCCTAGTGTGTGTGGTCCTAGAGTCCTAGGAGTGTCCTACAGTTGTGTGAGTGTGAAGAGTCTTGAGGCCACTCGTGCCACCTCATGTGGTAGGTGTGATTCCTCCCCTAGATTATAGGATCTAGATTCTCTTGTGTGTGACCTCATCTATGAGGTGTCTGTGTGGGAAGATAAGGCTTGCCCAGCCTATAAATGAGGCTATGTACTTGCTATGATTACACAATCTATCAACATCAGTTCGTGCCTTAGCTCTTGTCTCTAACCTGTGATTGAGTGTCTCTCACCCTCTCCCCATTTTCAACACCCATCCACTTTATTCCTTGATTTAGACTCTCACACATGGCTCAAGATGCGGAAAAAAGACAAGGGCCAAAAGACAAGAGAGAGGACTTAGAAAAGGGGAGAGGACTTAGAAAAGGGAAGGAGACACCCCCCCCCCTCCCCCCCGGGAGACACCCCCCCTTCCAAGGAAAAAAAAAAACAACCCCCCCCAAAAAAACCACCATCACACATACAATATTATCAATGTTTTTGAAGGCCCTAAAGATGCTGCCATTCTTTGTTGTTAGGGGTGGTGATTTGGTATTGATTGTTTTAGTATCAGCATGTTGTCTCACAATCTTTAACACAAAGATCATGGCAAATGGATGGTGCGGGTAGTCAATGACTCAACTTGTGTCTTGGAACCTTGTTTTAAAAAGCAATGGTATTTGTCATGGATCTCATAGTATTTAGGCATCTTAACAATACATGCTCCATGACATGCGAACCGGCTTTGTTCAGGACGCAACATCCGGGACAACATTTTAACTTTCTGGTAGGCAATGGATTGGGCCAAGGAGGAGTCTCAGCCTTTGGCCATGGATTTTGAGAAGGCTTACGGCAGGGTGGAGTGGTCTTTCCTGGAGGGCACTATGCAGTGGTTGGGTTTCTCAGACAGATGGATTAGAGGAACCTCTGCGCTTCATGCGGGGAGCTCTAGTCAGGTGCTTGTCGGTGGATACACGAGCGAGGCCTTTCCTCTCTCTCGCTCGGTCCGTCAGGGCTGTCTCCTAGCTCCCTTCTCTTCCTTTTTGTGGCGGAGGCATTGGGCAACTACTTGAGACCACAGGTGGCAGGCCTCATAGGGTTGAGGCTCCCAATCAGACATGAGGAGGAGTTGCTAGACTCAGAGTTTGCAGATGACACAGCCTTGTACGTTGAGGGCACCACGGTGAGCTTGGAGAGGTGAGGAGACACAGGAGATTCGAGAGTGGGGGAGTGCCTTTGGATACTACGGGGCCAGACAACGAGATACCTCGGATGCCAGGTGGGTATTGATATTACACCAGAGCAGCAGGACGCCCCGGTCCTCGAGAGTGTTCGACGCAAGCTTCTCTACTGGAGCTCTGCCAAACTCTCCCTAGCGGGCCGTGCCTTCGGTCCTTCTTGCCACGGCTTGGTACATTGCCTCCTGTTGGTGTTTTCACAGAGGATGCATTGGACAGCTCCTACGTTTGGTTCGGAATTTCCTTTAGGCAAGATTGGACGACACGAGGAATACTAGAGCTTGGGTCGCTTGGCAGATGGTGATCATGCCACAGGCATTGAGAGGTTTGGGTATCATTGATCCGTAGATGCAGAGCAGAGCCCTCTTGGGCACGTTGGTTGTGCGCGGCCTCACCCGTGGTGTAGAGCCCGGAAGCTCCTCTTACACTGAGGGCTTCTCAGGAACATCCCACGCATTGGGGGCAGTGGCAGCATTCACACAGATGGATCTTTTCAGAGGCCCCCCTTACGGGGAAGGGTTCCCCCATGACGAGGAGCCTCCATAGGGTCTGGCAGAGATTAGGAGGGGCGTCATCTGTGCTTAGCCCCGTTGCAGCGAGGAGTTCGAGTGTCAGCCCCTCATTTAGCACTCGGAGATCAAGGATCAGGATGGAAATATGCTTGGGCAGTAGACTCACATTGGGACAATGGCCCGGCTTGCTCCTTTGGCAGATGGAGCAGATGACCCATGGTGGCAAAGGCGAGGCTTGGAGGCATAGCGCATATGCGAGGGACAGGGCAGCGGATGAGGGAGATTGACCTAGCCATCCCTGAGTCTTGGTGGGAGGTACCCCGCATGTGGATGGATAGCAGATGGTTGGGTCAGTTCTCTCGGACTGGGTTCCCCTTGAGGATGATGATTCAGCGAGGCAACACGCAGCCTGGTTTCTTTCGTGTAGGGCCTGGAGGCCAACTTCAGGCACTCGCTAAGAGAGACCCAGAGATGGACGAGAGTCTGGATGGGATTCATTCGCAACTGATCAGAGTTGTGGGCCGATTGGGGAAGGAGTGGCACATCGATCCTGCCAGCATCCCAGAGCAGGATGCCCTCAGATGGCGCATTTGGCTTTGGGAAGGTAGGCCCCTGAGGGAGCTCTAGTGGGATACGGGAGAGTGGTTTTAGTCTTCCAGGATTGGCCTTGCTGAGCAGGTGGACGAGGTGCCTTTCTTTTCCTATACCACTCGGATTGGCAGGAGGCATTAGATGGACTCTTCGATGTGGACCCCTTTGAGGGAGAGGCATTGGGTGGCCCAGAGGGTGCCCCGGGAGGTCCGTTCTAAGTTTTGGACGAGTCAATGGTCCAATTTGCGACCGAGGAAGATCTCCTACTTCTTCTGGCTGGCCGCCCACGGAGGCTTTCCCATAAGCCCCTGGTTTGAGTAGATGCGGGAGGAGGGGCAGTGTCTCTGCTGTTTTGTTGGATTTCTGGAGACGATCCCTCATTGGCTCTGGAGTTGTCGTAGTGCAGTGAGGATCTGGATGGGAGCCCTCAGGATTATGACCCTCATGCAGAGCCTTCAGAGGGACTACACCTGGGGGATGGTGACTTGGTTGACTGCGGTAGGACACGCGTTCCAGATTGATGAGGCCTCTCCAGCTTACCGGATACAAGGTTAGAGCATTTAGACGATAGAGCTCCATGAGGCGGTCCCTCCTGATATCTCGGATCCTCATTCCCCTCCGGAGGATAGCGTGTGGGAGGTAGTAGCCAGTATCACGGTGTGGAACATTTGGGTTGCTCGCTGTAGTCTGGTGATGGGTGAGCATCCGGTGCCACCCTTGGCTACCTTGGTCGCCATCTGGCAAGATATCATGTACACCCTGCGCTCCACCTTGGAGCATGGGACCCCGGGCTCTAGGGCGGCTGTCGCGAGGCACGCACGTTTCTGTAGGGCTTGGCCTGCAGGAGTTTTCTACATATTCACTCCGTGAGGGATTCACTGGTTGTATAGTCCCCCCACTTGGCTGTTAGCCCCTGTACCAGAGATTCCCTAGGCAGTGAGCTGGGTTCTTCCAGTCTTTTTCCGGGTTTTTCCCATACTCAGCACCTTTGGGGCTGCTGTTTTGTATGAAAGTTTTTCAAGCATCAATAGAACGTTCCTTTCTCCCCCCCCCACCCCCAAAAAAAAAAAGAAAAAAAAGAACAATATGTGCTCCTCTCTCTCCCTTTCGTGCACATACTCACACCTGAAAGTGCTGTTAGTCTATTGACGAATTGCATTTGCTTTTGCAGAAGCATTTGTTGGACATGGTTCTACAGAAAGAGTGTCTAGATTCGCCCCCCAGTTTTGTTGGAGTGGTGGTTGGTACCATAAACACAGTCTCTGGTTAGTAGAGCAGTTGATGTATTTGTACCATGCTGTGTTATAAGAAATTTGTGACCTCAATTTCTAAAAAAGGATCATGAAACGTTTGTTACTTAAATTTATTATCTTTTATTGAAGCTGTATGGCAGGCTTTATTCCTAGGGAATTCTAAGGAATTGTTTTTTTTGGCTGAAGGCGTGTACACATTTCATAAATGGCCTTTTCCATGTCCTTCTTGCTCAGAAACTTGGCAACACTGATCTATTGCCCTTTCTAAACTCAGGGAGCTAACTTTGGGACAGTTGCTCCTTCTGAGTTTTTTTTTTCATTGATGCAGAATTTATGATAAAGAAGAAACATGCCAGGCAGTGCATATATCTTCCACAAAACACGTATAAAGGTGCCTGATGCTTTATTTCAGGTCGCCTTTTTCACAAAGGTTTCTTTTTTGTGCTTTTCTTAGTGTGTGAAATTGATGCTTTTTGTTTTGGAAATCACAGGAAACAGAGATAACAATGCTAAGTTGGAGAAAGAGAAGAAAGAGTCCATGAGCTTCGAAGGTATAGGTGTTTAAGGAATGCAGGTTGGACTTATAGAACATATAAAAGTTTGCTGTATAATTAACCAAGGGCTCCATTGTTTACTATTGCTGAAGAGACACTATTCGGAAGACCTGGAAAAGGACGAACTTCAAATTCAGAGACTCTGGAGTCTGTAGGAAATCTCCAGTTTAACAGAAGAGCTCCAGGACCATCACGTCAGAAGAGACCAATGTCAGAGCATAAGATAACGGTGGAGGAATCAAAAGATCCTTTTGATTTTGATGAATTGGATGAAATTTCTGAATACGGCAGCCTTAATGCTTCAAAAAACCTGAAGGGGAAAGGAGCTGTGAAGAGGGAATATAGTCATGGCTCCTTTGATAATGATTCTGCTCAAGGTGAAGTTACTGAGAGCATTGATCGGGGTTGCTCGTCTGTAATATCTAAGGAAAATTCGGATGAGTATGCTCAAGAAAAGATTTTGTTGGAGGATTGCCTTCTGTCAGCTGTAAAAGTGAGTATATTTCAGAGGCTTACTTACATAGTAGAAAATTGATCTTGACTTATTCATATTTTGGAATGTTGGTATTGTTTTTTCCCCTCCTGGTTTGGAAGTTCCTGTTCCATATCTTCTTTTCATATTTACATTCAGGGGTTCATGCTTATTCACCTGTATGGCAAAAGTTTAGTTGCTGGAAAGCAGAAGAAAAGATAGACATGACACTTGTTTCCCTCCAAGCCCTAAATTGAGAATTCACAAAAATGGTGAATTTTTAATAAATGTCTCATGAAACATCATTTACTTCAACTAGTAGCATCCTTGGATAAGGGTTGGCGATATGGTCTTTTTTTTTCCATTCCCGTTTATAGCAAAACAGATATTTTCAGGTACTCATGAATCTCACAAATGATAATGATCTGGGTTGTCGACAAGTTGCTGCTTCCGGTGGGTTGGACGCTATGGCTTCACTTATTACAGAGCACTATCCTTCATTCCGGTTGGTTTCTAAAAATTTTGATGAAAGAGAAGAGCATCGCATTTCCCAAGTGAGGATGACAGAGGCAAGAAATGCTGACAATTATGATGAAGACCTGGATCTCCTTGTGGTTATTCTTGGTGTATTGGTAAACCTTGTCGAGAAAGATACAAGGAACAGGTAATCTACCACAGGGCTGCTTGCTATTTTAATGGATGTTGTTGCTCTTGTGAACTGTAACACTGTAGTCCTGTTGACTGCATTTGGTTAAGATCTGTGGGGTTATATGTCACGTTGCTTATTTTTTAATCCAGTTTTCCTAGAGATGTCTTATAGTTTAATGGCCGTTTTAAAAACTTCAAAAGTCTTTTAGACTTTGCTTCTCTTAAGTCTCTGAGAGATCCATGTCCAAGATCAGCAAAGTTTGGGTAAGGTTGCTTTCTCAGTCTGTCTTATTTGGCACAGAGGACGACTTGCATTGTTGAGCATCAAGGGTTCTCATGCGAAGAACAACACTGAACATGAGCAAAATAGTTATGGCATGATAAGGCTTTTGTGCTCCATATTTGTGAGCAACGAGGGTGCTGGTAAAGCTGTTGAGTCAACTGGAGGCAAGTTTGCAACAGAGGTGCATATCTCACTTGTGCATTTTCATTTCGGTATTTAAATCTAAGAAGACTGGGGTCGTTGTAAGCAAGAGGTGCCAGTAAAACTGATGAATGGATTGAGGGTGCCTGACTTGTGGCTTTAGTGTGACAATGCTCTCTGGGGACAGTTTGTAACTCATGTGCGCATGGTTATTTTTTGGCATCTCTCTAAAAGCAAACATGCCACTTCTGAGTACTTGTACTGTTTCTGTAGTGAAGTTAGATATGGATTCATGTGTGTCTGATGGCTTGAAGGGTCAGATGTTTCTTTTGACTTGCCTAAATCTGAGAGGATTCTATGCCTTCACATGTCATTGTTACATTCCCGTTACCTCGGGTGAATCGCTTGACATTAAACTGTAGATGATAATGGTGCATATTTATAGATAGATTGATTGATAACCATATGACGGTTTGCATAACCTGACCTTGTCAGCAAATTTAGACTTAGTGCGGGCTTGTATGTGAAAGTACATGTAGTGGTTTTGGATTGATAAGCTTGAGAGATTAATGGTGTTATGTAATTGTCAAAGATTGGCTTCAAATGTCAATGATGTGGGATGTAACAAGGTTTGGTCGGCATAAAGCCTATCAATGTGTGTTGTTAATGACTGAGGTGTCAGGTCTAAGGTAAAGTTCCAAAAGGGGGCATGGTGACCTCATGGAAGCCATGTGTGTGATGGCATAATGCCTAGGGGGCCTAAAAGGGCATGCACTTGTCAAGGGCTCCGATTTGGCAAGTGGCTAAGGCAGGCATATCATAAATGGGTGGAGCTTTGCTTGTTACAAATTCAATAGTGGTTGTTGGTTGATTGTTGCATGTCAGTTTTGGCGTTCTTATGGCCATGATTGTGAAGAGTGGTTTTTGGAGTATGTGATCCCAATCATCGAGTCTTTGGTGATCCTTCTCTTGGCAAGTATCAGTTCTTCCGAGCATCTTTCATAGAGTCCAAAGTGCCCAATAACGAGCCCAATAAAACAGTAGATCAAATCCCTGCCACATAGGATGAAAGCCAAACAACAAAAAATTCTTGCCAAAAAATGCACTGGAGAAACAGGCCTGTAGCCGCCGCAGCAAGAAATTACGGGACTTTGGGCAGTGCCAAAATAGATGAGGCATAGACTCCCTTGTAGATAGACATCATCGACAAGTGGCTGGAGCAATATGATGACGAGCTAAGATCTGTCCAAAGGGAAGAACCCTGTAGGCCATCTTCTGGTGGTTCTAGTGATGCCCTATAGGCCATGGCATGTGCCTTGTAGGCATAAATATAGGCACTTATAGTTTTAGTGTCTTTTAGGCCACATAGGACACTTAGTCCTATGTGACACCTAGGACACTTAGTCCTAGGTCTAGGTACAAGTACTTTGTACTCTTTCTTTTCTACTACTCTAGTTGACGTGACGGCTGATTCTCATCGACTCTTTGTACCTTGTATTCTCTCTTTTGCTTTTAGATCCTACAGTGGTATCAGAGCCAGGATCTGCTTCCTGTCCCTGTAAAGTCTGAAAACCTGTACGGACGTCCGTACAGATACGTACGGATCCCGTACGTCTCTTCCAGCTGCTGTCCAAGGCTTCCAGAGATTTTTTGTCGTCACAAAGTGCCTCATTGCTGTTTCCAAGCTGAGGCGACTTCTCTAGGACCTTGCTCCAGTTTTTTTTCAGGGACCATATCAGCTCTTCGTGGTCAGTTCAAGGCCTTTCATCGCTGGAAATTACTTCGAACTGCTTCTACACTAGGAGCCTACCAGTCGTGACCTGTCTAGAGGCTGTTCCAGGGGTGCCTTGCAGCTCTACACTCAGTTCGAGGCTGATTTGAGGCATTTCCAGCCCTGCTGCTGCTGCCTTTTCATCTGAGCTGCTGCTACAGCCCTTTATCCAGCTCCATTACACTCACAGGTGGCCCTCTCAACTAGGCAACTAACTTGGGATCCATCTCCCGCCAGATTTGAGCTTCAACCTTCAGTTCGTGGCACTAGAAGGTGGCGACTTACCTTCTCCAGGAGGCGTCTCCTCTCCAGCTACTCCTTTGAAGCTTCTATTGGCTGCTCCCATCTCGTGGAAGAGTGTACTTGCATTTGAGAACCTGTTCCAGCAGATTCAACTATCTTTTGCTATCCACAAGCTACTTTGCTGTTTTTTACTGTTTTTTGACAGCTTTTTTAAAACTGTCAAACCCTAATTTCCAACAGAAAATTTAAGGGCTTTTGACATGTGGACCTTCAACCTGTCAATACAATACTTTGGACAAGGTTGACAACTGAAATCCTTCCAAAAATTGAAGTTTTCAGTTAATTTCAAGTTCAGGACTGTCACATTGTGCCATGTCATCACTCGAGGTCAACAAAATTTGGGGCTTTTGTGTTGGGAGCTCAATTTCAAATGGTGTTTGGGACAGTAAATTCTACTTTTGCAGTTTAAAGCCTTGAGGCTATACATTGGGTCAGATTATCAGACATTAGGTCAGATTTTCATACATTGGGTCACATTTGCAAAAACCTCAGCAAAATTTGGGGCTTTTCTGCATTTGCCCTCTTTTTGGCCCATTTGCCCTCATTAAATTTGGGGCTTTTGCTAGATTTGCTGTTTTTGCAGTGAACATTGCCTGTCACAGTCACATTTGGGTCAGATCTGCATTTGCCCTTTGATTTGGGTTGGAAATTTGCAGATATTTGCTGTCATTTTAGGACAGCCAGCTCTTTGCAGTGATAGCCTTGAGGCTTTTGAGTTTTTAGGTCTTTTTCAGGGTATCACATTTGCTATGGCTGGGAACAATCAAGATCTATTTGGCGTTCTTCGTGAAGATGATAAGTTGGATGGCACCAACTATCCGATGTGGTCTTATCTCATGAAACATATTCTTGTTGCAAAGCATTTGTGGAATATTGTTTCTGGGGTTGATCTGAGGCCAGCCATTGTTACAGTGGTTGCCTTTATTGCTGGTCCCTCTGCAGGGAGTACTCCTCCTGATGCCTTATCTTCTAGCACTCTTGCTACTGCTCCCCTAACTCAAGAACAGTCAAGATGGGATGCAAGAGATGCAAATGCACATTCATGTATTGCTTTATCATCCAAGAGAATCATTATTCCACACATCCGGTCTTGCACGACAGCAAAGGATGCTTGGGACAAATTGGCTTCTCTCTATTAGATTCGCAATGAGGCACGTGTTGCATATTTGAGAAGGCAATTACAGGAAGTCAGTATGAATGAAGGTGATTCTATGGATGCATACCTGACAAAGGTCAAGGACCTCATGGAACAACTTGCCAACATTGATGAGGTGGTGCCAAATTCACAGCTTGTCAGTACCACACTGAATGGACTGCCAGATACATATCAAGGGTTTGCTACAACCCTTCGATTAGTGGCCATGGGTAATCCAGACCACTATTCTTTTGATCAGCTAGTTACTTTGCTTTTGCAGGAAGAGCAAAGTCGTGCTAATAGACAAGCCATTATTTCTGATCATGCATTTGCTTCACAGCAGTCAGGAAGAGGCAAGGCTTCCAAGCCTATTCGCAAGCCTAAATCTGCGCATAGCAGCTGCAATTCCTCCCATGCATCTAAAAATACAGCAGATAAGTCAAAGAAGAAAAGATGCAACTATTGTCGCAAGCTTAAACATGACATTTCAGAATGCAGGAAGCGCATTGCTTCGGAGAAAAAGAAAGCAGGATTGATAGTTAATGCCTCCCATGCTATTGAATCCCATGAGCCAGCAGATGCTTCACATGCACATGCTCTCCAGGATGATTGGGCATGGGCTGCCGATTGCTCATTTGATCCCTCCAAAGCTGATGCACTCTTTACTGCTAATGATGCTCAATCTTGGTATTTTGATAGTGGTGCTTGCAAGCACGTCACATCTTGCAGACAGTTCTTTCATTCTTTAGCTGATGCACCTCGAGGGGGGACTGTCACATGTGCTAATAATGCTTCCTATGCTATAAAAGGAATTGCAGATGTGCAGCTCACATCCATTTCAAGCCATCCTGTCACTCTGGCAAATGTTCTTTTTGTGCCTGGAATTTAAGTCAACTTGATTTCAATTTCAGCAATTGCCACTTCAGGTTTCAGAGTGATTTTTGATGGCTACAGATGTCTAGTTTATGATCTTCGTGATGAGTTCTCACTGGCACTTTGCAAAAGGGGCTTTATCACCTTGATCATCACTCAGCTGCACTTTCTATTGAAGCATTTGCTAATTCAGATTCACAGCTTGTTGAAACTCATCTTTGGCATGAGAGAATGGGCCATCTCAATTATAGAGCTCTTGCAAAGCTATATTCAGAGCAGATGGCAAATGATGTACCTCAAACTCACAGAGTTTCCAAACATGTGTGTGAGGGTTGTCTTTTGGGTAAGACGCATCGGTTTCATTTTCAAAAGACTTGTCTAAAACTCTCACAAAGGAAATTGCAGCTAGTGCACAGTGATGTCTGTGGCCCAATGAGGACGAATGCCATTGGGGGGTACAAGTATTTAATGACTCTCATTGATGACTTCACAAGATATTGCTGGGTATATCCTTTAAATGCCAAATTTGAAGTTTTCTTATGCTTTCAGAGGTGGCTGAATATGGTTGAGAATGAATCAGGATGCAAGCTTGTCACCCTCAACATAGATAGGGGGGGAGGGTATATGTCAAAGGAGTTTGATGCATTTTTGTCTTCACGAGGCATTGTTCACTCATGCACTACTGCTTACACTCCTCAGCAGAATCCTGTTTCTGAAAGGAAAAACAGGTCCACAATGGAGATGGCTAGATGCATGCTTAAGGCCAAGTCTTTGCCCAATAAATTTTGGCTTGATGCAGTGATGTGTGCCAACTATGTGCTGAATAGATCACCTACAAGGGCATTGAAGACTGTTACACCTTTTGAAGCATGGAAAGGCAGGAAGCCTTCACTTTCACACATGAGAGTTTTTGGGTCTCTTGCATATGTTCATGTACCATCTCAGCTGAGACATAAGCTTGATGACAAGGCAATCAAATGCATATTTATTGGTTACAGCCAGGAGAGCAGAGGGTATCCGTTATACCAACCAAATACTGGGAAGATTATTGTCAGTAGAGATGTAATCTTTGCTGAACATTCAGCTTCTCCTCTTATGGACTGCAAAGCTAAGCCATATGTTGACATGTTTGATGCCTTTGACTCTTGGTTACCTCTGCCTTCCTTAGAGGAAGACTTTGACCAGCAACATGAGCCTCCTGCAGGCCCTCCAACAAGGAATGATCAGCCACTATCCCAAGATCAGCCTTTTGCTGCCTGGACAAGATCAGGGAATAGATAGATGCATGGTCACTTTCTTGAGTTTGCACTCCTTGCTACAGCTTGCAATGAAGAGCCTTTGTGCCATAAAGATGCTTTTGACAGCAAAGAGTGGATGGTTGCAATGAGAGCTGAGTTACAATCCATTGCCAGAAATGACACATGGGAATTAGTAGATCTCCCTCCCGGCAAGCATGCCATTGGTACCCGGTGGGTCTACAAATTAAAAAGGAAATCTGATGGCAGCATAGATCTATACAAAGCTCGTGTTGTTGCGAAAGGGTATGCCCAACAACAAGGCATTGACTTTGAGGAGACATCTGGTCCCACATCTAGGATTACTACCATTAGATGTGTCATTGCCATTGCAGCCCATCATTATTGGCAAGTGCACCAACTTGACATCAAAATTGCTTTTCTTCATGGGGATCTGCAGGAAGAAGTCTGTGTCACACAACCTCCTGGCTTTGAGGTTGTTAATTCTGAAAACAAGGTATGCCAGTTTAGAAAAGCCCTTTATGGTCTGAAGCAGGCACCCCGGGCATGGTATGCCGAAATTCATGCACACTTACTATCTCTTGGTTTTCAGAATAGCCCCACAGAACCCACTGTTTATGTCCGTGGGAGTGGATCTGATTTTTTAATGCTGATTTTATATGTGGATGATATGCTCATCACGGGACCAGATAATGAGCATATTGCAGCTTTCAAGGCTGATTTGCAGCAGGTTTTTGAAATGCCAGACATGGGACAGCTCCACTATTATTTGGGCATTCAGTTTGCTCATGTTGAGGGGGGTATCATGATGTCATAGTCCAAGTATATTGGACAGCTCCTTGATTGTTTTCAGTTCGAGGATTGCAAGCCAATCTCTACTCCAGTGGACTCTGGCTTTAAATTTGAAGCTCATGATGGGAGCCCACCATGTGATATCACTCTTTATCAGCAGGCTGTTGGATTCCTTATTTATTTATGTCACACCAGACCTGACTTACAGTATGCAGTATCTCAGCTCAGCAGATTCATGCACTGTGCACATGCCCAGTTCACAGCATTGGCAGGCAGTGAAGAGAGTCTTCATATATCTCAGAGGCACTCAGGATTTAGCCCTCTTCTATGGTGATCAGGGTTCACTTACCATGCATGCTTACACGGATAGTGACTGGGCAGGATGTTCCGACACCAGAGTGTCACATACAGGCAGTTGTTTTTTGCTTGGCAATTCACATATGTCTTGGCTTAGCAAGGAGCAACCAACAGTTGCCACATCTAGCTGTGAGGCTGAGTACAGGGCAGCTTTCACCGCTATAGTAGAGTGTGTTTGGCTTCGCCAGTTACTTACAGATCTTGGTATTCGGCAGACATCCTCCACTATGGTCTACACTGACAGCTAGAGTGCTTTGGCCATTGCGCGTAACCTAGTGTTTCATGCGTGTACCAAGCATATTGAAGCTCACTATCATTATGTTCGGGAGCGGTTGTCAGCAGGAGACATAGAGTTGTCCTTTCTTTCCACAGAGGACAACATAGCAGATATGTTTACAAAGGCACTTCCTCATCCCAAGTTCGAAGTCTTCCGATAGGCTTTACACTTGGTTCCCTTTGTTACATGATCTGACATCCCTTGTACATGCATAGGTGGCTATATCCTTTTGGATGAACATGTGCCACCATGACTAGAAAATACCAGGTATTCTGAGACGATTCCATAATACTTCAGCCCATCCCATGGAGGGGGGTTTGTAGGCCATCTTCTGGTGGTTTTAGTGATGCCCTATAGGCCATGGCATGTGCCTAGTAGGCATAAATATAGACACTTATAGTTTTAGTGCCTTTTAGGCCACATAGGACACTTAGTCCTATGTGACACCTAGGACACTTAGTCCTAGGTCTAGGTACAAGTACTTTGTACTCTTTCTTTTCTACTACTCTAGTTGACGTGATGGCTGATTCTCATCGACTCTTTGGACCTTGTATTCTCTCTTTTGCATATCGATCCTACAAACCCCAAGTGTAACCCGCCATAAAAAGGACTTTTGTCGAAGAGGGAGTTTGGAATCCCAAATGTGATGCAATCTTGTCTACCACCACCGAGAGGAGCGCGTAATAGACCCGATGCAATGAGCAGAAAAAGAACCCAAGGGGGAGGCAGCAGAATCTGATAAAAAGATGCAACCGTGATATCAGCTAATGGTAATGCACGGGAAGCATGATGATCTGATTGGAGAACTTAGTCTTTGAGGTGATCAAGAATCTCAAGATGAGGTACTGGTTGAAAATCACAGAGCATCTGTGATAATAAATGCCATAAAGGCCTATAATGCTGTCCCAAAGCATACTGTCTGAGAGCTGCAGGAAAAGAGAGAACCATAGCAGCTGCATCTAGTACGTCTTCCACATGGTAGATACCTTTAGACCAAAGATAATAAGGTCCATCATAATGCTTTCACTCAATATTGGGCTTGATTGGATCGATGGTACATGCTCCATGGAGCACAGTTTGATGATTTTACATGTGAGATGGATTTGGATTATACTTTGTGCCTATCTGATCACTTTCCGGTTTATATGACCTTACATTTTGGTATGCCATTGCATGATGTGCAGTGGCCTTGCAAAAAACTTTCATTGGTCAATAACTCTTATATGAGGCACCATGCCTTTCAAGTTATGGTCAAAGCTCTCATTCATAGACTTGGATTGCATGCTGTTGTCAGTGCAGAGTGGGCATGGGACCGTTTCTCATTGGGTATGTAGGATTTGATTAAAGATTATGGCAAATGCTACCTAGGCGACTTGTGTCGCAAAGTGGGAGATGCAAAGGCTCTAATTCAGTATTTTACTTCTGCAGCGTAGCAGCCCCTATTGTCCATGATGACCAATCTGCTTATCAAGCAGCCCTTCATTGCTTGGCTGAGAATGATCAATGGAGGTTAAGAAAATGGTAGCTTCGCTCTCATCAGAAAGCCATCCAGGACACAAGCTGCTCTTCCAAGGATTTCTTCAAAAGCCTTCGTGCTTCTTGCCGTATGCATTCTTTGTAGCGGGTGGTCTGCTAGAATGGTTCATGGACGATGAATTGGCAACAACTTGATGATGCGGTGTAGGAATAATTTTTTGACATGTTTGCAGCTCCTCTTGCTACTCTACTCGTAGAGGTTAATGCTCACTGTTTTTCTTGAAATGTTCAACTAGTTCTCTCTTAGGAGGATGCACATAAGCTGGAGCTGTCTTTTACTGATAAGAAATTGAACAGCATTGCCTAAGTTGGGGCACTATGAATCTCCCAGTTGGAATGGCCTCACAGTTGAGTTCTTTGCTGAATTTTGGGATCAGCTGAGCCGTGTCCTGTTACACATGATTATCAATGCTTGCCTTCATCGTGGAAAAGGGATGTCTGCGTATGATTCCAAAAAAGCCCCCATACCTATATTTGTCAGATTGGCGGCCCATCACATTAATGCTTAACTGATTTCCAAAATGCAGGTCTTACATATATCACATTTCTTGTATATAGGCTTGTACCTGCGTATTATGGCTTTGTTCCTTGTTCGTAGATCATGGACAATATTGCAAATGCTTATGTAGGCATTGAATATGCCAAATACACCCATCAGGATGTTTTGATACTTTGCACATGCAATATATGTTGAGGTGCATGCTATTTATGATGCCGATTGGATATGCTTTGGATGGTCAAAGTTGCCACAAACCCCATTTTTCATCAAGTGTTATGCACAACTGCCAAAAAATAGTATTTGAGGTGTGTTATTGAACACGCACATATTTTATGGGTAAAATACTTTGAACCTATGTTGAATACTTTTCAAATTTTAATGCCCATCGGATATGCTGTGGATGGTTAAACTCCCCACAAACCCCTTTTTTCAGCAAGAGTCATGTACAACTGCCAAAAAGCACGCTCTGAGACACTGTCAAATGAGATTTTATTGCTGATGTTATTTGGATGTTGGGTTTTGGATCTAGGATGCAAAATGACTGGCTTTATGAAGATGGCATGGCTTGTTGCCTTTTATCTGATGCTCTCTCTTCTTCTTGGACCTTAGGACGCTCTGTTTGTCAAGGCTTTCCTCTCAGTGCCTTGCTTTTTGCAGTTACTACTCATCCACAGTTGATGCATATGGATGCTTTAGTTCGCGGCAGTGTTTGCATCGCATTGGCTTTCCAAGAAGCACACCTTTTGTAAGCAAGGCTTATGCAGATGATTCCTTTTTCTTTTGACAGAACTTGGAAGCAGATGTTAGGTATCTTATGCGGATGTTGGATTTGTTTGGTCTTGTAGCTGGGCTGAACGTGAATTTCAGTAAATCAAAACTTTTGCCTCTGTGTGAGTGTGGTTGGCATTGCCTTTTATGGCCTGACCTCTTGCTCGATGCGCCATTTAGGTTACCCTACTGGATGGCACATCTCTTTGCTACAAGAGAGACTGTGGGTGCTACAAAATTTTTTTCGCAAGCTGGATTACTGGAAATTGTCTACATGGCCACTACATGTTCTACTACGGATTGTGCAGCCCATTCTCATTATTCCCTTGTCTTCTTTGGACATTCAGAAATTTATCACTAATTTCATGGAATGACTTTGGCGCACTAGACACGATCGTAAGGTGCTTCGTTTACTCAAGCACAATTATATTTGTTCACACAGGATGCATGGGGTTTGGAACATTCTTAATATTCATACTCATATGTTAGCTCACAAGGCCATGCTCTTGATTTTCTTTTTGGAGCAGCATGAGCCTTGGCTCTAACGCTTTCTTGTATGGTTGGCTCTCTCTATACGGATGCTTCCAGTCATTAGATTGTGGCTATCTCTGATGTTATTTTTGGCCATTTCCATGGATGTATTCCTGGCTGTCTCTTGTCTACTTGCCTGATTCGTGATTGGCAGCAATTTTTGGCTTATTTGCATTGGTCAAGTTGGCCTCCAGATTCTGCAATACCCTTTGTCTCAGAGCCTTTATTGGAGCCGAGTCTTTGCTCCTCCTTTAGCCTTCAGCCTCGAAAGGTGTACTTTTTGCATTGCTTGGGTGTTTCTACAGTGGATGATGTGTTAGATGATCGGCGCTGCACTCTTTCTTTTCCTTAGGCTAGGAGACATTATTTTTAGGTTTGCATCACATGCCTATTTGGCGCATTCTCTCTACATGCTGCAACCTTTTCAGCCTGTACCGTGCTTGTTTACTGCTCTTCCTCTATTCGATTGGAAGTTCGATCGAGCACTTCCGGATTACTTCTCTTTTTTATTTGTTGATCTTTCTGCCAAGAAAGCCTATCGTCTATTACTTCTACAGCCATGGATTCAAGGATATGGGAATCACTTTTGGCATCTAAACAAGTCTCTCACTTGGTGGAAGGTTTGTCTTCGCGCACATTTGGGGTAGTAAGCTTCTTCGCATGTAGTGGGTTTTCTTGCGGTATTGTTTGGTGTGGGTATTACACTATGCCATGAGCATGAATCTCACTTAAAAGCTCCCCAAACTCACGAGGTGATACTTCATTGGGCTGCCCGGCATATAGCTTATTTGGCAGGTCCTACTTGTTCATATCCGAGGGAGACGGTGCTGCATCTTTTGTGGATTTGTCCTATTGCTCGTGATTTTCTTCCCAGGTTGAGGATTGGTCTTCATGTTTGTTTTCCCGAGATTTCTTTTGGCAGGCAGCTCTGGTTGTTTGGCAGATATGCCTCTATGCCCAACTATACTAAGTTCTTTAGCTGATGTCGCTCTTGGGCTCTGTGGTCCTTATATCGTGCTCGTAACATTCGACTATATGAGCACTCTTTGGTGGATGTTTATCATTTATTCCGTTCCAACTTGCATTGGTCTCTCCAGGACGCACATTTGAGTAGCACCATTAGTTTGAAGTACAGGTGTCCCATAACCCCATCCTCTTAGGGCTCGATTTGAAGAGATTGCCTCTTTTGTGGGCACTCTAGGAGAATAGATATCATCCTTGACATAGACTCTGGTCGCCATATTGTTTTATGTTGATGAGACGAGGTGATGATTTCAAACACAATAGGGGGATTGTAAAGGTAGATAGCAGCACTACTTTCACGAACATGAAGATCGACCTCTAAAAATGACGCTTACAATCTCCGACATTGATTCGACCAACTTCATCTTCATTCTTGCTAGGGAGCCAATTGAGATTGTTAGATCCTATGCCAACTTGAAATACATCTTTACAGGAAACTAGTAGCCAAGGCACTGTCTCACTAGCAAGGTTGGAGCGATAATGCTTTAGGCTCACTAGGATCATGTAAATGGAAAATGCCTCTCCTTTTACTCACGAGTCATGCCAAATAGCTGTTTATGCAATTGCTTTCTGGGCAATGGACTTCAAGAGATGAGTGGGTTGCATTCTAGAGGCTAGACATAATGATGCTCTCATGCATCATCCAGCTTAGAAATACACTTCACATGACATCACACTCTCAGGGTTTGCAGCAAGACCTCCACTCACAGATACCTCTTTTCAAATTATCAGATTTTTAGATGGAGCTTTATAGTATGGGCAAAGAGGCTAAGCAATTGAGGGGGATGACAGGTGCTATTATGCATGGGCCATCAGATGGTTTCGCTCTAGGGCATGGCTATTGGCCACCTCCCCTCATCGTAGTACTCGCTTCATACCCCCTTCTTGCACCTATCACTATAGGATATTCACTAGGTCATTTGAGACAATTTATGGCAGGTATACATTCAAAGAAAGTGAGTCTTCCCATTAGACACATGTTAGCAAGGCATTAGATTGAAAGCACTTCCATCATCTGTTTGAGGATGGATTCATTCAAACACTAGGAAACTACCATGGATAAGCTCCAAATATTAATCCGACCTTCCAAACTGACGCTCGCCGTGAGGTTTGGGCCACACGACACTAAAGAGATTTGAGACTTATATGTGGATGAGACAAAGCAGCATGCATACAAGACCAAAAGCTGAAATACATCATGTCCAGCTATAACCCCATATAGTGGAACAAGCAGTGTGGATTTATGTGTGTGTGGCTGGCTGTGTAGTTGGCTGGTGTGTATGGTTTGCTGGCTCTGTGTGGGTGTGTGTGTGTGTGTGTGTTGGTGTGTCTTTAGGCTTAGAGTTTGTTGTGTGGGTAATGTGTGCGTGTGTGGCTGTGGTTTTTCCCCCTCGAAAATATTGTTCAACTCCATTTGGACACTAGGAGCCATAATTATTTGAAAATAGTATAGCCATTATGTAAGGAGAGAGAGCCATAATATTTGCATATGCAAGGAGAGAGAGCCATGATGTGAGGAGGGATAGCCATAATATATTGCAAGATAGTCCAGTCTCCAGCTCAGCCCAGTGGGTACCCAAGATTCTCTTTCCCATATTTGGGTGTAGAAAGCACTAAACCATGGAGTACTCCTGCTCCTCCGGAAAGTTAACCTCGCTTTTGTGAAGGCTGTTAGGTGGAAAGAATCATGACGATGAATTGAGCTAGAGAGTAGGTAGTAAGGAAGAAGAAAATGTACGGAAGGAAAAAAGTTGAATTTACGACAGGCATATTGATTGGGGATCGTCATGAACAAGGAGGAGGGCAGGTGAAGGGAGCAGGGAGAGGCAGCAAGGAGAGATGGTGAGGGAGGAGAATTGAGAAGGACAAGAAATCTGCAGCTTGAATTCTTTGACACGCTTGTTTAGGTTTCAGTCTCATTGAGCCTTGCATTTAGTGAATTGTCTTCTATCTTTGAGATACTATTTGAAGCAGTAGGTGTTATTGAATATGTTGGAAGCTAAATATGGTGCTAACAACAGACGGAAAGGATGTGGATGCATTTGTATCTGCTTGATATTCCTTAGTTTCTGTTTGCTGAATTCAGGAACTTATAAATTTTCTGTAATTGATATGTATTCGCCTCTGGACTTGTTTGAGAGTGGATGGTGATCTAGTGTCAACCGTTTGGCCTTACCTGCTGTCTGTATTGTGATGTCAATAAATATAAGGAAATGTATCCTATGTTTCTGGGACCTGTTACTGCATCACACTGGCATAAATCTGTGGACAAAATTGCATTTCTGTGAACCAGATTGATGCTGAGAGCAACTTCAAACAAGGACAGCAGGAAGCTGAAAACATGATTCTGGAAGCTTATTCAGCTTTACTACTTGCCTTTCTATCAAAAGAAAGGTAAGGTTTTGGCAGTGGTACACATGTAAGATTTATGTTTTGTGGAACTTTGTAAGACTGGTTGGAAGTGACTGCTGATTGAAAGTGAATCCCCGATTATAAGAAGTACCTGTGGCTTGTTGTTGGCATATGTTCAGTCTACAGACTAGCTTAAATCTCGAAGTTCTAAGGGTGAGAGGGGGCTCTCTGGAGCTTATTGTAATGCCTTAAATTCCATATTTTTTAAAGACTAAAAAATTCATAGTTCCTGATAGGAATACAGAAGATGAACCAATGTGTCAATCTTTTGGTGGATGCTGTCATATCATGCTCTCAACGTCATTGTCCAATGTTTGAGTGCTCTTTCTCGTGAGCTTTTCTAATTCATACTTTGGTTGTATTTCCTAGTGCATACTTAGACTCTGCCTCTATTTTACTTCTGTATGAATGTTAAGGTAACTGGTGTCACGCTTTTAGCTGTTCCACCTGCAAGAGAGAGATGAGGGCATCTACCCACAGTTAAATTTATTTTGTAAAGCCAGGCATAGAGGTGTACTGATCAAGTCCCAATACTGCCTGAAGAAAACTTCGCCTGGTTATTTAGCTCCCTTGACTCCAACCAGGTCCTAAAGGTGTGTAGCTGCAAGAGATTCTCTCGAATGACCTGGTTGGTGTGTGGCCCGATCGGGATGGTGGGTGGGAGTACTGGAGGGGCATCTAAACTGTACTGAAAAGAAGGTATCCTATCGATGTGAAACTCTGGTCTCACAAACCATCTGTGAGTGCGTGCATACCAACATCGCTCGTCTCCCTCTGCTGCCAACCTCATGGAGGAATCGAGAGCTAGCCATGGCAACCTATGTCTCCCTGATGTGCAGTCCCCATATGATCTTACCCGGTGTAGATATGTGATGGTCTGAAAGGCTGCATCTAGCTGGAGTGGAGAAGCACCAAATGATGTGATGTGGTACAGATGGTTTCCCTCGGATCATCCGTGAGAGCATGAGGATCTGCAAGCGCTCCACCCGTGTCCACTCTATCTCTGACATGTCAGGTCCCCAACAAGGGCTGCCATACATACCGGCTGGTCAGACCAAGGAGTCGAAGAGAAGAGCCTTGGTCCGAGGGTCCTGAAAGTGTGAGTGGAAGCATTGCCTCTCTAGCCGAGCCAGTGAGGTGTATCCTCTGCTCAGTCTGGCCTGCATTGTTGGTCTCATCGTGAAGATTGGGCCGGAGAAGATGACTCCCAAGTAAGTGTATGAGGATACGATCTCAACTGGTGACCCAACGAAAGTAAACTGCTTCCGTTGCATGATTGCTTGAGAGGTGTGAAAGATCATGATCTTGGTCTTGCCAAGGTTGACCTCCAAATCATGGGATAGACAAAAAGCCTGCAGTGTATCCAGGTGTCGCTGGAGCCCCTCGGGTGTGGATGATGAGTGCCACGTCATCTGCATAAAGAAGAATCCTGATGATGATCTCGGCAAGTGAGCCGGTTCCTCCGAACGCCCCCATGAAAGTCTCCAGCTTATCGATGTAGAGGTCAAACAGGGTTGGTGATAAGGGACAACCCTGTTTGACCCCTATGGTACTCAAGATCTCATCTGTCCAACCTGCGTCTGTCTGAACTTGGCCTGAGACTCTCTCATAAAGTGCCATGACTGCCTAGATGGTCTTCTGATCAAATCCCAGTGTCTGTAGGCGTGTGATGAGACGAGCTCGAGGTACTGTGTCAAAGGCTTTGCGGAAATCCACAAAGCAGCAATATACCCTCTCCTTTCGTGATTTGGCCTCCTCAATGACACTCCTAAGTGTGAGTCATAGTTACTAGGGAACGTGCACGCCAATGGAACGCCAACACCCTAGGGAACGGGAACGCCAAAATCCTAGGGGACGGGAACGGGAAGGGAATGCCACATCACCATACTCATTCAAAAGCACACTATATGCACAATTGCTTTTGGACAAAATTTGGAGTCAGGATGTCAAGACATAAGAAAAATCCTAATGATAGATGAATTGGGACTCCAAATTTGGAGTGAGGAACTTAGGATATAAACAAAATCCTCATGATAGACAAGACTTAGGTTGGGGAACTAGACGTTCCATAGGTGTTCTTCAGTGTTCCGTAGCCGTTCCAGAAGTTTGAAGTTCCATAGGCATTCCATAACCATTTCTGAAGGGAACGCCGTTCTAGCGTTCCACAGCTACGGAACGGGGTTCCCTGGCAACTATGGTGTGAGTATGTGATCCATAGTCCCATGGTCTCGCCTGAAACCGGCTTGACCCTCTGCTCTAAGCCCTCTCATCTCTCTGAACAGGCTGACCGACGCATCCAATACAGCTGCATAGATCTTGGACATCACATGTCCAATCATGATAGTCCTGTAGTTACTCCGGTCCATGGGATCCCCTGCCTTGTGGATGGGGGTAATGGGGTTGAGTGTCCGAGTGTGGGGGAAGCCAAGGCAAACAGCGTCATTGAATAGCTTTGCTAGGATCGGGGCTAAAGTGTCGATCCCATATGCGATAAACTTAGTGCATAGCTCGGCCATTGTGCAGTTTCAATGTCGCGTCCTTGACCCCCCCTCTAGTGAATAACGTGCAAGTGGTGGGGCCAGGTGTGTGTGAGATCTGGAGTGGGCTGGTGTGGGACGTCATAAAGATGGTGTGCATACGTGTGCTAGACTCTCGTGTCGGTGAGGGAAGATGGAGACCTATGCTCAAGGAATCTCCGTAAAAAATCCTTAGAGTTGTTGCTGTACAAGATGTTCAGCTGCTCCTCCTCATTTCAACGAAGAAATGCATGCTTCTTCCGACGTACGAGACGTCGGTACTTGCGTACCGTGTTTGGTGTGTTCGGGAGGTGACATCTGGTTTCAAGTCAGAGCTGTCGGCGATAAACCTTGCACCTCTCATCGTACCAGTTGTTGCAGGGTACAGAACCAAGAGGTGGTGGTCTAGTGGACCGTGGTGTGTGGGGAAAGATTTGGAGGGCAGCCTCGTGGAGTGTGCGACTAATCAGGGCAGCACGGTCCTCTGTGAGTGGTATGTGATCGATGTAGATTAGGAGGTCGTGTGTGTGGCGTGGCTAAGCGTGGGGTGGCGATAGTGAAGAATAGATATGTGTGGTCAGTTCCTGGAGGGAGTGGTGCTACAGTGAAGTCGGTGATACATGAAGTGAAGGTAGGGGATCCCATGATGTAATCTACTATACTAGTGCCCCCCGTGTGGAAAGCAAGTAAAACCACTTGAGAAGAGCCATAGGTCAAGCCTGTTGTAGATGATGAGATCATGCATCCTGCCCAGATCAAGGAGCGCGTGTCCATATGGTGTAATAGGCCCGTGTCGGTCCGACGAGGTCTTGGTCATACCTGCTCTGTCTAGGTCCATGTTTGGTAGCATGATAGAGTCGTCTTGGAAGTCCAGGAGTGGTGCCTGGCGCGTGCTCGTCCTGGTATTGAAGTCCCCAACAAGGAGAACTTCCCTGCGGGCTGAAAGGTCTGGAATATCTTGATGTAAGGGTGCATATGGCGATGTCTCACCCTCCTCTCGTGCCACTCTGGCGAAGTGGGATGTGTCTGGCGGGAAGTAGCATATTGTTATGAAAAGGTCACGGGTGTCTGTGCATAACACCTCGGAGCTATCTTTGAATAGACAATAGAATCGTCCCCTGATCTCATAGTAAACGGGGCATCTGAAGATGAAACGTTCCTTTAACTCAACCTCGTGTAGACTACATAGAGTACAAATACGCCCCTCTGCTCAGCCACACTCAATGCGGAGCCTATGTGAAGAGACCCGAAGCTGCCCAATGGAGATCCTCAATGAATGGGGTAATTGCAATGATGATCCTCAACGAATGGGGTAAGTGAACCCGTGTATACCCTAGTGGGTCAATAAACCCCTCATCTGAGATATTTAGGCAATGATCTTTGTAGAAGCTAAGCTTCACAGGGAGCTCAGCTAGTTCTAACCAGGTCCAGAATGTGTGTAGCTATAGAAGATCCTCACGTATGACCTGGTTGACCTCATGATACTGCAGTCGGGAGAATGGTGCATCAATTTTGTACTGGAAAGGAGGAAGTCTATCCTTATGTAACCCAAGTTGCTCAAACCATCTCACTGTGTGCGCATACCAGTATCTCTGGTCACCTGCCACCACTGATAATGCCATGGAGGAGGACAGTGCTAACCACGGTAGTTTGCTGTTATTGGAGGTACGATCTCCGTATGCCTTGAATCGATATAAGTAGGTAATGACTTGGAAAGCTGGATCAAGTTGCAATGGTGAAGACAACTCAGCCTGAATGATTTGGTGAGGTACTTACGGCTTACTTTGAATCATCCGTGATAGCACAAGAACTTGTAGTTGCTCCTCACGGGCCCATTTCGTAATTGACAGGTCTGGACCCCAATAAGGGCTACCATACATCCTTGCTGGTCGAACTAAAGAGTCGAATAGAAGGCATTTGGTCCAAGGGTCCTGAAAATGTGAACGGAAGCATTGCCTCTCCAACCTGGCTAATGAGGCATAGCCTTTGCTCCGCCGAGCCTGCATCGTCGGTTTCATGGTGAAAATGGGTTCGGAAAAGATAACCCCTAGGTATGTATATGTTGAAACAATCTCTACCGGTGACCCGTCAAAGGTGAAACTCTCCCGATGCATCACGACCCGAGATGTATTGAAGATCATAACCTTGCTTTTACCAAGGTTGACCTTTCAGATCATGAGACTTACAGAAAGACTTTACAGCAAGAGAGCATTCCGTCCCACCTAATGCGTGCATGACTGTCTCAAGCTCATTGATGTAAAGGCCAAACAGGATGGGTGATAAAGGGCATCCTTGTTTGACCCCAATCGTACTCGGAATCTCATCTGTCCATGCAGCCCTTGTCCGAATCCTGCCTGAGATACTCATAAAGTGCCATAACTGCCCAGATGACCTCTTGATCATAACCCAAGTCCTACAAGCGCCTGATGAGGTGGGCCCTAGGAACGGTGTCAAAGGCTTTTCGAAAATCCACAAAGCAACAATAAACCCTCTGTCTCTGTGCTCTCACCTCCTCAATGATACATCTGAGCGTGAGAATGTGGTCCATGTGGCATGGTCCCATGATCATGTCGGAACCCAGCCTGCCCATATGCTTTGAGCCCCCACATCTTTGCAAATCGGCTGACCTTAGAAGCAAGCACGGATGCATAGATCTTGGACATGACATGCCCAATCATAATGGTCATGTAGTTCCCCTGGTTCATGGGATCCCCTGCCTTGTGGATAGGTGAGATAGTGTTAAGATTCCAAGTGCTTGGAATGTAAGAAATCCTAGATTTACTATATTTAGAACTGTGCTAAGGAACAGAAAAGAGACTGAGATAGCAGAGAGCAAAGGAATAACTATATTGCTTGAATGTCTGTAGGGTGGATGTGATTGTCATCCATACAATTTGGCCTCTCTTATATAGAGAGTGAAGAGTCACACATGAAAAGGTGTGTACTCCAAAGGGTATGTGCATGAAGAGGTGTGTACCCCTTGTGAAGGGTGTGACCCTTGATGAGAGGGTACATTACAATAGGAATGTCTCTTCATTAGAATGCCTCTTGTGAAGGGTTATGCCTCATTAGGAAGTGTCCCGTCGAAAGGGCAAGTGTCCCGTCGAAAGGTCATACCCTTCCACAAGTGTCCATTCATTAAACCATCCATAAGTCTAGAAAGAGAAAGGAATACGTCACAGATCGTGACATCCCCTCCCACTCAAAAGAAGACCCTGGTGGAGATAATGAACTGATGTAGAAAATATCATGGTAGATGCTGAAAATACTGCTGTAATAGATCAGGGTACTGCTGTAAGTCTTCATCGGACTGCCAAGTAGCGTCGGAGTCGTCCAGATCTCGCCAAAGAACAAGGAATTCCGTGATAAGTCGATGTCGAGTCTCTCGCTGTCGATGGTCCAGAATACGCTCAGGAATAAGGAGAACATAATCGTCTTCGATTTCTGGAACATAATCACCTGCAGGAGGAACTGCTTCATCGCCTGGAATGTACGTCTTTAGCCAAGAAATATGAAATGTTGGATGGATTTTACCCCATGATGGTGGTAATTCCAATTTATAACTTAAAGGTGAATTTTTCTTGACGATCCGGAAAGGTCCATAGTATCTGGGTCGCAACTTAGGAAACACAGACTTAACCGTCTTATAGCGATGTGGGGCCACAAATAATAGCACCATGTCACCAGTGTTAAATTCCAGGTGACGTCTATGTTTGTTGGCAGACCGTTGATACCGCTCTTGCGCTTTTCGCATATGATCCCTGACTTGCAGTAGAATATCTTGCATTTCTTGAACCAATTGATCAGCTAGGGCCACTCGATGTTGAAGTACAAAATTTGTTGGTACAATCGGAGTGTGTCCATAAGCTGCTTGGAACGGAGTCATGCTGATGGCACTATGGAAAGAGTTATTATAGGCAAACTCAAGGAGTGGTAGATACTCTTCCCAGGCTGCGAGGCGTGACTGAACATAATGTCGAAGCATTTCTTCCAGAACTTGGTTGACTCTTTCAGTCTGTCCATCTGATTCGGGGTGGTAAGCTGAACTGAACAGTAGAGTAGTACCCAAAGATTCGAACAGGGAAATCCAAAAGTGACTGGTAAACTTAGGATCTCTGTCGGATATGATATTCTTGGGTAATCCATGGTGTCGGAAGATATGTTGTATAAAGAGTTTGGCTATGTCCGGGGCCTGTGCACTGCTTTTGCAAGCAACAAAGTGTGCCAATTTGGACAAGCGATCAACAATTACCATAATCTGAGAGTTACCTCTGGAGGATCGTGGTAGTGTTGTAATGAAATCCATGGAAATACTTTCCCACCTTTCAGTTGGAACTGGAAGAGGCTGAAGAAGTCCTGTTGGAAGTCGTCGACTTGCTTTCATTTGTTGACATGATAGACAAGATGTAACCATGTTGATGACATCTCTTTTCATCTGAGGCCAGTAGTATGTTGCACTGAGTAACCGATAAGTCTTATTGATGCCTGGATGGGCAGCATAAGGAACTACATGATGCTCTTTTAACAAAAGACGTCATACAGAAGGTCGTCCGTATAAGAATAGGATGAGAAAATCTTTTGTTCGGAAATCGAAGGTTGATCTTTGGAAAGAACCTGTACTGCGGTGCCGAAGTCTTTATCATTGAAATACTTTCCTTTGAATGAATTCGGAACATCCACAGATAATGTAGAGATTACCATGGCTGATGCTAGAGGTAACCTGCTGAGAGCATCTGCAACTACATTGCGTAGTCCTGTTATGTACTCAATGGTCATGTGAAAGTTGGCCAGAAACTCAACTCAGCGTGCTTGTCGAGCGTTCATGACTGGCTGAGTAAAAATATACTTGAGAGAGTGGTGGTCTGTTTTGACCACAGAGTCGGCACCCATGAGATAATGTTTCCAAGAGCGATAAGCATGTACAACAGCAAGAAACTCCTTATCATAAACCGGATATCGGGTTTGGATATTAGAATGTTTATGGCTGTCAAAAGCAATGACTCTGCCTTCTTGCATCAAGACTGCTCCAGTAGCGATGTCGGAAGCGTCGGTCATGACCTCAAATGGAAGATTTGGGTCAGCAATAGCCATAACTGGTGTAGTAGTGAGTGCTTGCTTGAGTTGTTGGAAACTATACTCTGTTTCGGGAAGCCACTGAAAAATTGCTGTGCTTTTCAATAATTCGGACATAGGAGCTGCGATTTCGGAAAACTGATAGACCTTTGTATGGTAAAAGTTTGCCAATCCGAGAAAAGAGCGGACATCATGAACATTCTTAGGAGTAGGCCAGTTTCGGATTACCTCGACCTTCTTGGGATCCACAGAGATACCTTGAGCTGAAATAACATGTCCCAAATATTCAAGTTGGGTCTTGAAGAACTCACTCTTCTCAATGTTGATGTAGAGAGAATTTGCGCGGAGAACTTCAAAAACTTGGTGAAGATGTTGTTTGTGCTCAAGTAGGGATCTGCTGAAAACGAGGATGTCATCGAGGTAAACGATGACGAACTTATCGAGGAAAGGCCTGAAGATGTCGTTCATTAATATCATGAATGTGGCCGGGGCATTGTTTAACCCAAAAGGCATGACCAAACATTCATAGTGTCCGTACTTTGTTCGAAAAGCTGTCTTGTATTCATCGCCTTCTCGTATACGAATTTGATGATAACCTGAACGAAGATCAATCTTGGAGAATGGTGTTGCATGTAGAAGTTGATCGAAAAGGTCATCAATGCGAGGCAAGGGATACTTGTTTTTGATAGTGAGCTTGTTGAGGGCTCGGTAGTCGATGCAGAGGCGCATAGACTTGTTCTTTTTTTCCACAAGTAATACAGGAGATCCGAAAGGGCTGCGACTGGGCCGAATGTGACCTTTGTCGAGTAGCTCGGTGACCTGTCTTTGGATTTCTGCATTTTGAGTGTGAGAAACCCGATAAGGAGGCTTCGACGGTGGATTACTGCCGGGAATAAGTTCGATTGGGTGATCCACTGGTCGTCGAGGTGGTAACTGCTTTGGCAATTCCTGTGGAAAAATATCCAGGTAAGGCTGGAAAAAAGGTTGGTTGAGGTATTCAGGAGGATCCTTAGTTGGTGTCTCCTCTACTGCCGTAACCAACAGAAGTGAAGTCTTTGCTTGGCGTTTACGAACCCACTTCTTTACTTGTAGGGCAGAGGCAACTGGGGTTGAAGGAGAATCCCTAGAACCAGTTAGCTCAATAAGTTTTCCCTGGTGGACAAACTGGATAGTATGGCTGCGAAAGCTGATTGATGGATCATAGTCGTAGAGCCATTGTTGTCCGAGTATGACATCGTACCGAGAAAGAGGCATAATGTCGAAGTTCAACTTGTCCGTATAATGTTGGATGCGAAAAGACAAGTTTTTAATCCTGGTGTTGCACAAGAAAGTTGTTCCATTTGCGAGTTCAATCTGATAGTCCAGGAGGCTAGGACTGGTGGTCAACCGAAGTTTATCGACCACAGAACTGGCTAGGAAATTATGAGAACAGCCACTGTCGATGAGGATGGTGACCGTTGTTCCACGAATCGATCCTTGAACACAAAGTACTTGAGTGGCCAGGGAAGGTTCGGGGTTGCTGGCAAGGCTCAGGTGGATGGTATTCGCCATTCGAACAGCTTTGCCTTTCTTGTCTTGTGCTGAGGTAGCATCTTCTTTTGGGGAAGTACTAGATTCCATATTAGAATTTTGCTTTGGTCGCTTGGGACAATCGAACCATCTATGGTCGCCTGTACAGATGGTACAAAGTCCTTTTGAGCTGGAGTTGTTCTTCTTGTCAGTGGCCGCACCTTTATGTTGGGGCTGTCGGTAATGACTTTGTGAAGAAGAAGAAACACGATCCTTAGGGGACTGCTTCTGTTGGGATCCAGCAAATGATTTCTGAGGCTTCTGGGGATCTTGAGACTGTCGCTGACCTTGATTACCGAAGTTTTTGCGAAACCTGGTATTATCTTGAGGGCGAGCACCTTTGGCCGTAGGAGAGTTCTGTGTGCGAGTAGCACTCTGCTTCCCTGTGTTGAGGAAATCTGTAATGCGCTCTGCGTAAGCAATAGCGCCATCTGTGGTGGTAATATTGGCTTTAAGAACATCAATGCGTAACGAGGGTTGTAGGCCTGAGATGAAAGCATGAAGGCGATCATCCTCAGTTAAACCATCAATCTCTAGCACCAATGTGGTGAACTGAGAGATATAAGAAGACAGGGAACCCGTTTGCTCCAACTGTCGAAGTTTTGATCGTGCTTGGAAGTCCGCATTGGCAGGTACAAACTGCTTACGGAGCACGTGTTCAAAACGTTCCCAAGTTAACACACTTTTTCCGTCCTTTAAGCGTCTTTGCCACCATAGAAATGCTGTATCCTTGAGGAGGGAGGCTGCCAAGGCGATCTTTTTGCCTTCCGTGAGGTCAACAGTGTCAAAATACCTGCGCATTTTGGCGAGCCATTGGTCAACAGTTCGGCGATTACGTTGACCAGTGTAGGCTTCCGGAAGTTTGACGTCAAGTCGTCTTGTTTTGGAAGCTTGAAGTAATCGATAGAGAGTACGCAGTTCAGTATTTTCTACCTCGGGGGGGAAAGAATCCGCATCGTTGTCGGGTTGCGTCACCTCGTCCTCTGTATGTGCTGGACTTCGAGAATCTTGGAGTTGTTGAACTTTTTGAACCAGGTCGGAGATGCTATCCTGAAGCTGAGATATTTGAAGTTGCAATAGAGATTCACTTTGGATGTTGCCTTCAGGGGTCTTTTTGGGACTTGATTCTTTAATCTCGGGAGAGGCTTCACGCGAGCGGTGCGACATGTCGGAAATCCCTGTGAGAGAGGCGCGAACTTGCGCTCTAGTTTGTACCATCCCTGAAAGAGGATTCGGGCTGCTCCCTGAGGTTGCTCATATTGGAGGGGGCAGGCGAGGCAGGATGGAACCACCCGTGGAAATCTGGTAAGGGAGGTCCTGTCGGAGGTAACACTGGAGATTCTGAGAAAGGTGTTACTGCTCGTGATAAGACAGGGGTAGGTAGCAGAGTCCACGGATCTGAAAAAGGGTAAGGGGCTGCTGTCGGAAGAGGAGGATATCCAGGAGAGGGAGTGCCTTCAGGATGTAAATACTGGCTGGGAGAAGGTACACCCTGTAGAGGAGGATATCGGGGAGCTGAAGGAGGTGGAGAGTACCCTGGGGATGCCGAAGGTGAAGGGTAGAACTCTCTCCAAAAATGAACAGCAAACTCCTGAGGAATATCGTGTTCCGGATATCTTCGTGTCTCGTGGAACACAACCTGTACTGTGCTGAGGAAATAATGTAACTGAGGTGCCTCACGCAGAAGGTAGAGGATGTGATCCAAGTCACTCGGAGGGCACGTGACACCGAAGACCCAAGATGCAAGGGCTCCAAAATGGGCTGGCTGTGCAATTTGAACACGATATTGTGTAGTAGCAGGTGTCCTTGAATGGCCGGGTGAATTACCAGGAGTTGCCATGCTTTAATGTGGATTCTTTCATTTGCTGTAATTTGTTAAAAAGAATCCTTAAAAGCTGATTGGAAAGACTCCACCTGGCAATACTTTAATCTGCCAAATGATTGCGTAGAAGAAGGCTGCAAATCGTTGTCCGGAGGTCCTTGTTGCAGTGTTTTGCGAGGAGTGCTCGAGGCTGGTCTGGTCCGGGCTGTCAATGGGCTTTCTTCATTGCGAGAAATGGCAACTAGTGCTGAAGTGGCAGGGTAAAAATGGCGAAACAAGGAGAGGCAGCAGGCTGTCAGGAAATCGGTATGCAGGACTGCAAATAAGGAGTAGTCTGTCAGCGAACAAGGCGAGGCAAGGGCTGGCTGGAACAGGGACTGGCAGCGCAAAATGTCGAAGCAGGGCTGGGCAGCGTAGGAATGGAATGTACTAGCCGTACTGTGTGTACGGGCCAGGCCTGTACGGCAGGCTGTACGGCCTGTACGTCAGGCTGTACGGCCTTTATGGACTGCTGCGCAGGCTGTCCGTACGGCCTGTACGTTACAGGCTGTGCGGCCTGTACGGCCTGTACGGCAGGCTGGGGGTACAAAGTACGGATCGCGCAGGGTGGTACGGATCGCGCAAGGTGGTATGGAATTCCGAGCAGGGTTGTACGGATGGCGCAGGCTGGTTGCGACTGGATGGACGGAATCCGTACGGCTGGCTGCGCAGAAGGTCTTGAAATCCGTACGGTTGCCTCTTTTCGTTGGGGCTGCCCAATGGGTTATTTGCCCCAAATTAATTTGGGGGTTAAGTTAACCCTAGGGTAGTTAGGGTAACCTAGGGTTAGGGGATGGGTTTAATTTTTATCCCTTTTTACCCCTCTAGGTTCCCTTTTGTAGGTACTTGGGCCTAGGAGGTGTGCCTATTCGAAGGGGTGTGACCCTTGGAATAGGTGCACCTGTTCATGAGGAGATATGTCCCTATTGTCAAAAGGGGTGCGACCCTGCATGAATAGGTATGTCCCTTTGCCCACGATGGGGTATGTCCCATGAGTGAGGAGTCGAGACTCGTCACCAAAAGGTGTGTCCCATGGTGGAAAAGGCGCGTCCCTTGGTATTGGGACAACCCAAGCACCTTAAAGGACACGATTTTGGTCGTGTCCATTCACATCAACTTGTGATGTGAGGGGGATGGAGAGGCCAGGATGAGTTTAGGCGTTTAAAAATTTTGCGCTCATCCTCTCCATCTCTTCCATGCACTATGTGCACGGATGTCCTTCTAGCGGCAGAAAATGTATCAGATCAGCGCTAGAAGGTGAGGGGCATTTCCTACAGGCAGGAGCGAATTTTGCTCTGATACCACTGTAAGAAATCCTAGATTTACTATATTTAGAACTGTGCTAAGGAACAGAAAAGAGACTGAGATAGCAGAGAGCAAAGGAATAACTATATTGCTTGAATGTCTGTAGGGTGGATGTGATTGTCATCCATACAATTTGGCCTCTCTTATATAGAGAGTGAAGAGTCACACATGAAAAGGTGTGTACTCCAAAGGGTATGTGCATGAAGAGGTGTGTACCCCTTGTGAAGGGTGTGACCCTTGATGAGAGGGTACATTACAATAGGAATGTCTCTTCATTAGAATGCCTCTTGTGAAGGGTTATGCCTCATTAGGAAGTGTCCCGTCGAAAGGGCAAGTGTCCCGTCGAAAGGTCATACCCTTCCACAAGTGTCCATTCATTAAACCATCCATAAGTCTAGAAAGAGAAAGGAATACGTCACAGATCGTGACATGGAAAGCCAAAGACAAACAGCTTCATTAAATAGCTTTGCTAGGATCTGGGCAAGGATATTAATCCCATATGCAATAAATTCGGTGCATAGACCCTCATAATCTTTTGCTTGGCCATTATGAAGCTTCATCACCGCAAACCAATTGACGATACTCAAGAACCAATTGGCGGATAAACTCCTATTTCTTCCTGCGAACCAATCGACAATACTAGCGTATCGCGTTAGGTTCGGTTGTAAGATCATGTTTGGTGGTCTCGAGTTTGAGTTGGCAGCGTAAAGTCTTACACTCATCATCGTACCAACTGTTGCACTGGGCGGCCCCCAATGGTGTGGGTGGTAGAGCAGTAGTGTGAGGAAAGGTGTGAAGTGCAGCCTCATGGAGTGAACGGGTGATCAGGGCAGCATGATCCTCTAGTAGGGGGATGAAGTCAATATATGTGAGGAGAGTATAAAGGCGTGCTGAGTACCTAGGTGAAAGGCTATGATTGAAATGTATGTCCTGAAAAGTGCTGTGAGTGATTGGAGGAGTGAAGGGTATAGCGAGGTGGGGTGTAGAAACACTAAAGAAGAGATGGGTACGGTCAGCCCTAGGGGGTAGTGGTGCGATGGAAAAGTCAGTGATGTGGGAGGCAAAGGCAGGGGATCCCATGATATAGTTAACAACGTTGGAGCCCCCTTCATGAGGGAAGCAAGTAAAACCACCCGAGGATGGCCATTTGTCAAGACCATTATAAATAACGAGATCGTGCATCCTGCCGAGGTCAAGCAATGCATGACCATAAGATGTGACCGGGGCTTGCTTGTCTGCAGAGACTTGCAACAAGCCTGCATCCTCTAGGTCAATATCTGGTAATATAATAGAGTCATCTCTGAAGTCAAGGAGTATTACCTGATGGTGCCCTTGTCCTCACGTTGAAGTCCTCAATCAAAAGGACTTCCCCCCGACTTGTAAAATCAACGATATCCTGATAGAGGGCTGTGAATGGTGCTGTCTCCGTCTCCTCTCGGACGTCTTGGGCAAAGTATGAGGTCTCGGGGGGAAAGCGGCATACTGCTATATTAAATACCATTGTCGGCTACAATTGATGGTGCATAGCATACGACCGCTCCAAGACAAGAAGCATGTAGGCGAATCGAGTCTTGGAGGGCCGCAAGATCTTCAACTTTGAGTACTCGTAGAAAACAAACAATACCTTGGGATTTTCCTAAAAATACCATAACGCGATTAGCCTCCCTCATGGTAGGCTACATTCATTCAAGCTTGTCTATGTCCTCCATCAATAGGTCAAGGCAATGTGAAGCGTAAGGGGTGCTTCCTATTGAAGGATACTCCTCCGTTTTAATCTCTCCCATCCTTCTACCATTGGAAGCATTATCCAAAATGACTTGCACACATGCTCTGGGCCCAGCTCTACGATGGCTCTGCCTGAATGTGCCTATAGATGAACTCCTTTGTCATGCCGCCCGCTCTCCCATCATAACAATCGATAGCTCGCAAGACGTGTGTGCAAGACAAGAGGAGACCAGGATATTATGCTCTTCTTACCATGACTCCGTCCATCAAAAAGTATGTTGCATCCCATACTTTCTCCATGCCTCTGTAACAAGCAGAAGTGAAAGATCGATTCTTTGCATGCTTGTGCGCATCTTATATTGCAATCCAATCCAGTCCCCTGCTTATCCCACCTCCACGATCACCTTGATCATTTTTTTCCATTGTCACGCGTGCAAGACATTGAATGAGAGATCATAATCCACAATTGTTTTACCAATCTTAAACTCAGCTATTTGCAGTCTGTTTTTCTGCCAACTTGCAGAAGCAAGCATCCCAGGCAAAGTCCTCTGTGGTGTGCATGACACATCCATGGCCTCCCATATGAGTAGGGTGGGAAGCAACAGTACTACCCTCTGGAGTATCAATGCCAAGTCTCTATTTCCTCAACATCGTCAAGAGGAAGACCATGAAGAGGACTAGTATGCACAGGAAACTCATCATCAAAGTGACCTACATACTCACACAAGATCTCATCTATATCTCTCTCTGTGAGATCACTTAATGCCCTTTCCAAGACACATGTAAGTATACTCCTGAACTGAGGAAGGAGGGTGGAAAAGAAACTGGAGGAAGTCGCTTTCTACTAAGGACAGCTGGTGCGAGTCCTTAGGCATCAAGCCAAATAAAAGGCTTGAAAGAAGCTACCAAGGGCCAGCCACAACCAAAGAGCACGCCAGCCTACAAGCTCTTTACTGAGGGGCCTAACATGGTCCCTAAACTCAGCAAAGAAAGAGGTCACGCTTCACCGATTGGTTTTGAGGCTGAACATTGGCAACCCACAGCTACCTCTGTCGGCTCCTTTTAGCATGCACTTCCACAAGTTTTCCTCACGCTCGCCAGTCCACTTCTCAAGTCCTAAGAGACAGTCTTGAAGCCCAACTCCCAAGAGGGCTGTTGCTAGCAAAGGCGTGTCCTTGATGGGGGGCTGTCACAACTAAAACTGGGCTGTCTATTCGCAACGAGATCAGTCAGGTGCTGCACCAAGAAGGAGCTGCAAACACCCTTCCTCTCTGCCAGTGAAGGATTCCAGTGATGCGCGCTGGTGCAGGACTCATAGGGAGAAAGGCCGGGTGTTCCGTGCTCTAAGGGTCACGTTGACGAAGGGGGAGCTCCCAGCGCGTCCTGGTCAGGGAGCTGCCGTGCTGTAGGGAAGGCACACAGGTGCCCTGGGTGCCACACAAATAGCCCGTGGGCTGGTCCTGCTGTTCATGATCCCAATGGCAAGGCGAAGGCTCAGGAGGGTGAAGGCCAAATCCGCGAAGGGAGGGAGAAGGAAGGCGCAGAGAAGGGGTGCAGTGAAGGTGGTGGATGAGCTATGGCGGGCGAGAGCTAGGCCGGGGGGGGCAGCGTTGGAGCAGGAGCAAGCAGTAAAAAATGCATTTATATCCAACTGGTGCACATTCTGCATTTCCCACTTCTCTAGCCTCCCTTGAACCTTCAGCTCCTACGTAGCCATGTAGGCTCTTCACTTCCTTTCCGCTCCCTTCAGCTCTCCTCTCCCACTCCCTTCAGCTCTCTAGTCCCTGCCTTCAGCTGTCCTAGAGTCCACTACCTTCAACTCTCCATTACCACTCCCCATCCTGCACTCTCCATCCTCAGCCCCCTTTTTTGACCTCTTTATTCAGCCCCCTCTTGCATTTCTATTCCAGCCTTCACGAATCAGACGGCTGCCCTATTTCAGCCTTCAGGAATCAGCCCACGTGGTGCTGCGTCCTATTTCAGTCATCAGCCTCGATTTCCTCTAATCTCACGAGTCTAAGTTCAAACTCCACAAGAGGTAAGGACAATGGACTCATGATGCTACTATTCATAGAGTTTAATCTACATGATAATAGATATATCATGTTTCAGAATCTTTATATTAATTGGAATCTGATTCATGATTCTCTCCATTTCTAGTGTTTTTGCTTGTTTCTTGTGGTAGAGACTTTTAGTAGCGACCCTTGGTCTAGCGAGAGGGGCTCCATGGGTACCAGCGTCTCGAACTTGGTCTCCAAGTCATGGCACCTAACGTTGGATTCGTTGCCGAGTCCCAATCGTCTCTATCCTGTCTCCGGATCTGATACCAATACCCCTTATGCGCAGCGTTTGGCTCTGTCCAGCTGCCTAGTTGTCCCACTCCACCACGCCCTACTGGGCAAGCCGTTAGGCTTTACGTTCTTCGGTTTGCAGAATCACACGGGTCACCACGACCCTCAGGCATGTCCATCACGCAACGTTTCCTTGATGGTTAGCGTCCTTTGCTCAGGATTAGCACGCTTGAACTCTCCAGCTAACCAGGAGTCTCGGCTTCCTTCTAAATGGTACCCAAACGGTTCACGGTTTATACAATGGTGTAGAGGATGCGGGGGCCCTCACTGTTCTCTTTCATATGCGCTCGGGCCCCTTCCCAACATGTTTTGCTTTCCAGTGCCTGCTCATGAATGTGCACCACGAGATCACAACGCATAAGACGGCATGAGACCTTACTTGCAAGATGGTACTAGATGGAGTGCCAAACGAATGCTTGAACACACTTGATTGCAAGAGAATATATTTACAAGTAAGAGGGAGCACAAATGGTTGTTGCCGTCTTCCTCATGGAACGCAACCTCACATGAGAGAGCAATATCCTCCATATAATAGGTGTAAGGTACCAGCGTCTCGGACTTGGTCTCCAAGTCGTGGCACCTCATGTCGGACCCGCTGTCGAGTCTTAATCCTCCCTTTCTTGTCTTTGGACGTGATACCACAATCCCCTTATGCGCAACGTTAGCCAAACACGACCCGTGGTAGCACCCTCGAATCCCGTAGCCATCAAAGTTCTCCTTTCGCTACCTGACAAGCAATAGCTGTAGCAAGCAGTGGAATCACTTCATGATAGGGAAATTGTGGGTAGAATAGTCGGTCTTCACTCCCTCGAGGAGACAGGTGAGAGATTGGATCCAGGCTAGCTTGGCACTATAAGGGAAAGAGGTTACCGTCTATGGACGAGGTGTGTTCCTCCTCTAGCTATACCACCCTAGCTCTCGTTGCTCCGCTTCCCAATGGAATACAGGGCCATTGTCCCCTCCATTGGTTGTGCTTTTGATACAGTTTTGGAGGCTCCTATGGAGTTGATAGCGTCCATCGTGGCAGATGATGGGGTCCCATGACTCTGATTGGTTGTCGAGAGCCTGGAATCCCTTCCAGAGATGATCCTCTTGGAGACGCTCGAGGGAGGAATACTTCGACAGAGATTGGAGGTCTTCAAACTGCCGGGCTAGTGTCTTAGGTGTAGACAGATGAGACATTTAGCCCGTGATTGTACGAGAGGCCTGAGTCGACCCTGCCACGATAGGATAGACATGGATGACAGAGAGATTTGGCCCCATAGGCAGCCACAGCAGCAGCAATAGGAGTCCTAGATCCCTTGGGTAGAGTCCTCTGAGGGAAAGTGGACCAGGGTGGGGACAAAGAAACCTAGTATAGGTGGGCCAGGAAGAACCGTAGAAAGTGCGCTAATCACGAGAAGCGTGTGTAGGTAGCCATCGACTCCAGAGAGTGTGGAGGTGTCTGGTGCTGTGGAGGATGTTGCTCCTCCGACCCGCCCCTTCTCGATTGTAGAGGACGAGACGGAGAGGCTCGACTGACATTCCTTTGCCTCGCCCCTCGCCCCCACTGGACCCCCCCCCCCCCCCCCCCCCCCACACACACCAAGGTGACTGAGGGGGTGAGAGGCGAGGGAGGTTGAGCCTTTTCCTCTCTCTCCCCCTGCTCTTGCACCTGTCCTCCCTGCTATGATTACCCTTGTCACCCGCTCCTCTTCTCCTTTCCTCCCCTTGTTCCATTCCCCCCCGTAGCAGCAGGCTCACCCACCTCTTCCTCCTCACGATCTTCTTTCAGATTCGGCCTTGGCCTCCCACCCTCGAGCAAGGGCGAGGAGTGGTATCCTAAATGTGTATGCACTTGCTTGCAGGCAGCACCGCCCTGCTTTTTGGTGGCGGCTTACAAAGTGCCTCTTGGATGTGGACTCTTGGATTGTTGGAGGTGACTTCAATAATCTAGAGTTTGTGGAAGACAAGCAGGGAGGAGCTTCTTTCACAGAGATGCAGGCCGTGGCGGGGAGGAGCACTTGGGAGCAGTTCATCTTTGGGATCAGTGTTAGAGATCCCTAGAGGGGCACTTGGGAGCAGTTCATCTTTGGGATCAGTGTTAGAGATCCCTAGAGGGAGCTAGAGTTTACTAGACTCCCCAGTAGTCTACAGTTTTCTTTCGGATAGCGGAGGCATTATGGGCTGCTGGAATGCCTTGACATATACTATGTAGGGGATTGGGCGCTACTCAGAGGTGGCTCTACAGGCATTCTAGCAGGTACCACGATGCCAGTCATTCTCTAGCTGTACTTCATTTGGCGCAGCCCCGCGGTAGACTCCCCCAAAAGGGAGTTCGCATACCAGACAATCTCCTATAGGAGGCAGAGGTGCAACATGCTATAGTGGAGGTTTGGAGGCAGCCAGACGAGGGACCCAGTGAAGGCTATGCTACGTAGTCCCAGATCCTTAGACGGAGACACACTCTTCAAGAGCGGGAGAGAGGACTTCGCCGTGACCTAGCATCCATAGAGAGACTCATGGAGGAGGATCTAGGCTCTCAGTGGCTCAGGAACCGTTTTGAGTGGACGTTGTTGGAGCTACAGGATATGGAGTTTTGTCGAGCTGAGTTCTTGTACCACTCTTTCCAGGCCAGATGGGTCTAGCAAGGGGACAGAATGATCAGGCGATTGTTTCAGACCACATGCCATGGTCGGCACGGACCTAGCTCCAGCGACTCCAGGACTCACATGAACAAATGCACACGGACCTTTCGGAGATCCTTGAGCCGACCATGGACTTTTGTCGACAGTTGTTTAAGTCGGATGAGGAGTCGCCTACACCGCTCTTAGCCCACGAGGGGGGTGGGGGGAAACCAAGAGGAAGGGGGGGGGGGTAGTGGAAAGGGAGAGAGATCTGAAGGGGAGGGGGGCCCGGGGGGGGGGGTAAGGGGAGCCTATGGCTCCCCTTGCTAACCAGGCTCGTCGGGGCTCTGGACTCACTCCTCCTCAGCTACCAACGAGCTAACGTCCGCAGCTTCCGTCGCATTAGGAGCTCCCGAGACTCGCTGTTGATGCAAGAGTGGGTGCGGTCGCTGAACCTCCATAACGGGAGGATCCTTTGGCTGGGCAGTGGAGGTGGATCTCATTGGTTTCTTTTTCTTTTTAACCTGGGTCTAGTCCCCTTCTGAGGGGGTCACCCAGGGGGTCTTAGACTCCTGCTGCTCCTGTCTGGGGGGGTGCTAGGCTCTGGCCTGCTGACTGTGTCTGCTCTGTGGGGGTGGGGGAGGACGGGCTAGGCCTTGGCCGCGGGGGCAATCTCTGGCTAGGTGACCCATCTGCCTGCAATGAAGACATTGGCCTGGTAACCCAGAAATCTCCACTCGCTGGCGAAGTGTGCCCCCTTCGAGGGTCTCTAGGAGGATCCAACTCTAGGAGGGACTCTAGGCTCTCAACCACTAGTTTGATCTTGGGGACCTCGTCATCTGCTATCACTGAGGCGGCTGACTCTGGCAGAGACTCGAGCACGGTGCTAAATGCCCGACCAATGGAGGTGAAGATGGCTCGATACTCCTTTGGGAGCCTTGGGAAGCGGAGCATAACCGAAAAATGGAGAACATGGTGTGTCATGTCCATGTCCTCCACTGTAAAGCCATGGTACCAAGGAAAGAGGTACACTAAAGGAGGATGGGGCTCTACTCCACGAGTGTCAAGGTAGTGTTGGGGGAGCTCAGCTGGATGAGGAATACGCCTCTTCCATAGATGATGACCTCCTAGATGTGGTCACCCTCTAATGCCAAGCTCGCCTGGATCCACTCTCGCACCTGTCTCCTTGTAGGAGTGAGGCCCACAATTCTGCTCACGATCGCCTTGTCCTGGAGGGACTGAACTGCCTGCTGTACCTATTGCTTGTTAGGTGGGGAAAAAAGAACCTTAACGGTTGTGGGATTCGAGGGTGCTGCCACAGAGCCCCTTTGGCCAGACTAAGGGTCACCACCAAGATTTTCTTTCGCCTTAACAAGCACAAATGTTCCCATTAGAGAGAGAAAGAAGAAAAAAAAGGGGGGGAGTGAGGAAGAAAGATGTAAGAGGGGGAGGCGGAGACAAGGCGAGACAGGCTGGGTGAAGGAAGAAGAGGGCAAGGAAGGAGGTGGAAAAAGGAAGAGGGGAGGCGGAAGGCGAAAAGGCGGGGGAGAGGGCGGGAGGGGAGGCAAGGAAGGTGGGGGGGGACGATGAAAGGCGGAAGAGGAGAGGGGACGAGAAGGCGAGGAGGTGGAAGAAGTGGCAGGGTGGTAGAAGAGGAGGGAGCGGAGGAGATGGCGAAGGAGAGGAGGAGGGAGGGGAGATGGAGGGAGCGGAGGAGATGACAAAGGAGCGGAGAGGAGGCGGGGGAGGAGAGCCGATAAAGGAGAGGAGGGAGCAGAGGAGAAGGTGGAAGGGGCCGAGGAGGCGGAGGGGCAGAGCTGGCGGGGGGGAGGCGAGCTGGCGGGGGGGGAGGCAGATGGGGCAGAGTGCGGAGGGGGCGGTTGTGGAAGGGGCGGGGCAGCGGGGAGCAGCGGGGAGCAGCGGCAATAGCTCCTCGCATTGAGGATTTGGCTGGCATCCCTTAGGATCTTGGCGCGCATGCAGTGGATTCAGAGAGACTTCACTTGGGGGATGTTAGCTTGGCTCATGGTGGGGGAACATGCCTTCTTGATCTCACCGGCTTACAGGATTCATGGACAGCAGGTCTCACGGATAGAGATCTACGATGCATGGATGCCTTCCCGATCACGCACGTCATCTTCACCGCAGGATAGTGTTTGGGTGTCCAGCATCACTGCTTGGAACATTTGTGTCGCTCGGTTCAGTCAGGTGAGGGGAGGCTAGCTGGTCTCTCCGGCAGCCACCTTAGTTGCCATCTGGCAGGACATCATCTTCACCTTGCGTGCCACTTGGGAGCGCAGCATGCCACGATCGAGAGCGTCCTCTGAAAGATGGGAGCGTTTCTACAAGGTATGGCTTGCAGGTATCTTCTAGACCCTTTCCGCGAGGGGTATTCGCTAGATGTATAGACCACCACCTTGGTTGTTAGATCCTATTTCAAAGATTCCCTAGGCAGTGAGCTAGGAGCTCCGAATACAGGCTGGTCTTCCTCTAGCTGGCAACCAACTTCTTTTATTTTGTACTCACCATTCTCAGCTCCTTTTAGAAGCTGTTTTGCATGGTGTTTTCAAGCATTAATAGAGTTTTCTTTTTTCTAAAAAAAAGAAGTGGTGGAAAATGCAAGCAGCAGCCGTTTTGACGCAAGGAATATGTGCAAAAGAGGCGTGACAACACGCATAGAAATGTGTGAGGTTGCAACCACCTCCACTAGCAACCCAGAGTACTCTTTGTGCATGGCTGCCCGGGATGTCATGACCTTGGTTTTACCAAGGTTGGCCTTCAAGTCATATGTCTCATAGAAGGTGTGGAGTGCATCTAAGTGTTCGCTAGAGACCCTCGGCTAAGGAAGATAGCAAGACCACGTCATCTGCTTAAAGGAGAATCTAAAGCAAAGATCCACGGCTAGAGAGCAACCAGCCCCTCCAAGGGTTACAATAAAAGTGTCAAGCTTATCGATGTTAAGGCCAAATAAGGTTGATGATAACGGATAACCTTGTTTGACCCCAATGGTGCTCATGATCTCCTTTGTCCACATTGTGTTTGTCCGAATCCTACCTGAGACTCTCTCATAAAGTGCCATGACTTCCCAAGTGATCTCCTGGTCGTACCCCAACTATGAGACTCGGGCTCTAAACACTATGTCAAAAGCCTTTTGGAAATCCACAAAGCAGCAATAGACCCTCTATCTCCATGCCTTAGCCTCCTTTATGACCCCCCTAAATGTAAGTATATGATCCAAAGTCCCGTGATCCACCCAAAAGCCTGCCTCTCCCACTGCTTTGAATCCTCAAAGCTCTGCAACCAGGCTAACCTCTATGTCAAGTACTGATACATAGATCTTGGACATGACATGTCAAATCGTAATGGTCCTGTAGTTTTTCGAGATATGATCCAGAGTCCCGTGATCCACCCAAAAGCCTGCTTGTCCCACTGCTTTGAATCCTCAAAGCTCTGCAACCAGGCTAACCTCTATGTCAAGTACTGATACATAGATCTTGGACATGACATGTCAAATCATAATGGTCTTGTAGTTTTTCGGGCTCATGGGATCTCCAGCCTTGTGTATGGGGGCGATGGTGTTAAGAACCAAGTGCGTGGGAAGCCTATGCAAACCACCTGTGAGATCAGGTGCTGGCTGGTTAGCGACATCATATAATATGCGTGCATAGGAGTACCATGTTTTGGTGTCCGTGAGGGGGGATGGGGCTCACCGCTTCAAGAACCTCCGCCAGAAGTCTTTAGAGTTGTTTCTAAACAAAATGTTTAATAACAACTCCTCATTCGGGCAACAGACGAAAGCGTGCTTCTTCCAACGAATCAGACGGTGGTACTCAGGCATCGTCTTTGCATCACTTGGAAGATGATGCTTGGTTTCCAATTGAAGTTGTCGGCGTAGAAAAAGAATGAAAGAAAGAAATATTAATGTCCGCGGGAGGCCTCGCGGGCCTAACAGACAAAGTGCAAAGTACACCAAAAGGAAAAAACTCATACAAGCCACAATGGGCTGGAGCAAAGGGCGTGCTAAGACCCTTGCTAAGTACTCTACTCAAATAAAGAGCTCAATAGCTCAAGCAAAATCAAGTATAGAACATACATCATCTGCGCTATCTGAAGTAGGCTGAGAGCTGGAGTTAGAACTCAGAATCTGTACCCCGACACTGTAGTGTGGCTTGTCTATGAGTGGTGAAAATGTCTCGGATGTGCATTTGTCGGGCTGTCTTACGCTATGGTGGCAGAGGGGGACATGGTCTTCTCGATCTCTGAACCCGCTGAGCTATGTTTAGAGTGACCCCTTGTCTCGGACGGTCTCCTTTGAGGAAAGTTGTGATAGGTCGGACCTCAATAGAGGGTGCTCTGGTCACTCTCCGTGTCGTGGGTGGCCTCTGCATCCCCCTCTCATTAATCGAGACTGCTCATATATTAGCTAGCTCCTCCTCCACTCCGATGTGTCTTGGAGCTTTACACTTGTCATTGGAGAGAGAGAGAGAGAGAGAGAGAGAGAGAGAGAGAGGGAGGGAGGGAGGGAGGGAGGGGGGAGATCTATTAACGTCCACGGAAGGCCTTGTGGTCCTATGGGACGAAGTGCAAAACACACCAAAAGGAAAAATAACTCATACAAGCTACAAAGGGCTGGAGCAAAGGGCATGCTAAGGCCCTTGCAAAAAAAGCTCAGTAGCTCAAGCAAAATCAAGTACAAAATATAACATGTGCTATTTGAAGTAGGCTGAGATTGGAGTTGGAACTTAGAATCCGAAACTCGGCACCGTGGTGGCTCGTCTATGAGCAGTGAAAATGTCTCGGATCTGTGTCTGTCGGGCTATCTCATGCTGTGGTGGTAGAGGGGGACGTGGTCTCCTCGATCTCTAAACCTGCTGAGCTATGTTTAGAGTGACCCCTGGTCTCGTGCGGTCTCTGAGGAAAGCTGTAATAGGTCTGACCTCAATAGAGGGTGCTCTGGTTGCTCTCCGTGTCGTGGGTGGCCTCTACACCCCTCTCAGAAATCCAGACTGCCCGCATATCAGCTAGCTCCTCCTCCATCCGACTGTGTCTTGGAGTTGACTCAAAAACATCGAAATCTGTGACTCGCCATTGTGTCTGGTTAGCCTTTGTATCTTGTGGTCTGATCGTATGTTGCTGCTTTCTGATCTGTCGTAGCAGAGTCTCCTTGTCGGCACATCTCAAGCAGATAGAGCCTAATGCAGACCTGGTCATGGAAGTATATCAATCATGATAGTGGGCCGAAGCCACTCCCATCTCTCATCTCGATAGGTGAAACTGAGTCGACTAAGCACTGTGAGGTGTTGAAGACCATAAGCTTGGTCCTCCCAAGGTTGACTGCCAGGTCTCTCTCTCTGCAAAACACCTCTAGGGCCTTCAGATGTCTCCGCAGCCCCTCTGGTGAGGAGGAGAGAAGGACTATATCATCAGTGTATAGCAGTATCTGTATCATAAGATCGGCCAGTGGTGATCCTTTGCCTCCTAGGCGGTCTATGAAGTGATCTCATCAATGTAAAGCCCAAAAAGGGTCGGTGAGAGGGGGCAGCCTTGCTTCACTTCGATCGTACTCTCGACTCAATCCAATCGACCACCTGGGGCACGAACTCTGCCTCTGACTGACTCATATAGGCTCATCACTCCCCATATGAATGTCTCGAGGATCTGCATCTCCTTGATTATGCGGGATTGTGGGACAGTGTCAAAAGCCTTTCGAAAGTCTACAAAGCATGCGTAGACTTTTTGGTGTCTAGATCTCGCCTCCTCGATGATAGCCCTCAGAGTGAAGATACGATCTAGGGTAGAATGCTGTCTCTGGAATCCTACCTGTCCTGGTGCTCCTAGTGCTCCTAGTGCTCATTGCCCTCGAGCCTCTGTATGCTTGTTGATCTATAAATCTTGGCCAGTGTATGGCCAATCATGAGGGTATGGTAGTTCCCAGTCTCCATAGGGTCCCCGGCTTTGTCTATTGGCACAATAGTGGTGGTGCTCCAGGCAGGTGAGAAGCCGTGACATAGCCCGGTTGAGCATTTGTGCTAGGAATGGAGCTAGGACCTCCTGTCCATGTGCAAAGAGCTCAGTCGGTAGGCCCTCATGGTGCTGTGCTCTCTGATTGTTAAATCGACGAAGTGCAGCTCGTACGTCCTGTGTGGTTAACAAGTGACAGGTGGTGGGCCTGGGCATAGAGGACATATCTGGCGGTGTCTGCCTCTAGGCATCATAGAGGGAACATGCATGTGTGTGCCATATATCTGGGTCAGTGATGGGAATAAGTGGCTTCCCTTCCAATAGAAACCCCCACCTAGTGGTCGGGTCTCCTCCTCGGAAAGATCTGACAATCTCATCTATCCTATGTGTGAGGAAAGCCACCTCTTACAATGTGTCAATCGTCGGAAGCTCCTATGTGCCTCAGGTGATCCAAAGCTCGCTGCGGTGTGAGGTAGGCTCTTGCCTCTCTGCACTCGTCATCGAACCAAGGGTTTTGAGGCATCTTCCAATCTCGGATCCGCATGGGTCGAGTCGTGGGAAAGGATCTGGTAGCGGCGTCTTGTACTGCTGAGACAAGGGTGTCGGATGCACTGCCGAGGTCTATATCATCTCCAAGTAGGGCTGGGAGCTCCCTAGCGAGGTGACTCACGTGCACTGGGTCAAGGGCACGGTCAAAGTGGATCTGAATGCGTGCGGGCATGGGAGGCACTCTCCTTGTGGTTGGCATGGTGGTAGATATATGAAAGGCCAAGTATGAGTGGTCAGCTCCAAGGGGGGGGGGGGGGGTATGGTGAAGTCCTATATCCGTGAGACTAAGTCTAGTAGGCCTAGTAGATAGTCTACTATACTAGACCCACCGCCGTGCGGGAAGCAAGTTAGTCTTCTAGAGGATGGCCATCTATGGAGACCATTATAGATGATGATCAAGTCGTGGATAGCTCCCAGCTCAAGCAGGTGTTGTCCATATCCTATCACCTATGGGGCATCTCGAGAGTGCCTAAGTATCCCGAGCTCAGTTACATTTAGCTCCGAGACTATGTGTGGATCTCTATCATCCGTGAAGTCGAGCAGGCCCACCTGTCTATTTCCTATCCGTGCATTGAAGTCCCCCCGTAGGAGGATGTCTCCTAGTCTAGAGAACTTCGGGATGTCATCATGGATCGTCTCCTATGGGCTGTGTCCATCTTTAGTGACCTCTTGTGCGTAGGATGACGTGTCTGGAGGGAAGTAGCACACCACAATGAAGATAGGTCAAGCATTTGGAAGCTGAATTCATATCCACATGTGTCTTGCATGCTCCTCTCTCTGAACTGCCGATATGAGTGGAGATTTGACTCCCAAGTATACCCTGTCATTGTAGGTAGCCCTCTCTCAGGGCTCTCATGTGTCTTAGTGTAGAAGATCAGGTCTCTTTCAGTATATGTCTCTGAGAAGCCCTCAGGGTCGGCGGACCAGAGGGTGCCATTGCAATTCCACACCGCTATCTTCAGCTTATTGTGTGTTGTCATCTCATGGGTCTGACACCGTCATGTGTTGTTCACTGCACCTTCTTACGAGAGAGAGAGAGAGAGAGAGAGAGAGAGAGAGAGAGAGAGAGAGAGAGAGAGAGTACAATCCAAGGGCTCGCCACTTGCTGAGTGCTATGCTAAAAAGCTCAGAGAAACTCCAAACTCAATAACGAGTGCTCAAAATACATAGCCAGGTGCCATGGTGGCTCTCCTGTGAGCTATAAAGAAATTGTGTATCTGTGTCTATCAGGTCGTCTCTTGGTGTGGCGGGGGGCATGGTCTCCTTGATCTTTGTATCTGGTGGACCATATCCTCAGCTTGGAGAGAGAGAGAGAGAGAGAGAAGAAGAAGAAGAAGAAGAAGAAGAATATATTATCGTCCTCTGAAGACCAAAAAATCGGCCTATGGGACCTGAGCAATACAAAATCCTCGCACACAAAGACTCCTCCCTTGGAGGGGAGGGTATTAAGAGAAACTACCTTTAAGTCTTAGGTGAGTTCCTGTGCTTGAAAAGCTTATAGACAAACGTTCCTAAAGCTGGGGGTGACCCACTATGTAGCATATCAGCTAGTCTGTTATGTCCCTCGAGAAGAGAGCTAAATGCTTTCTGGATGTGAGTATAGTAAGGGCATATCATTACCATGTGTTCTTCAGTTTCTGCCATTCCCTGGTCACATAATTGGCATATTCTGCTCTCTTTTGGCATATCTTTCCATCCTCCTATTTCAATCTGCAGCCAGAGAGAGAGAGAGAGAGAGAGAGCCAGAGAGCCAGAGAGCCAGACAAAAAAATGAAATATAGCGAGCTTGTAACACCCCATGTAGGGGAACTAGAGGCATGTATTGAATCTTTATGATATGTTTATTGAAAGAAGCTATAAAAGAAAATATGAAACGACTACATCTTAGAGAAATGGAGAGTGGTCTAGGCTAGGACTCTTGAGGCCTTGGTGGGCCTAAACATGTGTGAGATCTCTCTCTGTCCTCTTCCAGTCTGCTTTGCTAGTCCCACCTGGGCGTCGTGAGGCAAGCCTTCGTGAGGTTGTGGAACGAGAGGGTTGGCTCAAGCTAAGCATTGCATGTGCGTGTGCGCACACGCACTTATGCGCATGCAAAAGTTTTGGAAAAGATCTAATCATGGAATGAATTTTCTAGATGGCTATACATTTAAACTTTGAAGTGTATTTTCTAGATGGCTACATTTAAACTTTGAAAGTCATTAGATGTATGAGGAGCTTCAAACAGAATGTTTTGATTTGAGAACAGGCAGGATATGTGAATGGCCTTTTGTTTTGAGTTTTATGTTTTCATTTATTTGTATGTGCTTTTTGTAGTATGAGCGTGCGTTCTATGATTGCCAAACATCTTCCCAGGGGGACTTTGAGCACGCTTGTGCCTGTTCTTGAGCGCTTCTTGGTAAGTATCTTCTTGCTTGCAATGACCCTTGTCCCCCCGCCAAACATTAAAAAAACCATCTCTCTCTCTCTCTCTCTCCCTCCCCCCCCCGATGCCTCATAATTGTATAGAGATCCTTTTAAATTAGGTTATCATTAGCGTGATGATTCATTTCATTGTTCACCGTGCCCAATTGAAAGTGTCTGTTTGAAAACATCATTGGGCTTGCTCATCATTTCAGCATTCAAAGAGTGATAGATTAGATGTTTTTGTACATCATTCATATGGCTCCAACACTTATAGTTTTCTAAAGCCTTTTGTCTATGATTCTCTCATAAATAGGTTTTATTTAGTGAAAATTCTGAAATTCCCGTATCAATTCTAGTGAACTTGGTGTGTCCCGGTCTTGCAATGTGTATACATTTACGGAGTGTGCTTTTTAATCCAAACAATAAGCGAAAGTTTGATATCTTGGTCTTGCAAGCGTGCTTTTTAAGTCGTATAGTATGATGATGCAAATAGTATGTGTTCGATATAACAAGTACTACTATCAGCCTTCCTCCCACATTATGTGAAAAAAGTTTCATAACAATAGTCAAACAAAACATGTCTTTTGTTGAAAATTCTTCATGGAAAGTTTCAATGAGACTTTCACTTGATGGGGGTTTTCAATTTTCTATAAAGTGGCATAGGATTTGGTCTACCTTCATTGTAGATGTTTGACTTGAGCTACCTAGCTTTTGTGCTGTCGTAAGCTTGGGTTTTAACCAATATGTCAAATCTTAAAATTCAACACACATGAACACATAAGCAAAATGCTTTAGAATCATAAACATGAAACAAACAAGCACACATATAAAGAAAGAAAGATGGCTTGACATATAGCAAACACATTCAAGTTTTTTGTGCATATGGGATGCCTCTAACACCTCCAATCGCTAGTGTGTTGCTTGAACCAAGTATGATGATAATGGTTTGCATGAGCTTTAAATACATGGTCGAGCCTCTATAAACTTTTCCCACATGGTGGAGTTACTTCATAACAATATAGACTATAAAAGTAGCAATCCTCTATACAGACAATGCTGTTTTTTTCCCTTGCTTGGAAAGGTAATTGAGGCTCCATACAATGTTACCAAACCAAGCCAGTTTGTTTGATGAGGACAATCGAGAGCTATCTGTGGCTAAGATCTTGTAGGGTGTGTTTGAGAAGGTGATTATCCATCATTCATGGTATATGTTGGCCATATCTTCTCTCTTGGGAATGAGGCATGCCCAATTGTGAGAGAAAGAAAGAAAGAAAGAAAGTATTAACGTCTTCTGGAGGCCTTGCGGTCTATGAGACAAAGTACAATCACAGAAAGTAGCCCATACAAGCCAAGGGCTCACTAAGGCCCTTTGCAGAGTACTAAACACTAAGTTAAAACAAATGCAAAAAAAAACTCAGTTCTCAGACTGAAGGTCAAAATACATAGCCTGGTGCCAAGGTGGCTCTACTATGAGCTGCAAAAATGTCTCGTATTTGTGTCTGTTGGGTTCTCTCTCGGTGCTGGGAGGCGTGGTCTCTGTATTTGGGGGGCCATGTCAATAGTGACCCCTCTGGTGGGATGATCCCCTTGGAATATGCCGGTGATGGGCTGGACCTCCATCTTGTGTGCCTTGGTCCATCTCTGGATCTTTGGTTGCCTCTCTCCACGTCGTCGTCTCATCCAACTGACCCACTCAGCCCTCATATCATCTATCTCCTCCTCCTCAACTCTGCTATGTCCAGGGGCAAACTCAAAAGTGTTAAAATCTGTCAAACATCACTGGCTCAATCTAGCTCAGTTGCAGGTGTCACTGTCTCCTCTTGCTTTTTGATGTGGCGCAACAGGGTCTTTCTATGCCCTTGCATCTCCATCAAATAAAGACCAATGCAGACGTGATCCTGGAAGTGAATTAGCTGGGAGAGAGGTCCAATCCATCCACTGATACTCTAAGGAAATGAGCACGGTAGAGGAGGTCCAACCATATGGTACGGTTGATCTCATCACGTGGAATCAAGTGGCCTGGAACATCTAAGCTATATTGAAAGGGGGGGAGACGGTCCATCTACATGCCCTGGCTGCGAAACCATTTGGATACGCATGCGTACCAAGCCATTCTAATTCCCCTCTCAGCTAGGTGTATAGACGACTCTAGTTCCAATCTCGGCAGTCTCCCTCTAGGTAAGGCATGTATCTTGCAAGCTGCACCAATGACCCCCCCTTGCCCGCGCCTGCGCCTGCGCTCTTCTCCTTTGCTCCGCCTTGTCCGCTCGGAACATCAGGTCACCGCGAAGGGGGTGCACCTAGCCCGAGACCCCCTCCACGTTCTTAGCCACAACCCATCATACGGGTTGTGGCCATTGCACGAGCATCGGTCTTGCTAGCCGCTTTGCGCGGGCATCAACTCAGGCCCGGGGCCTTCAGTTTTGGCACGTGTGGCTTGTGGCCTCCAGCTCCAGCATGTTCCTACCCGTGATCAAGTGTCAAAGTGGCCCTCAGCCCATTGTGGGTCAGCCAATGGCTTTAGTCGTTTTCAGCAAGCCCTTCATCAAGCATTCGATCTTGTAGGCGACTTGTAATCGGGCTGGCAAAAGTGTGACGAGCCTCCAAGCCTCTCTTTTCAAGGTCTCGCCAGTCCCAACAAGCACATGTTTTGATGAAGGCAACCCTGAGTTAATGGAACGCCTCAAAGAGTTTGGCTGCTCGCGATTTCTCTTGGCTGCCACACGGTGACGGGAGTGATTGTCTTCCTCTACTGAACCACCTCCAAGTCTTCTCCTATGCAAAGTTCAGCTAGAGGCTTTTCTTGGGCAGTGGTGTGATCCTGGCATTCTTGGTGGACCTTTTTCTCACGGGCGCTTTCCTTCCCTCTCTCTTCATCCTCTTCTTCCCAGTTCCCTGAGAGGTGCAGTTTATTGCTTATCCTAGTGACATGGCTCCTTGATAGCGACCTTTGGTCCGGCCAAAGGGGCTCCATGGCAGCACCCTCGACCCCCACAGTTGTCAAAGTGCTTCTTTCATAGTCGGATAAGCAAGAGGTTCAGCTGAATCTTCTTCAAGATAGGGCAATGATAGGTAGGATTGTTGGTCTCACTCCTTCAAGGAGACGAATTAGGGATTGGATCCAGGCTAGCCTGGCACTAGATGGCGACCACATTCAAGAGGTCACGATCTATGGACGCGGAGTTTTCCTCCTACAGCTTTGCTCCCCGGATACCACTCTGGCTCTCGTGGAGAGGAGCCCATTTCTCCTGGGCCCTCACTTGGTTTATCTCATCCCTTGGTACCATGGATTCACAGTGGAGGACATGGACTCGACTCACCATGTCCCCCATTTTCTTGTGATGCTCCGCTTCTCGGGGCTTTCAAGGGAATACAGGTCCATCCTCCCTTCCATAGGGCGGGCCTTTGGCACAGTTTTAGAGTACCCCTCAGAGTCAGAGTCGGCAGTGGTGACGGATGACGGAGTCCCTCGTCTCAAGCTAGTGGTAGAGAGCCCGAACACACTTGCAGAGGTGATGCTTCTAGAGACCTTGGAGGGAGGTACGCTTTGCGAGCGTATGGAGGTCTCTGGTCGACCAGGGCAGTGTTTGAGGCGTAGGCAGAAGGGACACCTAGCCAGAGATTGTATGAGAGGAATGAGCAGGGCGCATCCCTCCTCACAGGTGTCACGAGGGCAGCATAGTTACACGAGAGAGGGCGGGACTTGGAGTCCACCCAGGCAGGCACAGTAGCATTTTGAGCGACGGTAGCTGGAGTCCCAAACTCCTTGGGTGGAGCCCCCTCAGAAGGAAGATGGACCAAGGCAGGGAAAAAGAAGAGGAGCAAATGGGCAAAAAAGAATCAAAGGCAGCGGGCCAGCCGCAAGAGTAGAGCACATGCAGCGGCTCAGACACAGGTTGTTCAGAATGGTGACTTGCCGACAAGAGCATCATGTGACCCAGAGAGAGTGCCTTCGACTTTGGGACATTCTTCAGACCCGTTTGGAGGAGAGACTCCTTGCTCGTCACAGGAGCAAGAGCGGGCATCAGAGCCCCCCAGATCACTAGTGCCTCCGGCCCCCCCTCTTAGACCGGAGAGGATGTCACAAGGACACACCACGGCAGCGAGATTCTACACCCCTTGCTATGACAACAACGAGATTCTACACCCCCTGCTATGACAGTAGCTGACCCCACCCAGTTGCCTTCACCACCCCCCCAAGATCCACCTGACCCCTCTCCGCCACCCCCCTCTGCGCTTTCCCCACCTTAGCCTTCTCCGCCGGCCCCTCCTACGGTGGTTACCCTCACTATCCTCCCCTCCCTGTCAGTCCCCTCTCCCTCCCTAGGAGGCACCCCACTAGGACCAGCGATGGGCTTCTCTTTTGTGGGTAAGGGGAAGGCACAAGCTTCTATTCCCACCTCTCCCAGCACTCAGGATACAGTCTCTTCTCATAGGTCCGGGGAGAGGGGCTCTGAGACTAAGCCCTCATACCTTCACATGCGAGCGGGCCATAGTTGCACGAAACGCTCGTTTCGTGGGCAGAAACGGAAACGCCGAAACGGAAACGGCGTTTCGTAAACCCTGTTTTTTCCCCTAACCCTAAAAACGGGATTTCGGCCGCCTCTCTTCGTCTTTCGCCGCCTCCCTCCCGTTCCACTCCTCTTGTGCATCCTTGCTCCTCTCTCCACCTCCTTCAAGCTCTCTCCATCCCATCCTTTGCTCTTGGACCTACCGTCACCTCCATCCTTCTCTGCGCTCTCTCCATCCTCTTCATCCTTTGCTCCATCTTCTCCATCCTGCAAGCTGCAGCCTGCAGCTTGGCAGCCTGCTCTCCTGACTCCATCCCTCCATCCTTCTTCTCTCCATCCTCTCTTTAATCTTACCTTCTACCTCTCCATCCTCCTCCTCTCCATCCTCCTTCACTTCTACCTCTCCATCCTCTCCATCCTCTTTTACCTCTATCTCTCTATCCTCCTTCTACGGTCTACCTCCCATCCTTTCTCACGAGTCACTTGTGACCTCTCCATCCTCCTTCTCACCTCTCCATCCTCCTCAATGCCGAGAGATGCTTATTGGGTCCATGTCTCCCTCCTGGATAGTTATAAAGGAGGCGGTGGCTCCAAGAAGTGGAGATGCAACTATTGCGGCATAAGCAAGACGAGGTCTGTCACACGGGTGAAAGACCATCTAGCAGGTGTTCCCAGCAAGGATGTAGGACCTTGTGAGTTCGTGCCTACTGCAGTGAAAGGTGGCCTAACAGAATGGAAGCGTGCGCGTATGGCAGCCTTGGCTGCAAAAAGTGGAGGACAAGGGCTGCAAGATGAAGAAGAGGCTGCTGACACTGAGCCATTGGATGATGCCAGCACATTGGGTTCTGCAAAGAGAAGTAGAGGGGCATCAACTACATCGAGCGCGGGTCCTAGTGCCACAAGAACACCCTTGCCACATGGATCAATTAGTGTGGATGCTAGTGCGGGGAAAAGAGGATCACTGCAAAGGTCTAGCATTCAAGCACGCTTGCAAAAGCAAGCAGTGAAGGAGGCCACTAGTGAGCTCACAAAGCTCTTCATACAATGTGCAATACCCTTTCATGTGGCGAAGACTACACGATGGAGGAAGGCCATGAGAGCCGTAAGCCGCATTGGGTATGAATGGGAAGGGCCTACATATGAGGCCTTGCGGACAAGAGAGCTAAGAAGAGAGAGGGAATGTGTGGAAGACCAAATGAAGCCCTTGAAAGAGACTTGGAAAAAATATGGATGCACACTCTTATGCGATGGATGGTCAGATGCACGCAAGAGGAATGTGTACAATATTTTAGTGTCTTCTTGCAAGGGAACCATGTTCTTGAGAGCCATATACGCTTCCACTGCAGATACAGTGATTACTGGGCTGTATATTTGGGAGCATTTACGGGCAGCCATTATGGGAGATAGGTGTTGAGTATGTGGTGCAGGTGGTGACAGATAATGGCAGCAATTGTGTGTCAATGGGTGCCATGTTAGAAGATGAGTTCCCTAAGATTGTGTGGACACCCTGTGCCTCACATTGCCTTGATCTTTTGATCGAGGACCTAGGGAAGATACCTTGGACTGATGCCATCTTCTCCACAGCCCGCCGTATCGTGAAGTTTGTCACGAAGAGACCCAAAGTCCTCAGCATCTATCGGGCTTACAGTGACCTTGAGCTATTGAAACCTCCAGCCACAAGGTTTGCTTACATGTTCATAGTGGTGGAGAGGCTTGTGCGAGTGCGCCAGGGCTTGTTGCGCACGGTTGTGTCTCGGGAGTGGGGAGATTGGGATGATAGAGGCCAAGCAAAGTCTATCAAAATTTTTCGCATGATCATGGATGAGTCTTGGTGGAATCAGGCGGAGGCATTAATCGAATCGATTAATCCTATCTACACGGTGCTTCGCATCACAGACATGGAGGGAAGCACATTAGGGCTCTTGTACGAGTTTATGGACAAGATTGGAGAGGCCCTCAACAGAAACACTTCCCTATCGCCTGATAAGTAAGACTTTTTACTTTTGTAATATGTATAATTATTGTAGTTACTAAATGGCAATTTGTTATCATGAAGCCTGGAATTTTCAGATATATATTATGTATGTACTATTATCTATAGTCTATGAATTTTGCATGCATAATGCATTCTAATTTCTTGTGGCATGATTTAGGGTTGAGTCCATCCGTGCTATATGGAATAAGCGGTGGAATTGGTTCCACCGCCCAATCCATGCGGTGGCACATGTATTGCATCCGCTCTGGCGCAGTCAAGAGCAATATGAGAATGACGAGTTGGAGGAGGGGATGCAACAGTATCTACAAAATTGGACGGGTGGTGACTTGGAGATGCAACGAAGACTGGAGGATGAACTTCTATTGTTCCGCAATCACAGCCTCTTCTTTGGTCGACCTACGGCTAGGCTCCGAGAGACACAGTTGTAACCTGTCTCCTAGTGGGAGAAATATGGCAACTGTACTCCTACTTTGGTAAGAGTCTAAGAGACAAGTTCCAACGCCACTAGTTGGAGCTTAGTCGTTAAGTAATTTGAAGTTTTATCTACTACAAATATGTTTAAAGTTATCAAGTTCCTGATACTTGTCTCGACTTAATTGGCTTATGGCAGAAACGCCTTGCTATACGTGTTCTCTCACAGGACTGCAGTTCCGGTCCTTGTGAGAGGAACTGGAGCACTTGGGCCCTCTTTCACACAAAGAAGAGGAACAGATTGAGCACGGCTCAATTTGAGCGGTTGGTGTTTTGTCATTGCAACCTCCGTCTCCTTGAGTTCACCGCAGGCTGCCTCGAACCTCGCCAAGTGAATGTAGACAAGGTGGACGTGGAGAAGATGAAGGTCATACCAGATATCCCACAGGAGGAGCTGGACATATACACCATGTTGTATGAGGAGCTGTCAGCACCAGCACACCACACACGATCATACACTCAACCATTTGGAGATGGTGCTAGTACTTCAGTTGCACCCGATGGTCCTGATCCTGATGTTGATGATTCTTCTTCAGACAGTGACACAGATGCCTCGAACTTATCTGAGGACGCAGAGGATGACGATGACGAGGAGTCCATGGATGATGCAGATGATCAGTAGTCCTGCTGCTTTTTTTCATATCATCCATGAGTGCTTTTATTTTGAGTCTTGCATGACTCATGAGTCATGAGTCATGATCATGAAATTTGTGGATCATGAATCATGATCATCTATGGAGTCTGGACATTGAATACTTTCAAGTTTCAAGTTTCAAGTTTCAACTTGTGTGCTAAGTTTAAACTTTTAAGTACTTCAAACTTCTAAATTTCAGATTCTTGTAATGCCAAACTTGTTAGTCATGACTCATGATACATGTTGATTTCAGATTATTGAAGCATCATTCAAGAATTTAGAATCATAGAGGCATGAATCATGAATGATGCATTGATGCTTGAAGGCTGAAGCCTGAAGCTTCAGCCTTCAAGTATAGATAATTGTAATTTGTATTATGTATGATTTGCACTCTATTGATAATTATATTATGTATAAAAAATAAATTTTTATACATAAATTGTATCATATTGCCGTTTCTTCCGTTTCCGTTTCGGCGGGGCCTGGAAACTCCGTTTCTTCCGTTTCCGTTTCGGTTGGTAACTATGGAGCGGGCCAGTCGCTGCTGCGGGAGTTTTGGCAACTGGGTCCTTGCAACTTTTTGGAGATCCTGGATATGTACCTGATGCCCTTGGAGTTGACCATTTTGATCCTACAGCCCCGAAAAGGGGGCCTTAGTGTGGTTGGCTCCCGCACTTATCTAGTTTGAATCCTCCATTTCACCTCCATCGGGATGGAGAAGTGGACCCCAGAGCTTTTTGATGCGATGATGGAACATTAGGTTTACGAGATGATGGACGAGTGGATGGGACCTCAAGGTATGGATCTTTGGTTGGCCCATGGTAGCTCTAGATATTATCAGCTTGGCTTTTCTCCAGTTAAGCCTATTCAGGCTTAGTTGTAGCTGTGATCTGCCTACCTGCAGAGACAATCTTTTCACAGCTTGACTATTGGACGCTCCAACATTGCGCCGACTTGTTTGGCGTAGATGTTTCTTTCATGCAGTATTGGGCTCGGAGAGTGGGGATTGAGCTAGTGGCAACGCGTTCGTCAGCGCACAGATACTGATTATTCGCTCGCTAAACCCTTGGCAAAGTCATTGAAATCCGGCTTCCTTGAGCAGGCTCTCAAGCACAGGCAAGCCTTGTTCACTACCACCCCATCTCCATGATTTTGACGGTGGTGAGTTGGATTGTGCACGGGCTTCATGACCGTGCGCGCAGCCAGCCGTCGCAGTACCTAATTTTACGTCAGGAATTGCAGAGGGCTCTGGTAGGCAGGTCAGCTGATCTTCTTTTGATTCATGAGCATATGTTCTCAGCAGCAGACATGGCACGCCGTCACCACCTCCTCTCTGGGAGATGAAAGGAAATCTAGTTCCCAACAGTTGGTAGGAGCGGTGGGGTTTGCATTTCAGCATCTTAGGTGCTGGCCCTGGAGATTTTTGCACAGGGTGAGCTCATTCTTGGCCGCATAGTTTGGATGGGCCTTCAGGCAGGGGAGGCACAGATTGGTATCCTAAACGTGTACGCACCGGCTCGCAGGCAACACCGCTTGGCTTTCTAGCGGCGGCTCACAGATTGCCTCCCAGAGGTGGACTCATGGATTGTTGGGGGAGATTTCAATAACCTGGAGTTCATGGAGGATAAGTAGGGAGGAGCCTCTTTCGCAGATATGCCAGTGGGGGAGAAGAGCACTCAGGAGCAGTTTATTTTTGCGGTTAGTGGCAGAGATCCTTGTTGCGAGCCAGAGTTTACCATACTTCCAGGTAGCCTGCACTTTTCCTTTGGCCAAAGCCGGTATGATGGACTGCTAGAGCTTCTGGACAGATTTTATATTGGTGACTCTGCGGTGGGTCCACCGGCATTCTAGCAGGTACCACGATGTAGGACCACTCGCCAACAATTCCTCCATGGGGGAGTCCGCATACCAGACAGTCTTTTACAGGAGGACGACGTCCAGCAGGCATTGGTAGAGATCTGGAGTCAGCCCGTGGATAGTCCCATTGAGGGGTTGGTAGCATGGGCGGCTGAGCGGATACAACAGAGCAGTCAGGAGCTACAGGGCTAGGCACTGAGACGGCGAGCTGCTCTTCAGGAGCGGCGGGAGCGGGCTCTGCGTTGAGATCTTGCGTCTAGTGAGAGACTCAGGGAGCAGGACCCAGGGTCCATGGCTGTGGGACCGCCTGGAGGGCACACGCTCGGAGTTACAGGACTTAGAGGTCTGCAGAGTAGAGTTTTCTTACCACTCTTCTAGGGCCAAATGGATCCAAAAGGGGGACATGATGACCGGCCAGTTTTTCCAGACCACAGGACCACGGTTAACAGGGATCCAATTGCAACGTCTTAGGGACTCCCAAGGACAGATGCACTCAGACCCACAGGAGATTCTCGAGATGACTACATCCTTCTATAGCCACCTTTTCCAATCGTCGGAGGTCTCGGCTACCACTCTTTTGGCTAGAGAGGTAGTTTGGGAGCAGGTCCCCATAGTGGTCTCATCGAGCCTTAGTAGATGCCTGGAGGAGCCGTTCATGGTTGAGGAGTTGTGGGAGGTCCTATAGGCTCTTCCAGCCCAGAAGTGCCCTGGAGACGATGGTTTGACCCTGACCTTCTTTCATTGCTTTTGGGAGCACATCTCCACCCCACTCCGGTTAGCCTTTCATGAGATCTTTGACTCAGGACTTCTTTCTCGTTCCCTGAGCAGAGGTTGGATATGCATGATTCCGAAGGGGGGAGATAGAGCAGATATTCGACAGTGGAGACCGATCACCCTTCTAGACACAACTTACAAGATCTTAGCTAAGGACTTGAGTTGCGCCTGAGACCCCACCTTCCGGATATCATTCATGAGACGTAGACCGGTATTGTCCAGGAGTGCAGCATCCTAGATAATATCTTCACCTTCTAGGAGGCAGTTGATTGGGCCAGGGAGGAAGCACAGCCTCTCGCTATCCTTCTCCTGGATTTTGAGAAGGCATATGATAGAGTTGAGTGGTCCTTCCTGGAGGGGACTATGCAGAGACTCGGCTTTTCAGAGAGGTGGATTAGAGGGATCTCTGCTTTATGTGCAGGCAGCTCCAGTCAGGTGATCATTGGAGGCCATATAGGCGAGATCTTCCCGCTCTCCCATTCAGTGAGACAGGGATGTCCATTGGCTCCTTATCGTTTCCTTTTTGTGGCAGAAGCGGTGGGCTATTTTCTGCGTTCTCAGACACTTGGCCTTACAGGGATGAGGTTGCCGATCCGACAGGAGGAGGAGCTCCTAGATTCGGAGTTTGCAGATGATACAATGCTCTATGTTGACGTTTCTACAGCTAGTCTAGAGAGGGTCAAAGGTGCGTTATCCATTTATTGCGAGGCCTCCGGAGGTCGCATAAATTGGACCAAATCTGTTGGCTTCTTCACTGGCACGGAGGAGAGCCAGGAGGTTCAAGGATGGGGCACAGATTTTGGCTTTCGGTGGATCGCGAAAGGAGAGAGAGCCAGATACATGGGCTGTCAAGTGGGCATCGATATTTCGGCAGAGCAGTAGTTCAGCCCGGTGTTTTGGAGAGTGTTCGGCGGAAGCTCGTGTACTGGAGCTCCGCGAAACTCTCTCTTGCACGGCGTGCTCTAGTGGTGAACCAGGTACTCCTTGCCACATCCTGCAGGGTACATGGCTTCTTGTTGGTGCTTTCACCGAGGTTGCTACGTCGATTGGTTCGGAACTTCCCCTGGTCGGGATCGGATGGCACCCAAAACACCAGGGCCAGAGTGGCTTGGCAGACAGTGATTTTGCCCCAGGCACAAGGTGGACTTGGCATTATTGATCCTGAGATGCAAAGTTGAAGTGTGAGGCCTCACCCCAGGGGTGGAACCTTGGAAGCTCCTACTACAACGGGGGCTTCTTGGGAACACGCCTCACACTTAGGGCCAGTGGTAGCAGTCCTACTGGTGGATTTTCTCTGAGGCTCCGCTGACAGGGAAGGTTCTTCTGCCGTTGATGCGGAGTCTCTACAGAGTGTGGCAGAGATTGGAAGGAGGACTCATCCGGGCTAGGTTGTCTTGCAGAGAGGAGTTTGAGAGATAGCCGCTCATGTGGCACTTGGAGATCAGAGACTCGGAGGGGCACATGCTTGGGCAGCGGACTCATATCGGATGGGCACAGTGGGACAATGGACCGGCTAGATCCTTCCGGACTTGGATACGACTTCCCAGAGAGACAGAGGCTCGTAGATAGGCTCTCTATTATCTCTGAGGAGCAGGCACCAAGATACAGGAGATTGAGGAGGCGATCCCCGACTCTTGGTGGGAGGGATTACGGAGCCCTTGGACCCCCCATTGCTGGTCAAGACAGTTCTCATGGATAGGGGTACCGTTCAGGATACGCTTCTTTCGGGGGTCTCTTGGCTTCCCCTAGTCTCTTTTATCGAGTGGCATAGGGAGGATCTTTGTAGGCTGAGTCGGAGATGGAGGAGGAGACAAAGGTGGACTTAGAGGACATAGAGTGGAAGAGGGTGAGGATTGTGGGCCGCATGGACAAGACTTGGTACATCGACCCCTCCATAGTCTTATCGATCCGGATGGAGCAGTATGGCGCTTATGGCTTTGGGAGGGCAGACCTTTGTGTGACATTCAGTGGGACCCAGGGGAGTGGTTGTGTCCAACTCGCATTGGGCACTCGGACCGGGTGGAGGAGGTCTCTTTCTTCTCGTATACTACTCGAGGCAGTAGCATGGTCCCGCACGAGGGAACGCCACTGGCTAGAGTAGGATGTCCCATGAGAGGTCATAGGTCGCTTTTGGCCTCGCCTTTGGACGAGTTTACACCCGTGGAAGATCTCTTATTTCTTTTGGCTGTTGGCGCATGGGTGCTTGCCCATTGGTCCTTGGCTGGAGCAGATGATGCACTAGTTGTGTGGATGGAGTTCTAGAGACGATCCCACACTGTCTTTGGGGCTGCCCTGTCGCATAGCGGATATGGTTGGTGTCCTTCAGGATTGTTGCTAGCACGCGGAGGATGAGTAGGGGTTTTATGTGGGGGACGGTGGCCTGCCTCACGGAGGGAGGCCACGCCTTTGCAATCGACTTTGTCACACCGGCCTACAGGTACATGGGTAGTAGGTTTTCCCAAATTGAGATTCATGATGCAATTCAGCCCTCCCGTCCACGCTCACCACCTCTCCTGAAGGATGGTGTAAAAAAATTTTACCTGGAATAGGTTGGTACTTGATCCAAAAATCAGAAGTTGTTACCTTGGTCTCCTTCTGGAAGCGCTTACACTTGTCTGTTAGATCAGACAAAGAGAAAGTATTTCAATGGCATGAACAACCAAAAAAGGAGGAGAACTTGACCAAATATGTCCTTGAAAGAGAAACTGGCACACTTTAACAGCATATAGAGTTGTTATGAGGGCATTAAATGTATCTAGCTCAAACAAATGCAAACATATGCTTATGAAAGACCATATTCAAGATGAGAACATCTGGGTGACCCGTTGCAGTCGGGTGATGGGAGGTCAGGCGGTTTCTCTGATAGCTACCTTAGTAGCCATTTGGCAGGATATCATATTCACCTTGCGCGCCATTTGGGAGCGTGGTACTCCATGCTCGAGAGCGACAGTCAGAGACGGGAGCGCTTCCGCCAGATTTGGCCGGTAGGCATCTTCTACACGATGTCCGCGAGTGGTATTCGCTGGGGATATAGACCACCACCATAGTTGCTAGCTCCTGTTCCGGAATCTCTATAGGCGTGGTGCCATGAGATCCGGAAACGGGTGTCGACCTTGTAGCCTGGCAACCTGTTCTTTTCTTGTTTCATCGACAGCTCCTTGAGGAAGTTGGTTGTATGGTTTTCTTCAAGCATTAATAGAATTTACCTTTCTTTGGAAAAAGAAAAAGAAGTAAAGGTAAGGTCTAGACCTTGTGGAGATAAGTGACTGTTTGGAAGATGGCATCAACTTGGAGTGGTGTCATGCCAAACTCTGCCTGTATGATCTGGTGGGGGACATGGCTCCAAATCATCCTGGATCCCATCATCACTTGCAACCTCTTGAAACACCGCCACTCAGTCTTGTTGACAAATGACCCCCCCAGAAGGGTGCTGCATACATGGCCATCGCTCTCACTAATGTGTTGAATGTCCATTCTTTCGTTGGGGGGTCTTGGAAATGCGTGTGAAAGCATAGTCTCTCTAGTCAAGCTAGAGCTCCCTGCCGTTGCGTAAGTTGTGCCATAGCTGTGTGTCATCGGGAAGACTGCACTTGCAAAGGGTGCCCCTAGGTAAGTGTATGAGTGTACAATCTCCACTGGCTCCCCTCGGTAAGTTGTGTCGTTGAAGAACTGCGTTGAAAATCATGACCTTGGTCTTCCCAAGGTTGACTGTCAAGTCTCTCTCTCTCTCTCTCTCTCTCTCTCTCTCTCTGTGCAAAACACCACCAGGGCCTCTAGGTGGTGTCTAGCCTTGCTGTTGAGGACTATGTCATCTGCATACAGTAAAATCTGTATCATCAGATCAGCCAACAATGATCCCTCGCCCCCCAGACAGTTAATGAGGGTCGTGATCTCATCAATGTAAAGCCCAAATGTCGGTGAGAGAGGGCATCCTTGCTTCACCCCTATCGTGTTCTCAATCCAATTTGACAGGCCTCCAAGAGCACGTATTCTCCCTCTTACTAAGTCATATACACTCATCACTCCCCATATCATGTCTCCTGGGATATGCATCTCCTAAAGTTGTCTGATCATGCGAAATCGTGGGACTCTATCGAAGGCCTTCAGAAAATCTACAAAACATCCATAGACTTTCTGGGATCTCGACCTCGCCTTTGTGATGACTGCACGCAAGGTGAAGATGCGATCAAGGGTGGAATGTTGTCTCCGAAGGAGCTGATCTCTCTAGTATTGACCCATATATCTTGGCCAATGTATGACCAATCATGAGGGTACAGTAATTCTCAGTGTCCATGGGATCTCTTGCTTTGTGTATCGGCACAATAGTGGTGGTACTCTAGGCAGGGGGGAAACCATGGCACATGGCATTATCGAACATTTGTGCTAGGATCGGGGCGAGGACCTCCTGTCCATTTGCAAAATGCTCAATACGTAACCCTCGTGGTCCTGGGCTCTTCAATTGTGGAGTCAGCTTAAAGGAGCTCGCACATTCTATGCTGTGAACAATCTGCATGTGGTGGGTATGGGGAGGGAAGACCTGTCTGGTGGTGTTTGAGACGGAGGGATGTCGCATAAGTGTGCCAAACATCTGGATCTGTGATGGGGATGGGGGGTTTCCCCTTAAACGAAAGTCCCCAAGCAAAGGTGGAGTCACCTCTTTTAAAAAGATCGAATCACCCCATCCATCCTATGTGATAGGAAAGCTTGCCTCAGAGCCTCTTATGCCGTGTCAATGCCGGTAGATCCGTTGTGCCTCTGGTCTCGTCAGATGTCCCAAAGCCTGTGCTCTCGTGTGAGGTGAGGTCTTGTCTCTCGGCACTCATCATTAAACCATGGATTTGGGGCATCTTCCCACATGGGGAGCGGGCGGCAAAGCGAGTCGTGGGAAAGGACCTGGTGGAGGCATCCTAGACCACCGAAACCAAAGCGTCTGAAGCATGTGAAAGGTTTGTGTCATCTCTGAAGTGGGTCGGTAGCTTGCGTGACAAGTGGCCCATATACACGGCATCTAGACCATGGTCAAAGTGTATCTGGATACGGGTGCGAGCTGGCTGGTCCCATCCTTATTATCGAGGCTGTGTATGACGATGAGGTGGCATGTACAAGATCTATCCTTTCCTCAAGTCTTTCAGGATGGAGTTCTTTTTGGGCAGATCTTGAAGGAAACAGTATGAGAAAGACTCAAGGAGCTGGCATTGACTCTGTCCCTCGCAAACCATTGCACCATGGATCTCCGGACACCGACTTGCAGCCTTCTTCTACGCAACAACTTGGCAGATTAAATTATTGCCAGGTGGAGTCTTTCCAATCTGCTTTTAAGGATTCTCTTTAACAAATTACATCAAATGAAAGAATCCACATTAAAGCATGGAAACCCCTGGTAATTCACCCGGCATTTCAAGGACACCTCAGGCATCAGCTACCACACAATATCGTGTTCAAATTGCACAGCCAGCCCATTTTGGAGCCTTTGCATCTTGGGTCTTCTGTGTCACGTGCCCTCCTAGTGACTTGGACCACATCCTCTACCTTCTGCGTGAGGCACCTCAGTTACATTACTTCCTCAGCACAGTACAGGTTGTGTTCCACGAGACACGAAGATACCCTGAACACGATATTCCTCAAGAGTTTGCTGTCCATTTTTGGAGAGAATTTTACCCCTTACCTTCGGCATCTCCAGGGTACTCTCCACCTCCTTTAGCTCCCAGATATCCTCCTCTACAGATTGTACCTTCTCCAAGTCAGTATTTACACTCTGAAGGCACTCCCTCTCCTGGATATCCTCCACTTCCGACAGCAGTTCCTTATCCCTTTTCAGATCCGTGGACTCTGCTACCTACCCCCGTCCTCTCACGAGGAGTAACACCACTTTCAGCATCACCAGTGTTACCTCAGACAGGACCTCCCTTACCAGATTTCCACGGGTGGTTCCATCTTGCCTCGCCTGCCCCCTCCAAGATGAGCAACCTGAGGGAGCAGCCCGAACCCTCTTCCAGGAATGGTACAAACTAGAGCGTAAGTTCGCGCTTTTCTCATAGGGATCTCCGACATGTCGCACCGCTCACGTGAAGCCTCTCCAGAGATCAAAGAATCAAGTCCAAAAAAGACCCCTGAAGTCAACGTACAAGGCGACTCACTATTGCAACTTCAAATATCCCAGCTTCAGGACAGCATCTCCGACTTGGTTCAGAAAGTTCAACAACTTCAAGATTCTCGAAGTACCGCACATACAGAGGATGACGTGACGCAACCAGACGACTCTGCGGACTCCTTCCCACCAGAGGTAGAAAACACTGAACTACGTGCCCTCTACCGATTACTTCAAGCTTCCAAAACTAAAAGACTTGACGTCAAACTTCCGAAAGCCTACACTGGTCAACGCAATCGCCGAACAGTTGACCAATGGCTCGCTAAAATGCGCATGTATTTTGACACTGTTGACCTCACTGAAGGCAAAAAGATCGCCTTGGCAGCCTCCCTCCTCAAGGATACAGCATTTCTATGGTGGCAAAGACGCTTAAAGGACGGAAAAAGTGTGTTAACATGGGAACGTTTTGAACACGTGCTCCGTAAGCAGTTTATACCTGCCAATGCGGACTTCCAAGCACGTTCAAAACTCCGACAGTTGGAGCAAACGGGTTCCCTGTCTTCGTACATCTCTCAGTTCACCACATTGGTGCTGGAGATTGATGGTTTAACTGAGGATGATCGCTTTCATGCTTTCATCTCAGGCCTAAATCTCTTGTTACGCATTAATGTTCTTAAAGCAAACATCACCACCATAGATGGCGCTATTGCTTACACAGAGCGCATTACAGATTTCCTAAACACAGGGAAGCAGAGTGCTAATCGCACACAGAACTCTACTATGGCCAAAGGTGCTCGCCCTCAAGATAACACCAGGTTTTGAAAAAACTTCGGTAATCAAGGTCAGCGACAGTCTCAGTTACCTCAGAAATCATTTGTTGTATTCCAACTGAAGCACTCCCCCAAGGATCGCGCTTCTTCTTCTTCACAAAGTCATTACCGACATCCCCAACATAAAGGTGCGGCCACTGACAAGAAGAACAACTCCAGCTCAAAAGGACTTTGTACCATCTGTACAGGCGACCATAGATGGTTCGATTGTCCCAAGCGACCAAAGCAAAATTCCAATATGGAAGCTAGCACGTCCCAAAAAGAAGATGCTACCTCAGCACAAGACAAGAAAGGCAAAGCTGTGCGAATGGCGAATACCATCCACCTGAGCCTTGCCAGCAACCCCGAACCTTCCCTGGCCACTTAAGTACTTTGTGTTCAAGGATCGATTCGTGGCACAACGGTCACTATCCTCATCGACAGTGGCTGCTCTCATAACTTCCTAGCTAGTTCTATGGTTGACAAACTTCGGTTGACCACCAGTCCTAGTCTCATGGACTATCAGATTGAACTCGCAAATGGAACAACTTTCTTGTGCAACACCAGGATCAAAAACTTGTTTTTTCGCATCCAACATTATACGAACAAGTTGAACTTCGACATAATGCCTCTTTCTCGGTACGATGTCATACTTGGACAACAGTGGCTCTACGACTATGATCCATCAATCAGTTTTCGCAGCCATACTATCCAGTTTGTCCACCAGGGAAAACTTATTGAGCTAACTGGTTCTAGGGACTCTCCTTCAACCCCAGTTGCCTCTGCCCTACAAGTAAAGAAGTGGGTTCGTAAACATCAAGTAAAGACTTCACTTCTGTTGGTTACAGCAGTAGAGGAGACACCAACAAAGGATCCTCCTGAATACCTCAACCAACCTTTTTTCCAGCCCTACGTGGATATTTTTCCACAGGAATTGCCAAAGCAGTTACCACCTCGACGACCAGTGGATCACCCAATTGAACTTATTTCCGGCAGTAATCCACCGTCGAAACCTCCTTATTGGGTTTCTTACGCTCAAAATGAAGAAATCCAAAGACAGGTTACCGAACTACTCGACACAGGTCACATTCGGCCCAGTCGCAGCCCTTTCGGATCTCCTGTACTACTTGTGGAAAAAAAGAACAAGTCAATGCGCCTCTGCATCGACTATCGAGCCCTCAACAAGCTCACTATAAAAAACAAGTATCCATTGCCTCGCATCGATGACCTCTTCGATCAACTTCTACACGCAACACAATTCTCCAAGATTGATCTTCGTTCCGGTTATCTTCAAATTCGTATACGAGAAGGCGATGAGTACAAGACAGCTTTTCGAACAAAGTATGGACACTATGAATGTTTGGTCATGCCTTTTGGGTTAAACAATGCCCCAGCCACATTCATGACACTAATGAACGACATCTTCAGGCTTTTCCTCGATAAGTTCGTCATCGTTTACCTCGATGACATCCTCGTTTTCAGCAGATCCCTACATGACCATAAACAACATCTTCACAAAGTATTTGAAGTTCTCCGCACAAATTCTCTCTACATCAACATTGAGAAGAGTGAGTTCTTCAAGACCCAACTCGAATATTTGGGACATGTTATTTCAGCTCAAGGCATCTCTGTGGATCCCAAGAAGGTCGAGGTAATCTGAAACTGGCCTACTCCTAAGAATGTTCATGATGTCCGCTCTTTTCTCGGATTGGCAAACTTCTACCATACAAAGGTCTATCAGTTTTTCGAAATCGCAGCTCCTATGTCCGAATTATTGAAAAGCACAGCAGTTTTTCAGTGGCTTCCCGAAACAGAATATAGTTTCCAACAACTTAAGCAAGCACTCACTACCACACCAGTTATGGCTATTGCTGACCCAAACCTTCCATTTGAGGTCATGACTGACGCTTCCGACATCGCTACAGGAGCAGTCTTGATGCAAGAAGGCAGAGTTATTGCTTTTGACAGCCATAACCATTCCGATATCCAAACCCAATACCCGGTTTATGATAAGGAGTTTCTTGCCGTTGTACATGCTTATCGCTCTTGGAAACATTATCTCATGGGAGCCGACTCGGTGGCCAAGACAGATCATCACTCCCTAAAGTATATCTTTACTCAGCCAGTCGTGAACGCTCGACAAGCACGCTGGGTTGAGTTTCTGGCCAACTTTCACATGACCATTGAGTACATACCAGGACTACGCAATGTAGTTGCAGATGCTCTCAGTAGGTTACCTCTAGATCAGCTATGGTAATCTCTACATTATCTGTGGATGTTCCGAATTCATTCAAAGGAAAGTATTTCAATGATAAAGACTTCGGCACAGCAGTACAGGTTCTTTCAAAAGATCAACCTTCGACTTCCGAACAGAAAGATTTTCTCATCCTATTCTTATACAGACGACCTTCTGTACTATCAAGATCGCGTCTGTGTACCACATGACAAGGATGTTCGACGTCTTTTGTTAAAAGAGCATCATGTAGTTCCTTATGCTGCCCATCCAGGCATCAATAAGACTTATCGGTTACTCAGTGCAACATACTACTGGCCTCAAATGAAAAGCGACGTCATCAAAATGGTTACATCTTGCATATCTTGTCAACAAATGAAAGCAAGTCGACGACTTCCAACAGGACTTCTTCAACCTCTTCCAGTTCCAACTGAAAGGTGGGAAAGTATTTCCATGGATTTCATTACAACACTACCACGATCCTCCAGAGGTAACACTCAGATTATGGTAATTGTTGATCGCTTGTCCAAAATGGCACACTTTGTTGCTTGCAAAAGCAGTGCACAGGCTCCGGACATAGCCAAACTCTTCATACAACACATCTTCCGACACCATGGATTGCCCAAGAATATCATATCCGACAGAGATCCTAAGTTTACCAGTCACTTTTGGATTTCCCTGTTCGAATCTTTGGGTACAACTCTACTGTTCAGTTCAGCCTACCACCCAGAATCAGATGGTCAGACTGAAAGAGTCAACCAAGTTCTGGAAGAAATGCTTCGACATTATGTTCAGTCACGCCTCGCAGCGTGGGAAGAGTATCTACCACTACTTGAGTTTGCTTATAATGACTCTTTCCATAGTGCCATCAGCATGACTCCGTTCCAAGCAGCTTATGGACACACTCCGATTGTACCAACGAATTTTGTACTTCAACATCGAGTGGCCCTAGCTGATCAACTGGTTCAAGAAATGCAAGACATTCTACTGCAAGTCAGGGATCATATGCGAAAAGCGCAAGAGCGGTATCAACGGTCTGCCAACAAACATAGACGTCACCTGGAATTTAACACTGGTGACATGGTGCTATTATTTGTAGCCCCACATCGCTATAAGACGGTTAAGTCTGTGTTTCCTAAGTTGCGACCAAGATACTTTGGACCTTTCCGGATTGTCAAGAAAAATTCACCTTTAAGTTACAAATTGAAATTACCACCATCATGGGGTAAAATCCATCCAACATTTCATATTTCTTGGCTAAAGACGTACATTCCAGGCGATGAAGCAGTTCCTCCTGCAGGTGATTATGTCCCAGAAATCGAAGACGATTATGTTCTCCTTATTCCTGAGCGTATTCTGGATCATTGACAGCGAGAGACTCGACATCGACTTATCACGGAATTCCTTGTTCTTTGGCGAGATCTGGACGACTCCGATGCTACTTGGCAGTCTGATGAAGACTTACAGCAGTACCCTGACATTTTACAGCAGTATTTTCAGAATTTACCGTGATATTTTCTACATCAGTTCATTATCTCCACCAGGGTCTTCTTTTGAGTGGGAGGGGATGTCACGATCTGTGACGTATTCCTTTCTCTATTTCTAGACTTATGGATGGTTTGATGAATGGACACTTGTGGAAGGGTATGCCCTTTCGACGGGACACTTCCTAAGAGGCACAACCTTTGCCCTTTCGACGGGACACTTCCTAATGAGGCACAACCCTTCACAAGAGACATCCTATTGAAGAGACATTCCTATTGTAATGTACCCTCTCATCAAGGGTCACACCCTTCACAAGGGGTACACACCTCTTCATGCACATACCCTTTGGAGTACACACCTTTTCATGTGCGACTCTTCACTCTCTATAAAAGAGAGGCCCAATTGTATGGATGACACAACATCCACCCTACAGATATTCAAGCAATACAATTATTCCTTGTTCTCTGCTTTCTCAGTCTCCTTTCTGCTCCTTAGCACATTTCTAAATATAGTAAATCTAGGATTTCTTACAGACTCGCTACTGCTTTGGAAATATGGTTGACTTCAAGAACGTCCTTAACAAAATTCAAATAGGCATGGACTTTTTTTCTTGTTTTGAGCCCTAATTCTTTTGCCAATTGCCAAGACATGAAATTATCCGTGACTCGTGCATCCAACAAAATGAGGGCTCGGTGGTCGTGCAATTGTCTGTTCCATGCTTTTAACAATCTTCTAGAACCATGTCTTTCCCTGAAAATCATCAATGGCATGAATTTAGATGGGTGATTTTGATGAGCTAGAGTTAGATTCTGTAAACTTTGGATTCTTAGGACGGTTTTTGTACATATGCCCTACCTCCCCACACTTGAAGTATTTGCTTCCTCTCATATATTGCTCTCTCCTCATAAGTTAAATGCTTGGTTTTGGAGGGACAAAGTTGCTTCAAAATTGGGGTGGATTCCGAGAGGGATAAGGATGGGACTTAAAGGGTGTAGTTTGTCCAGATTGATTCTTCTTAGTTTTAATAGCTGGTCTGGATCTTCTTGTGTGATTTGTTACCCGGAAACACACCGTGTTAGCAATGTATAGGAAATTCAGCAAGAAGGAATTGGTGAAACCAGCACAAACATGGTTTACTTACGTGTTTATCATGTTAGCAAACTTGTTGGATGAGAGGGTATACAATGGATTGTGCCGCATGGTTGTCAGTGATGAGTATTGCAAGAAGAACGTGTCGCGCACCGTGAAAGCACAACATGTGTCTTCTATTATATTGGGTGCTTCATTTTGGCAGGATGCAAGACTCATTGTGAAGCTTTGTGCACCTATTTTGAAGATCCTTCGCCTGGCTGATAGGGAAGGGGCTACCATGGGACTTGTATATGAGCTCACTAATCGGATGGTCGAGAAGATAGCAACTATTGATGGGATTGACTCCTCAAAGCTAGCTGATGTTAGAGCCTTGTGTGTTGACAAGTGCAATATTGTGCACTCTCCATTGCATGCAGCAGTTTTTGTTCTCCATCATATTTGGAGAGAGAAAAATCCAGATGGTGACAAGGAGGTGCATGATGGGTGGATGGATGTCATAGAGCGGTACACGAAGTATGATGTTGACAGCCAGGGCACCTTATGTGATGAGTTGGATATTTACAACATTTTGCTCATGCGATTGCGAAGGATGAAAAGAGAATGCACCGAGGGGTGAAATGGTGGGAGACATTTGGGGCTCGCACACCAAATTTGCAGCAGTCAGCTCTTCGAGTGCTCTTGCAAGGCACATGTGCTTCTCCTTGTGAGAGGAATTGGAGCACATTCTCTCTTATCCATACTAAAAGAAGGAATAGGCTGCTTTCAAAATTAGTATACATCCATACTAATTTGCATCTCATCTCCAAAATCAAGGAAAGGGGATCTGAGAAGATAGAAGTGAGTCGTGACCCTGGAAATGATCAACAAGGAGAAGGATGATGATAGGCTGCTCGCTTTGCTAGTGGATACAGAGGGAGAAGAGATTGCAGCCCTATTGTTACACTTACAGGAAGGATGGATGTTGCTGTAGCTTCAAGCAGCTCTAGTCTTTTGGAATCCCATGGCGAGGCAGATGAGGATGATAGAGATGAGGAGGAGGATGAGGATGAGGACGAGGGTGCGGGCATTGATGTAGATGATGATGAGGATGAGAATGAGCAAGATGATGAGGATGAAGATGCAGCTTGGGGCTTGAGCCTCATCGGTTGTGAATTCTCATGCATTTCAGGCTTTATTTCCGGGCTGTGGCAGCCTCTTCTTTATGATGTTTTGCCTTTCATGTTTTGGTGGTACCTACTTCCTTTGATCATGAAGTGTTGTGAGTTAGCTTGTTGGTTTTTTGGTGCCTAGTCAGGAAGAAGGTATGCAAAGTACATAAGGCACTTTGTGGGCTGAAAGAAGCCCCATGGGCTTGGTATGAGAAGATTCCTACGTATTGGACCAGCCAGGGTGTACATAATAGGCCAATGAGAGTACTCTATTTGCATCCTTTCCAAGGTTCAGAAGGGGTTTCAGGGATAGAAGGAGAATCCAAGGTTCAGAGTAGGGTACATGGTGGAGGACTCGTCTCCCTCGTAGATCATGGAGGTCAAGGGTTGAGGAACTAATCTAAGAGGGTAAGTGTTTAGGGGAAGCATAGGAGTGGGATATGAAGGTGTAAGAGCATGGGGGTGGAGGAGAGAGAGAAGGGAGGAGGACAGGGAGAGGAGGAGTTGCAAGGTTGGAGGAAAGCCTCATTTGAGATGTCCGATCTGGGGTCATTATAATACTATCTGAGCACTCAGTTTATGCAATCAGATGAGGGCATTGTTCTTGAACAGTCCCAAGTATCTATAGGGACTGCTACAACAGTTTGATTTTCAGACTGCAAACCCATGTCTACTCGAATGGAGCCAAGGCTAAGGCTTTCCAAGCATGATGCAAGTGAACCATTTGATGCTGATATATGCAACTAGGCTGTTGGATGCCTCATATATCTCGGCAATACCCGTCCAGATATTCAGTTTAGTGTATCCCAATTGAGCAGGTAGATGCATAGCCCAAAGACACAACATTGGAATGCTGTAAAGCGTGTCTCCAGATATCTGCAGGGTACTCAGTCTTTTGTTGTGTCTATGCCAGCAGGGGTGAATCTAAGTTACATGCTTACAGTGATGCAGGATGGATAGGTGATTATGACACCGAACCTCCACCAATGGCAATTGTTTTCATTGGCAAGTTTGTGCATTCTTTGGTTGAGCAAGAAACAATCCACTGTGGCTACATCTCCATGTGAAGCTGAATATAGGGCAGCCTTGTCAACTATTCTAGAATATGCATGGCTCGGGAGATTCAGCCATCTATCCTATTCTCACTGACACTCAGAGTGCTATTGGAGTGGCCCGTAATTCTATGTTTCATGCCTGCACAAAACACATTGAGGTAGATTATCACTATGTTGGAGAGAGATTGCATGCAGGAGAGATCAGCTTGATCTACTGTCGTGCATGTTAGAATGTTGCAGAGCTTTTCACGAAGGCTCTACCTAGGAAAAAGTTTGAAGCTTTTCACAAAGCTTTACATTTTTTACTGATCTATCACCTTCTGCACATTTACACTATCACTACAGGAGTGGGCTAGTGTGAACACCTCACCCTGGGACACTTTTGTCCCAGTTAGGGTTTTTTGCCCCTTGGGTTAGTTAGGTCTAGTTGTGCTTGAGTTGTACTTTCTTCACTCTTGCATTATCAGCATCTCGTTCTTGTTCACTGCTGCTCACTTCACCCTTGATTCTCCTCCCATTTCTGACAGGCTCCCCAATGTCTGAATGAAGCACGTTAAATGAAGGAAATGGTCTGCATAGACTGCCATTTTTGTCAATGTTTGGATGACGCATCAAACAGGCCCTGAATTAGGGGTAGCCCATAAACCTGTTATTTGATGAAAATAAAATGTAGACTAGATTTTATTGGGCATTTAAGGATGGCTAGTTATGTCTTACATGAGCTGTCATTTTTGTCAATGTTTGGACTATGGATCAAATAGGCCCTGAATTAGGGGTGCCCCATAAACCTGTTGTTTGATGAAAATTAAAATGTAGACTAGAGTTTATTGGGCATTTAAGGATGGCTAGTTATGTCTTACATGAGCTGCTTTTGGAATTTTCTAAGCCCTTCCTAGTTCAGGCTAAGTTTACCAAGGTATATTTGGATGTGGTTTGCATGCAAATTTGTGTACTCTCTAGGGGACCTGAAGCATACAACCACATGGTGTGGACTATGGTGCAGCATTGACTCCCAATTCGCCTTGAACTGGGAGTCAATGCTGCTCTCCAAAAGCCTTTTGGGTTCTACGTAAAAGCACTCGTAGGACTGAGCATATGCAGGTAAAATGGCTAAGCTACAAGATTAAACCCAATCGCACATCTGGCTACCCAGAAGTCCAAGTGGCATTTTCTTGCACGTACACATCACCAGATATATGTGTTGAGACATCCTTACTGAGCCTTTCTGTGCTTGGACAAGAAACAATTGATTGGAGCACCTGTAGCTACATTTCTGGCAGATAGTCTAGAGAGTGTTAAAAAGTAGAAACTCTGCTTGCAGACATACACATGGCTCTCCACCAATTGCTGCTTGAGGAGGGTTCGAGAGCTAAGAACTGGACCCTTTGGCCAGATCTAAGGAAGCAAAGAGCTTTGTTTCGTATCCCTGCCAGAAAAATGGAGAGGACTACCACAAAGACGCGTATGCATCCTGCTTTAGAATTCTTAAAGCTCGTGATCGCATGGTCTGGTATAGATTAGGGTACTACCAAGTCCGTGGGGAGAATAATGAGCTGAAAGCCACAAAGTATCCGATAGCAGTTCCTGTCTCTATGCCAGTATAGCAAGGTTGGAGCAGCCCAGTATTGGAGCATCCTTGTGAGATGAGCTCAGACTGTGCATCTTCCCCAAGTGAAGGAACAGTGGTGCAGACTTGCAGAAGCACCTTGTGGTGATACAGAGAAATGGTGAATGAGCATGTAACAGCTCGAGGTAGGAAGCAGCATATGATATAAAGAAGCTTTGCTTGGAGACCTTGAGCAGCAGCCATTGAAAATTGCTTGTAATCTTTTCACTTCACATCGACGCTCAAAGTTCGTGTGCTGTATGTCAATCTACTGTCAGGTGCACAGTAGGTAATTGCTTCTCTTGAGTGTCAGTCTATTGTCTATGATTTTGGGTCGGAGTAGGCTGGACTTTGTCTTTAAATTGTAAGCTTGGATTGTAAGCTGATAATGGTGTTGCTGCTGCAGGCCTTCCATTTGTCCTTGAACATGTTGTCTGCTGAGACCCATGCAGCAGTTATAGATATTGTTGAATCTTGCAAGGATCCTTTGTAAGTGACATTGATTGTTTTTGTGCATCATGTGTGTACAAGGTTTATCTGTTCTGAGGCATAGACAATGGCTTTCAGTCTGTACATTAGATAATTACAGCACATATTGGCTACAGAATCTTGATGATTTAGAAATTCTTTACTGGACAACAGAGTTAGACAGGCATTTCAGGATAAGCTGGTGTATCTTTCGCTGTCTGTCTACCCCATCATCCTTATTTGGTGCAGACATAAGTTGGTCCAGTTTTGGAGATGACCAACTGCTTTCACATTAACCTTTCTTGGGCAGCTGATGAACCAATTTTTAACTGTCATCAAAGAGATCGCTGATACAGAATCCTTGCTTGTGCACAACAAACACAAGCAAACTGCCTTCAAGATATATTGCTGACACAGAACCCTTGCTTGGGCACGACAAACGACACATATCACTATTAATGCATTTTCTCCATTAATATGCTACCTTCCAAGATTGACAAAGGATACCGAGTGATATGAATCTGTACCAATGCTTATGTTATAAATTGTAATATAGCTTTGCAAGCAATGGTACTGTAAACCATTTGCAGAGTTCTTATAGCTGTGACAAAATTTTTTCTTCTAACTATAGTACCAGTTTTAATTGGGAGTGTAAGGGAAAAAAAGCAGCCTCGTATTTAGTTTGTGTTAATCAGCAAATATTTCTTGCATGATTAGCCATGTCTTTTGATCTCTTATATCAAAATCATATTGCGAAAATAACCACTGCTGCTCCCTGGCCCCCCTGTGGCCCTGTTTCATGTTTTTTCTTTTCTTTCCTTCTTGACAATGGAAGAGAGAAGAGGGGGGAAGTGGTGGTGGAGAATCATTAATTTGTGTAAAGTTAAATATATTTGACCACTTGCAAAAACAGAAAACAAAGATGAAAGCAGATCCTGATAACCGTGCTCAACTATGGATTGTGAACTTCAAGCTTTGAGGAAGGCTTGATGTAATGAGCATAGCCAAAGCCTTGCCTTGTAAGTGTGCAAAGGTAAGGGGCGGTCACCTGTGGAAAAAATTGTGAATTATAAAATTTAACTGTACAAAAAGTTTAAACTAAGCAGTGTTCTAGATGTCACACTTTACACTTTGTGGGCCTACCACGCAGTGAGACAAAATGTGGAGACCTGTACATCAAATTAACAAATAATTGAAAGTTGTGGCTTGGATAATCTCAATCGAGTAGGTAACAGCAAAAGCTTCCCAATAACTAGAAGGAATTGAAATTGTCAAGGTGATATAATGCTAGCCTTGTAAAAAGATAGTATTCCATTTTGAGGCATGATGGCAAGTCCTTCCATTAGTCACTTGAATTGGAATCAACTTCAAAGACCCTTGAAGGTCGAAGGGATGTCATGATACTCCCATCTACATTCCTTGAAGGTTGTAGGTATACTCCCATCAACATTGTTGATTGTCCTTGAAATTGAGAAAAATTGTGGATCATTTTTTTGTATCTGCAGTTTGTTATTGGTTCAAACATAGACTCTTTAACTATTTATCTTTTGCAAACTCTTTGCTTATGCCTATTCTCATAAAAGTAAAGCAAGGCTCAAGGAGACTAGCTCCTCTCCATAATCAATAATGACGTGAATGACAAAACATGAGTTGTTTATTTCATATCTTGAGAAGCTTTTTTTTGGCGGTAAAGAAGGAAAAGGAGGGCAAAAGGGAGGGGTGTTGTAGGTGCCTCTTGCCCATGATCGATAGGATCATTCTCTTCTCCTCACTTACTAATAGATCTGAGTTGCCCATGAGGAGCTTAAGAGTAGACATTAGCATGTACTTTAGTTTTTCATGTCAAAGGTGAGCTTGGTACCAAGGCTTAAGTTGGTGGGCTTCAAATAATTGGCAAGAGGTTCATGTCAAGATTAATATAGTTCTTAACTTTCGCTGGTGTTTCCAATAGCATTGTTTTTTGGGGGTATGTGTAGCTTTAACATTCTTTAGGTCCTTATTGAGAATGGAAGGTGAAGACCTTCAAGAAAAACCAAGGGGAAACTTCACTACAGAGGTATTTGATCCCTCCTACAAGGAGGTTTGGGTGCACAAAGACAAGTCTTGAAAAAAGATTGGGTCCCAAATTGTTGTTCAAGAGGCCCCTCACCTCCCAAGGAATGTTCCCAGAATGTGTGAGAAAAAAGGTTCACATGGTTGAACTAGTTGTACACTTATTGTCATTTTGAGAGCAAATGGAGCACTTCATATATGATGCATAGGTGAGGGCCCATGTTTTTGGCTACTTAGACAGGGTGTTGAAGGGTGGTCAATTTTGGTGCTTATGAGCCCCCATATGCAAACATTTGGGCTTGACCTAAGGTAGGTTTTTGTGGGATCATGTACCCATTTACGACTGTGCATAATAGCTTTGCGATGGTTTTGGGGTCTAATTGAGGCAAAATCTAAACAATCCAAGGTCGTAGATGGATTCCCTACAAGCCTTACGGCTATGAGGAATTGGTTGACGTAAGCTTGACTTGGGTCCAAATATATGACTTGACTTGGGTCAGCTAATAAGTCAGCTCCTTAGGGTTGCTAGTTACTTCATTGCATAGGTATTTGATGCCTCCTACAAGGAGGTTTTGATGCACGAAGACAAGCTCTCAGAAGATTGGGTCCCAGATAAAGATGGTTGTTCAAAGACATCCGTCACCTCCCAATAAATGTTTCCAAAATGTATGAGACAAAAAATTGAACTTGAACACTTCAAAATTTTTTGAGAGCAAGTGGAGCAATTCATATGATGGCCCACGTTTGGCTACTTAGACGGGGTGTTCAAGGTGTAAAGTTAGACTTTGTGGGAGCACATGCCCATTTAGGATTGTGCATGATAGCTTTGGAATGGTTTTGGGGGCTAATTGGGGCACATCTACACCATCCAAGGCAGCAGATGGATTCCCTACTAGCCATAGGGTTAGGTGGAATTGGTTGATGCCAATTTATGTAGACAATCATTGCTTGTTGTGAGCTTAACTTAGGGTTCAAATATATGGCGACCTAGGTCAACTAAGAAGTCAACCCTTTAGGGGTGTAATTGACTACGGTTGCTAGTTGGGCAGCGCTTAATGTTAGTTGGCTAGTTCATTAGGGCAATGGGGCGAGAGAGAGAGAGAGAGAGAGAGAGAGAGTTTATTAAAGTCTTCGGAAGACCAATGGGTCTATGAGACTGAAAATCTTGATACAACAAGCTATGGTAGTGGAGCTACTAAATGAGCGTCCATACCAATGCAAAATGCAAAAATGCAGAATGGCAGTACTAAGTTCTAAGTACAACAGAGTCATGTCGATGGTCGACTATATATCAATCTTAGCATTGTCATCAATATCATCATCATCATCGACAGTAGCAAGATATCAGGATGGATGAGGCAGTGGAGGCATGAAGTTGGCAATAGAGTGTTGTCGGCCAATCAGAGGTGCGGTCCTTGCACGTCTCTAGGTCGCAGCTCTGCGTCTGACCAAGGCTACTGTGACCCCCATCGGTCAGGCTCCGACTCTAAACAAGGAGGGGATGTCCCCAAGTGTGATCTGTGTGTCGACCCTCTATTTGAGCTGTCGAGTCACAGGCTCCGGGTCACGATAATGTCGAGGCCTCGTCTCGTGGGGGTCCATGTGATCTAGCTGAAAGAACTCTGTGATAGAGCTCTGAGAGGGATCAGTCAAGGAAGAAGTCTGCTCCTGTCTTCGTGCTCGGAGTATCCTCTCGCGGTGTCTAAGTGCCTCATGAATGAAACCTGCCAAACACCGCTGGTCTGGGTAGGAGAGGAAACAGGCCAAAATCCCATAACTATCCCTGAAGAGGCAATGGAAACGCCCTCGGATCTCATAGTACATAGAACACCTGAAGATGAAATGCTCCTCTGTCTCAACCTCCTGCATGTCACATAGTGTGCATATGCGCCTCTCCCTAGGTAGTCGCTTTGCTCTGCCGCTCTCGATGCGAAGTCTGTGTGAAGAGACCCGGAACTGCCCAAGAGAGATCCTCAGCGAGGGGTAGGTGAATCTGCGTGTATCCTGGTGGGTCAATGAAACCCTCCGCTGTGATATGTAAGAAGTGATCTCTGTAGAAGCTAAGCTTCACTGGGAGTTCACTCGGTCCCAATCAGGTCCGAAATGTGTGTAGCTGTAGTAGATCCTCACGGATAACCTGGTTGACCTCGTGTGATAGGAGGGGAGAAAACGGAGCATCCATGTTGTACTGGAAGGGAGGTAGTCTATCCATGTGGAGCCCCAGCCGCTCAAACCATCTCTCGGTACGTGCATACCAACACCTCTGGTCTCCTCCTGCTGCAAGTGCCATAGAAGAGGATAGAGCTATCCATGGTAGCCTGCTACGCCCCGAGCTATAATCCCCATATTCCCTAACTCGGTACAGATACGTGATGACCTGAAATGCAGCATCTAGCTATAAAGGGGGTGACCCAAACTCAGCTTGAATGATCTAGTGAGGGACAACAAGGGCTGTCGTACATCCCCGCTGGGCGAACCAAGGAGTCAAAAAGCAACCCCTTCGTGCGTGGATCCTAAAAGTGCGAGCGGAAGCACTGCCTCTCTAGTCTGGCCAATGAAGCATACTCTCTACTCAAGCGTGCCTGCATCGCGGGTCTCATAGTGAAGCTGGGTCTGGAGAAGATAACCCCAAGATAAGTGCATGATGAAATTCGCATATCTATGGGAAATTCTCTTCGCTTTTCTCAACCTTAAATCACCCTTCATGTCATATTCTCCAAAAAACTAAGTCGGCTTTCTTAAACTCGCGTGGTGTCCTCTTCTGGTCTGAATACTTGTTTTGTCGATGTTGGGTCTTTCTCATACACTCCTTGATCATCTTCAAATCCTTTTCCATGCCCTTAAGCATCTCCCTTGAAACTTGTAATCTATCTGTTGGATGAGAGCAATGAACTGGCAAATCTTGTCTATACACGACTTTAAATGGAGACACTTAATAGATGAATACCATGAATTATTATAGCCAAACTCTACTAGAGGCAATAACTCAACCCAGTTTTTTGCCTTTCATGCCCATACATCCTCAACGCATCCTCCAACACCTTATTCACTCTCTCGGTCTCACAATGACTCTAAGGATGAAATGTGGTGCTTGTTCATAACTAAGTCTCTATTGCCTTAAAGACTGATTGCTAAAATCTGGATGTGAACTTAGAATATCTATTTGAAACTATGATTTTTGGCATTCATGGAGTCTAAAGATATCTTTCAAAACATCTTTGGCTAGTCGATCGCTCCATCTGCCTTTTTCATCGTTATGAAATGAATCATGTGATCATGCTTTACCTATGTTCTACTTTCTTCTCCGCTCATCCAAGGCAAAACCAAAGTCGTTGTAACCTTGTAACAAAGAGCCCTCCCATTAAAGTCAATTAAACTATAAGCCTAAATGGGCTTGCCTCTCATCCTCTCTTGCATGGACTCTTCCCTAATTGTTGCATCTCCTTCCCCCTCACTTTTTGTCACTTGCCTGTCTGCCTCCTACCTTCTTGTTCAGTAATAATTCTAAGTCATTATTGGGATTCTACTAAGATCCAAACTTCATTATTTTGTTTGCATCACTGTCTCAAGCTCATTAATGTAGAGGCCAAACAAGGTAGGCAATAAAGAACACCCTTGTTTGACCCCGATGGTGCTCATGATCTCGTCTATCCATCCGGATCCTGCTCGAACTCTTCCTGAAACTCTCTCATAAAGTGCCATGACAGTCCAAATGATCTCCTGGTCATAACCCAAGTCCTGTAGGCGCCGTATGAGGCAGGCTCTCGGAACCGTGTCAAATGCCTTGCGGAAATCCACAAAGCAACAATAAACCCTCTACTTCCGTGACCTCGCGTCCTCGATGATACATATGAGCGTGAGAATGTGGTCCATGGTTCCATGATCATGACGGAATCCATCCTGTCCTGCTGCTCTAAGTCCTCGACACTTTGCAAGTCTACTAACCTCGGAGTCAAGTACTGATGCATAAATCTTAGACATGTCATGTCCAATCATAATGGTCCTGTAGTTCTTCGGGCTCATGGGATCCCCTGCCTTGTGGATGGGTGAGATAGTGTTAATGGTCCAAGTGTGTGGAAACCCGAAACAAACAACTTCATTAAAAAGCTTTGCTAAGATCAGGGCTAGGAGGTTAATCCCATATGCAATGAACTCAGTGCATAGCCCCTCATGATCCTTCACTCGGCCATTATGAAATGTCATTACGGCATCCTTTACCCCTCCTCTAGTGAAGAGGGTGCAGGATGTGGGGTGAGGCATGTGTGAGAGATTAGGGACTGGCTGATTTGGGATGTCATAAAGTGTGTGTGCATAATCAAACCAAATCTGAGTGTCAGTGAGTGGCAGAGGGGACCGTCCTAAAAATCTCCGCCAGAAGTCCTTAGACTTAATACTAAACAAAATGTTCAGTAGCTCCTCCTCGTTCTGACGAACGAAGTCTAGTTTCTTCCTCCGTATTAGTCTACAGTATTCGCATACCGTATCTGGTGCGCTCGGAAGACTGTTTTGGTTTCGAATCTGAGTTGATGGCGTAAAGCCTTACACTCATCATCATACTAACTATTCCATGGTATGGTTCAAGGGGGTGGTGTGGGGGAAAGCGTGAATGGCAACCTCGTGTAGTGAGCGAGTGACAAGGGCAGCATGATCCTCTAAAAGGGGTATGAAGTCAATATAAGTGAGAAGTATGTACAGGCGGTCAGAGTAAGAAGGTGAGTGATCCCGATCAAAGCGTATATCGTGGTAGGTGGAGTAAGCACTGAGAGAGAGAGAGAGAGAGAGAGGAATAAATAAATAAATAAAGTTTAGTGCTATCTATACGAAAGACCAAAGAGTCTATGAGACTGGATAAAAAACCAAATACAAAGAAAGTTGTTGTGAAGCCACTACACGGGCATCCTACATAAGGTTAGAAGAAAGTAATACATTGTACTATCACTGCAAGAGAAACCCAAATGAGGGGGGAAGCCATTGGCCGTCTACTAATCAATCAACTATCCATTTGAGTGGCTACACCTATCTATGTTGTCCATGGTACCGACTCCACTAGATGACTGAGAAGAGACAAGAGAAGCTCATCCGGTGGTGGCTTGGGATCTGTGACGGTTGGTGTTCACTGATTGATCGTTGTTGGTGATATATCTGTCCAGGTCCAATCCCCCTTCTTTGTGGTCTTTGTGATGTAGCCCCCTATCGGACAAGTGCTATCGTCATTTAGTGGTTTGTTTCCCCACGTCCGAAAGAGAGGATATGTCTGCAGTCCTCATGTATCCACCCGAGGTCAAGTCAGTCGAGGCGTGCACTCTAGCTCTCTATTGGTTCATCAGAGAAAAAAATCGTGATCATGTTGGTTGGGCTCAGTTGGTCCCTCTTGTGCTCTCCTCTATCTCGTATGAGCTAGTCTCTTTATCTTTGGGCCTTAAGAAGGAAAGTGGCCACACGTCGTGGATCAGGATACTGCAAGAACTCTCTAAGGGGGCCAAAATCGAAATAACAAGTTAAGGAAGGGAGTCAAGAAGCCAAGAGGGCCTTAATGACTTAAGTGTACTATGTGCAACCATCCAGAGTTGCAGGGGAAAGGACATGTGTGCGGAAGACTTGACAACACCCCTTTGCATAGTGAAACAAAAGAGCAAAACTAGACAATGAAATAGAAAGAGAAACTTATTGCATTAAAGGAAAAGTTTGTATAAGTTGGTGAACCCCTAAAAGTTACCAAGCAGTGGGCAATTTTGTAAAAATGATTTTGCATAAATTGCATGAAAGTAGAGCATGGACAAGTCCTAGCAACCATCACTTTTATTGAAGAGGGGAGTCTACATACCTGCCACCATCCAACAAGCAAAACAGCAAGAACCAGTTTTAACTTTACTTGGGAAGACATGTGTCATAAACACCTCTCCCTTGTTATCGAAGTCACAATAGAAATTAACACTTGGCCATACAGTTATCAAGCTTAATGTAATTACAAGATTGTTTGGGTAGAAGAATGAGTTTAAAGGTTATAGAGAGAGGAATATTGAACCTTTGTAGAAGGGGGGTAGGTGAGAAGAGTGTGGAAGGGGAGGGGTTTATGAAAGAAATGTGAAGGAGGAATAGTGATGCTAGAAGGTATAGTTATTAAACAACCAAGCAAATTGAGTTTAAAATAGAGGAAAATTTAATACAAATTAATAGAAAGAAAAGGGGGAAAAAGGGGGAAATTAATGTAAAATAATGGTGGGGGGGGAGGGGGGAATTAATTAAAAAGATCTAGAAGGAAATTGAACTAATGAAGTTGGAAGTGTAATTGTACGGGTAATTAAGAAGAAATGAATTTAAACAAAGGAAGGGGGTTAGAATAGGAGAATATAAGTGATTAAAAAGAAGTAATCTAAATAAAGATAAGCCAAAAAGAAAAAATAAAGAGATTTGGATCTGGATGCCAACCCACAAGGCAAGAGATTAAGGAGAGGTGGGGGGTTTGAGAAGTGTGAGGAAATTAATGAAATTTAAAGGACCATAGATTAAAGGGGGAGGTTTAGAGGAGGAAACTAACATACATGAACATTAGATGTTAGTTTAGAGGGGGACAGGTTAGAGGAGGTGGGGCAAGAAAAGCAAAGGGAAATAAAGTAGTGAATAACTAAGGGAGAGAGGGTTTTAAAGAGCTAAGGGGAAGAAATAATTGAAGGAGAGGGGTGATGGGGCTGATAGGTGGGAGCTTATAAAAGTGAGGCAAAGACCAAGATCATTAAGGTTAAGAAAAACCTTTAGGATGAAAGGCAAACCTAAGTCGTAGAGAGCACGTTGATCGAGGTGATAATAATGGCACAAAGATTTGAAATGGGCAGCAAGAGGTTCAGGGTACGAAGCCAAAGGTAGAGCCGCATGGGGTGTGGGTCACTGGGTTCACGCCAATTGTCTGACATTGTAGGAACAATAGATCAAGGAGCAACCTGTGAGAGGCGAAAGTGCGGGGCACACGAGTAGAGAAGAAGCTACTTAGGGGACGGGCATGAACAACAAGGTTGGAGAAGAAGGTACTTATGGCACGAGCAGGAACAACAAACTGCAGGGGGTGGCTCATGTAGTGTGTGAACCAGAGGAGCAGGCAGAGAAAACTAGGAATCGAGGGTTTGGGAGTGACTGGGAAGGAATGGTGAGGTGTTTTATAGGTAAAAACGTTTTTTAGTCAGGTAAGAGAGAGGGTCAGGAAAGTAGGGAGTCAAGTTAATTGGAGCGATGAGTAGTTGACATCGGGGGTGTCACGGTTAGGTTTTAGTGGGCTTTGTTAGGAATAAATAATTGTATATAGGGCAAGACGTAAAAAATGGTTTTTTTTTTGGGGGAAAGGGAGAAAGGAAAAAATAAGAAGAAATAGAAATAAGAAAAAATTAGGGTAATTAAGAAAAACATGGAGAAATAAGAAGAGATAAAAGAAAATAGCAAAACTTAGAGGAAAAATAAGAGGTAATAAGAGGAAATTAAGATAAGAAGAAATAAGAGGAAAACTAGGATAATGTTGGGGGGAAAGGTTAAAGGGAAAACTTAGAGGAAAATATTAGGGGGGGAGGTAGAAAAGAGGGGGGCAAAAAGGAATTTATTAGGAAAAAATTAAGTTAGGGAAAAATAGAAAAATACAAGGAAAGAAAACAAAGAAGGGAAATATAAGGAGTACATTAGGAAAAAATTGAATATAAAAAAAGGTAAGAGGTAAAAATCTAGGAATAAATTAAAAGGGCATTAGTATGAAAAACTAAGTAAGAAAAAATAAGGAACATAATCAATTGAAAATAAGAAAAAATTAAAAAGTTAAGGAAAAACATGAAGAAGTAGGAAAAAATTAGGGAAAAATAGGAGAATAAAGGAAATAAGGGAAGAATAGGAGAATAAAGGAAATTAGGGAAAAAAGGGTTTAACAAAAAAAATTAGGAGAAATCTTAGGAAAAAAGTTAATTAAGGAAAATTAGGCAAAAAATAGGGAGAAATAAATTAGGCAAAAATTAGAGGGAGTGTTGTTAAGCTAGGGAGTGAAAAGGAAAAATAGGACTATAAAAAATTAAGAGAAAGCTATGAAAATTGAGAAATAAATAGTGGGAATATAATGAGCTAGAGTAGGAGAAAAGAGAGGGGATAAGTTGGGAAAGGGAGAGGGTTTTAGGGGAAATTAGGTAAAGGAGGAGGAAGAAGGGTAGCGAGAGAGTGGGGGGAAATATTGAGAAAGGGAGAGGTAGTTTAAAAAGGGGTTTTAAAGGATTTAAAGGGAAGAAAAGTAATTTGCAAGGACAAAAGAGAAAATGAGGAAAGTGTGTGTGTGTGTGTGTGTGTGTGTGTGTGTGTGAGAGAGAGAGAGAGAGAGAGAGAGAGGACCTTTGGGACCCTTCTAGATTTGTAGGATTGGTGACTAATATCAAAATGATAGTATCTCATTATATCCAAAAGTTTGAGAAAAAATTCATTTATTGCTTAGTATTTTATGCCGCAAGCTAATATATCTGGCTAACTATTAAGACATTTCAAAGACTTTGTTGCAGTGCCTAGGATTTCCTTTATGTAGCCACCTAACGGAATCCTCAGGAGGTTTTTCAAGCTGGAGTTGTATCATTCCTTGATGTGTGCATACATTTGGCAATGGAAGAGCACATGCTTCTTAGTTTTCATCTCTTTTGTGGGATAGAGTTTATAGATTTTTTCATTCCATGGGGTTATGGGTGTTGTCAACCCACTCTTCTCCACCTCTAGATGTGTGTTGGTTCTTTACTTTCTATATTAAATGCCATTTAAACCATGATATGTCCTCCCCAAGATATTCTTATAGCAATCCTTTTCCAGGCTTAGTCTTGTCATAGTTCTCACTCATGACCATATTTTTTATTTCTTCTCCATTCTCTGGGACATTAGTAACCTATATTCCCCACTCTTCTTTCCATTTAATCCCTTCTTGCTGCCCCCTTATGGCTCCTATGCCCTCCGTTGCCTTGCGTGGGATCCCAGTTGCATCCATCTTTTTGAGCTTGTTGAGGTAGGCCATATCTTGGCATAATGCCTTTGTGCCAAGAGGTATAATCCCTGTCTATGCAAGCACAATGGGGTATGGATTTTGGCCTTTAACCCCCCTTTAACCCCTAGCTCACCGATGAAAAAATGTTTGTTGATGTCTCTATCCTTTCTGATATGCCCTGTATGATTTGGGTGCCTAGATGAGGCAATTGTAGAACATCACAATCTAGTTACAAAACTTTTCTCAATTTCTAGGCCACAGATGTGCCTTCTTGCATTTAATTTGAAAGTCATATAATGCCTTCAACCCTCCGATGGTTCTTCTTTCCACAAACTCATTCCACCTACAGATATCCCCAAATTTAAGTCTAAAATATTTGTATGAGGTGGTTTGCGCAAATACTTTTAAATATAAAGTACATAGAGAGAGCATCGAGTGATGAAATATATTGTTTTCACCATCCTTCTTGTACTCTAGCTCCTCCCTTCCTACGAGAGAGAGAGAGAGAGAGAGAGAGAGAGAGAGAGAGAGAGAGAGAGATCCTCCCTTCCTATAAATAAAGAGCCCATTTCTCTCTTTTCTAGCTTTCCATTGAGGGGTAAGCTTAGCCTAGCATTTGGGCGAGTGCATCTTGTACTTGATAGTCCACTTTTGTAAAGCTCTAGAGTATCATATTTTCAAAGTACTTTGGCAATCTTGGTTGTGATGCCTTGTGACCAAAAAGTGAGAAAGTGGCTATCTTCAAACATGAGCAACCACAAAATGTCAACTTATTATATTAAGTGTAACTATAAATTTTTATAGAGATCTAGAATTTTGAAGTGTATTTTTAGTTACAAATCAAAATTCTTTTCTCAGTTACAATTATCTTTCCAAAAGATGTTTTTCAAATTAACATTATCTTCATAAAATTCAATCCAAAGCATGTCTTTGCCATATTTTTAGTAATTGTTATATATATATATGTGCATTGTCAAAAATGTGACGACTAAATAATTTTATTTGGTTATAAGCAATTACCACTGCAACAAGATAAAAAATTTGTGTCCTTGGGAGCCTCCACCTCAATGACATGCCATTGTAGCTTTGAAAAATTTTATATGTGGAGTTCATTCTTGGACAACATGTGAACAATAGGAATGTCTAGACTACAAGTAGGACACCACATGCACGAGGAGAGGTCCATACAAAGGGGGATCCTCAAGATGTGTCCTTTTGTGCTTGTAAGCCTCTACTACCACTATTGCTTTGAAAGTTTTTATATGTGGAGTTTATTCTTGGACAACATGTAAAACAATATCAATGTCTACAATAGCAATAGTACACCACACATATATGGAGAGGGCCATCCATAATCCTCAAGATACATCCACAAAACTTACAAGTGGTTTTCAGTCAAGAATATCTCATTGTGGTGGGCCGTGGCTCTCTAGGGGTGTTCGCAACAACAAGAAGAATGATGTTGCTTGCTTCAACTCCTATGTTCTATAGGCATCAAGGTTTAGAGCCTCAATGATTGCTATGATTTTACAGCATCACAAAATTTTGTCTCACATGGAACAGATAGAGAAGGCCCAATTTTAGATAAGTATATCGAGACAATATGTTCTCATTGAAGCTTTAGAGAAGTACAAGCCATAGAGAAATAGATCTAGGCAAGGCACGCTCATTGCAAAATAAACATCACAATGTCATGACCATCATCAATTGTATTTTAGAACCAAATTATGTGAGAACTTTTATACCTATCTTCCACTATTAAATCCAAGCTATGTGCACAACCACTATTTATTTACAATTGTGGGAATTCTTACTACAATAGCCTACTAGTTCTTTGATAATCTCTTTCATCATCCATATAACAACTTATACAACATTTTGTAACCCCACCTCATGTATCAATTCAAATAGAACTATTGCAATATAGTCATCTGATTTTGCACCTCAGGGTGTTTCTATGAATATCATCTAGGAGTAACAATTGTCACACATTAGTTTATCCATCCAACTCAATTTTATGCATCTATGTCATCCATAACTATTATGCAATACTCCTTCACATTTTGGTCAAAAGCGGGCCCATTGTCCCTCTTATTTCTTGTGAGCATCCTTCTAGAGATTCTTTCTTGCACAAACTATGAAGGTAAGATCCACAAGGAAATGTTGTTTCTTATAACCTCCTCTTGAGTTATGTGTAAATGATGTTGACTTATGAACCAACCTAATAAGGCATCATTAGCAAAGTGGAGTTTACAACACCTCCAATACAATCCACTCGAGAACTTTTTTATAAAGGCTCTTTTGCTTTGTCACCTTTGAGATTGACCTCACCCCACTTTGGTAATGACATAGAGACTACAATACTTCCAAAATAATGTAGTACAATTCACAATACCTCCAATAACAATTCATTCAAGGACTTTTATACAAAGGCTCTTCAATTCTATTGCCTTTGGGATTGACCTCATCTCACTTTGTGAAGGAAGTATACCTCCAATGATAGTGTGGAAGACAAATGGGGATTTGTGAACAATATTATCTTAGGAAAGTATCTATTTATCCTCTATGAAACAAGAGTTCATGAATCTAACCCCCATACTATTTATCAATGTGCATGGCCCAATTTCAAGTGAGCAATGTCTTAAAATGCCCATGGTACTAGAATACATTACAGCTTCAAGGCTGAGGCTTTAACCTTCTAGAGCTAGTCCTTGTCCCACTTTAATGAAGAAGGAAAACCTTCAATACCTTCAAGAAGAGTCTAAGTGGAAGGAGGTTTTTTGTAAAAATACCCAACTTGACTCTAATATCATATAGATATCAAATATTATTGAACCTCTCACAAGCTATCTTCTATGAATATAAAAGGCTAAGTATATATTGTAGTACTATGATAATATATGGTTGATATTATTCTTTTTGCTAGCGGTAAAGATGCCACCCTTATTGCCATACTTCTTGATAGTACTGCCTGTGTTACCATTTTAGAGGTAATATTTTGCCAACACATCAAGGTGATAGATTTTTTTTTGACATGGAATATTTTGTATGATTGATAGGATTTGTGTTCTTTTGCCAAAAAAATCAACATGCGTCACCATTGTTATAAGACAATGTTATTATTGTCAATGTAACCCCTATTAGTTCTTGGACAAAATCAAAGTTTCATGGCCATTACAATGGTGAGATTCTTGTTGTTGAAGTTATGGATCCTATCAACTAGAATGGAATCCTGCAATTTATCTCGAAGTTATTAAATGCACGTCTATAATGTTTCACATGGATTTATCAACAAGCAACAGGTAAACTTGTAGACGTTGACCATCTGCTTAAGTGGCTAGATCATGATGTGAAGGGAAAAAGAAAAGGTTTTGCAATTCCCTTAAGAGAGTACATGTTGTGCCCTTCATGCTATTGTAAGAATATTTGAGAAGTTAGTTCACATGGATATAATTCATGTATGCAACTTGAAGGTAGAACTAGAGAGCCGAATTAGATTTGAGAAGGGATCGCATTTTCTTGAAGTAATATTCAAAAAGATATGGAAAAATCAAGAAAAATAATCAGTATTCCATGCAAGATAAGGTTGTGTGGTACCAAAGCTTTTAAAATAATATTTGGATTTTTTTGTAAAACATATATGGATTAAAAAACTAAAACCCTAGCGTGCTCTAAGCTCGATGCATGGAAAATCAAAAAATGCCTAGGGGGAAAGGTTAGTAAAGCATTGTGTCTGGTTAACAATTGATGCCTTAGTTTTACTACAAAAGAAAAAGTTTAAGAAAGGCAATATTGAGATATTTACATGATATATATGGGTGTTCTAAATCAAATTTCTAGTTATGTGAAATCAATTCGGGAATAATCACTTCACACATCACATGGTACTTTGCTTTGTATAGAATTTTTACATTTCCATGCAACTATGGAGTTATATTCATGCTAATCTACCTTGTGGATTGGGGCAACACATTCTGTATGCTTATGCACCATACATGGCATGGCATTATGGAGGGCTTGGAGTGTGGTCGCTTGTGGCATGAAAAAATCTTATTGGAAATCGCAAGGAATGAGGATGATTTAGGTTACACTCAATTAAAATTAGTGAAAAATAATGTCATTGCTTCCATCCATAGTAATGACAAAAATACTATAACCATTTTTAGTTTTCCAAGGATAGAGATTGTGAAAATAATAGATATTTCCAAGAATGAAAGATCTATGAGCTAATCAAGAATCTTATGAGCAAGTTGAGATTGACTTTGTAATGCAATGCCCCACCATTTGTTTAATCCCAAACTTAGGAAACCATTCACCTCAAGAGAGACCTATATGTTTAATGGTAACCACCCTAGCATTGAATGTTTCTACATTAGGTCCAAGCTAGTGATGCAAGTATACTATGGAATTTGCATCAACAAGTATGGAAATCATGACACCATCATCTACATGCTAAATCCAAGAATAACATGTTAGTACATGAATGCACCACCATAAGAGCAATTCACCCAAGATCAACATTGTCTAATGGGGAATAGTTAGGGATGATTAATAGGGGGATGTTCACGGTCCCCCATGACACACCCATGTTGTCTCCAATATTGCCACCTCAAGTACCTCCAAATGCAAAGCAGCATCAGCACCTTGTAGCAATTAATGAGTGATAAATGGAAAATGACTCTAGAGGAGATGGAAGAAATTGACCAAGAAGGTTCAATGTTGTATTGCATAAGATATGACTAAGGCACAGATGTTCTCATCTATGCTAGATCAATAACATTCTCCACTACAAGGAGTCTCAACACAAAGCCCATGTATTGCTTCAAGTTTTCATGGTTCCATGACTTGCCTCATGTGTTAATGACCCCATGATAGGAGGCCCATGACTTGCCTCAAGTGTTCATGGCCCCATTAGGTGGCAAATTGTCCCTTAAGAACACATGGAGGTATTTCCCAACCTCTTTGCAAAGAATGTGTGATTGAGCTGATTAAAGATCGTCCTTTGTAGGATTTCATAAAACTTTTCATGTTTGCATTAATGCATCATTCATGAATGCCATTTTTGGTTGAGAATAACATTACAATGTTGGTGACAAAAAAATAGTTGATAAATCATATAAGATTACCCCTAATAATGGCCCTATTATCGACAACAATATGCCTAGTGTCAGCTATATATTGGTAGTAGTAGACCTAATATCATAGTAAAAGGTCTATTAATGATGATTAGTATGCCTATTATTGGCAAAATTAGATCTGTTACCAATGGTAATATGGCCACTATTGGCAATAATATTTACTATTTCCTGCTCATTTGCTACTTATGAAATATGCTTGCTAGAGTTGTATGAAATATGCTTGCTAGAGTTGCAAGCACTTTTCATTTGGCAAGATTGCAGTACATAGCTCCTATACCTACCATGTTGGGGTAAGGTGGACCGCAATTGAGTCATGAGAATCTAAGAGAGGGAGAGGGCAAGAGAGTGAGTGTTCATTGTGCTTGAGAAAGTGGTTGACTTCTCCAATATCTTCCACGTTGGGATAAGGGTTTACCACAAAGACAAGCCAATGAATGCATTGTTAACATGGAGTGATGGGTGAGGCTGCCAATATTTTGATTTATAAACTAGATTGGTATTTTGGTAAGATTGTCATCCATAGCTCTTATACCTAATGTGTTCGGGTGACATCCTTGGAACATATAGATATGTGGTTGGTTTTCTAAGCACACAAATTGGTTCTCCATTGGGATCCTTGTTGAGGACAAATCCTAGCCTATGGCTCATGTCAAGCTATGGTGAAAGATAAGAATTAACTATGGCAACCTTAGCCACTCTTGAGGACAACTCCATGCCACTCACAATATCACTACTAATACAATGTTACCATTCCTTTGGGATTTAAATATTAAATCATGTAAGTGATGTGCTTGATGGAGGTGCCCACATAAATGTAGTTTTCATAGATGTCTACAAGATATGGGGGAATCCTATTTTAAAATCAAGCAAGTAGATCAAATTAAGGTTTCACTAGAATTCATTCATGATATGCAAGTATTGATAGTTGGATTGTGCTTCACTATTACTTCACGGTGATGCATGTTCCAATTTCCAAACTCTTCTGGTGAATTTGATGCCATCCTAGGGAGGCAACGGATTATGGCATCTCACTTAATCTACAGTTGAGCCACCAAAAGCATGGTAATCTCCAACAAAGAATAGACAACCAAGGCTAGAAATTGCAAGGTGTGAGAAAAAATGAATGTTTGAATCTATGTGACTGGCTAAATGGTCACAAAATTTTGCATCCATAAAATATTACTTGAAATTTTTTGTGGCCATCTAATCACTTTATACGCATATTGTAGTCACATATACTTTTTGGCCAAATCAAGACTAGACATTTGTGTTTATGTGATTATGTAGACATTACTTCTCACTAATGACATTACTAATGTAGACACTACTAATGTATTTATGTGATAATGTTGACATTACTTCTCACTAAGTACATTACTAATTTAGACACTACTAATGTATTTATGTGATAAGGTAGACATTACTTCTCACTAATGACATTTTCGTGTGTCCATCCATATACGGCCATATGTAGATTCCCCAAGAGTCTTATCGATTTATCTACAACCAAGGTGGGAATGATTAGTGTTATTTATCTATATATAAAGTATGAAAGAAAGGATTGGATATTGGTGAGATGTGATGGATTGGATGTGAGTGTGATTTTGTGAAACTATCCCATGTGTGTTCCTCCCATCAAGACACATCTACGTACTAGTTCTTGTATCTGTGAAATGCTAAGACTATCGATGGTCACCCATTTCCGAGTAACTATAATTAGAAGGTTTTCATGCGTGATTGTATCCTTCATTATGTGAGGATGTCATTCACATACATAGATCACAAAAAAAGGGCACATGATTACATGATTATTAAATCCCTGAGGAGACGGGATGCAGATACATTGTGTTTCATTGTCGGTAGTGTAACAATTTTGTTATGACTCTGGTATGAGACCATGAATCAAATAAGGATACAAAATCTCAAGGATCATATTGTATCATAGAAATTGTATGAGTTTGAAGCGATAGAGTAATTTATCACAAGGATCAAGAAACTATGAGATTAGATGTTTGCAATCATGTAGCATAGTCTCCCTCAAATGCAAATAAGAAGGGAAAACCAAGGAAGCTATAGGTCGGGCAGCCAATAGAGATCCCATTGGTAAGGCTCCTACCAAAAAGTGCCACAAGAAAATCCACTACTTGTTGAAAGGAAGCTTATTACTACTATGCATCATTCCACCACGTAAGAGACTTATCAAGATGCCAAAAAAGATTCCCATGCTACTAGATACATGGCTGTGGAAGCAAGAGATGATAACCTTTCTTTGTCACAAAGAGATATGAATTGAAAAGGGATATAACCTAAAAGTGCCCGATCAAGGCCCGATCAAACTTCCAATCCAACAAGTGTAGTAAACAGGCAGGGAAAATACTAAAAAGGCTATACCATAGTAATGAGAATGTGCCAAGTAGACTTGTGATGCAAGCTCAATAGTACTATCTCCTGGCTTGAGGAAAAGAAAGAGTGTAGCCCTGATCATCCACCACATTTTGCATTGTGCAAACACCCAAACGATGCAAGAAATATGCCCTTTTGGCTGAGATGGGCCAAAGGGGGGAAAAGGCCCCGAAGACTTTGCATACAAAGAGAATTGCCTAGATTTGGAGGATAGTGCGACCAATGCAAGTGAGCTAAAAGTTGCTGCCAATTATGAACGAGGAGAGATAAAGGGGGAACCAAGAACACAACCATGCATGTGCCCATATCCAAAAATAACATCAAAGACAGTGGGAATCCAATGGCCAAAAGCATGCAAACAGAGCCAACCATATGGGAAATCATAAGCTCCAAAAACTAGAGGAAGACAGTGGCCTTGTGAGCTAATATATGAATTTGAATATTGAGAATGTTCAAACCCCCATTCATGCTGGGCAAACAAACATAATTGTACTTAAGAACATGGAGCACCTTGCAATCATGCTTGGTGTGCCAAGGACATTCAATAACCTTGGTGATACAAATTTGAATATCTCGAGAAGACCAAGGAATAAGTGGCAAATCAATATGCACATATGCCATAAGATTGGACTACACAATTTTAAGGCAAAGATGTAGTGCCCAAGTAGACAATTTCTAATAATCCAGCCTATGAAAAAGCTTTCAGAGACCCAAATACTATCTTGGGGTAGAGAGATATGCCATCCAATAGGGTAACCCAAATGATGCACCATCTAAAAAAAAGGAAGCAGGAGGCCAGGGCACAAAAGGTGACACCAACCACACTCATAAAAAGGTAAAATCATTGATTTTGCAAAATCAACTTTTAGCCCAATTGCAAGACCAAACAAATCAAGAGCCTATATAAGATGCCTAACATCTAGTTCCAAGTTCTATAGAAAGAAGAAGGAATCATTTGCATAAGCCTGGATCAAATGGTGCGCCTACATGAAAATCAATACCATGCAAACATCATTCCAAAACCAATGTAGCACCAAGACGGCGGGAATAGCGATTGTAAAAAGTAGGGCGCTAAGAGGACAACCTTGGCAAATAGAGTGACCCAAATGACCAAGAAAAATATATAAAAGGCTGTTATTTGTAGCATCTTATAAAGCCATAAACCACATTTTGCATCTTGGGATCAAAGCCCAATCGCTACATAACATCTAAATAAAGCCCAACCTACTAGTATCAAATGATTTTTAATTATCCACCTACATGATCAAGGCTTCTTGATGGTGTATTTGGTATAATTAATGCCAAAAGAACCATATTGAGCAGGGTGCAATCCCATAGATTAAATTTACAATATGCATAAGGTGAGCATTTTAGAAATCATCATCTTATACACCACAAACATCAGTGTAATTGGCCACTACTATAAAAAATGTTGGCATAAAGTCTTTTTGGTAATCGAACACATTCCACAATGAAGACATACTGCTAAAAAGCTAAGCATGATTAATCATGTGCAACAAACAGGGCTAAGTTAATCCCAAATTTCAACAAAAAAATTAGCATAGTGAGGCCATCCCAAATCAAGGATTTAGAGCACCCCAAATTAAACAATGCTTCTTCAATTCTTGATTAGTAAAAGGAAGTTCTAGCTCATGTTCTTCCTCTAGGGAAAGAATTGGATGACATTGTGAAGAAAAATATTTAGGGCATCAACCTCTAAAGGAAAAATAGGAGGGGGGATGCACACATATCAGAATAATAAATTCTTACACCTCGTCATCAAGTTGTTGGCTATTCATAATCCATGAGCCATCGTGACGCAACACCCAATGCAAAGTATGTATGCAGTTAGAAGTATGAAGACTTTTTGAAGAAGGCTTAGAAGAGCAACTTGTATCTTGAATGGATTTTTGACGGGAACAAAGCTACCATTTTTAAAACTTTCTTTAATCATTCTCAACCTGCTTGAAAAATGGAGCAGCATCAAAAATGGGGAAGGAGATGAAAGAAACGCTACCTGCTTTGTTGTTGTTCACAAAGTGAGGCCTTACATAACTTAGCAATGAAGAAATCGAACTTTGTGTCTCTGCTCATTTTTAGACGAATCCCTTTGCATTCCACCAATCTTCCCATAAGATAATGGCACTTCACCTAATGCATTGTGAAAAATCTTTTGATTATCATAACCGTGTGGAATTATAGGAACGTTTGATTAGGAGTATTGTGATGGGTTGATTGTAGGGTTCTTGTTTTTGTCATATGCTGAAAGCAACAATTGTCAGAAACACAGCCGGAAAGTGCATTGCACTTATGTGCAAAAACTTCAGTGGTCGAACCTTGCACCTCACGAGCGAGAGCCAGCACCCTTACCACTGCACCACGCATCTGCCTGTGCACATTTGTCTTCATAGGTATGCACATATGTGGAAAAACAAGTGCACCTACAGCTCCAACACCGAAAATCTGGCTCCAAGTAAATGGGACCCACGGGGACCTACATATGACAAACTGAACGAGCCTAGAAATAATGTTAGGCTAGGAGTATTGTCTCCCACAATCTTGTACTTGTTACAAACCTTAATGTAACCAACTAAAGAGCATGCCATAACTCTACATTACAAGACCTTTTAATAGTTAACCAACCGACTTAGTCTCACAGAGTCAAATCAAGGAGTACAATGGATCAGGGCAATATGCATAAAAATAAAAATTAATAAATCAGACTCTTATGCATAAAATGAACATATAATAGCTTGAAGTATTGATAGTCTCAAAGTGTCATTAAAAAGTAAACCAAATTGCATCTCATTATGAGAATCTTATATAATGAGGAAATAAAAGATTTGTAAGTAGAGCACATTAGATATTAGCTCAACTAGCACATTCCTTGGACACATGCTCGATGCAAGCAGTCACACAATGGTTGAAATCCTTGCTTAAAGGATGTTGTGTTGAGAGCTGTTATAAGGCACATAGAGGACTCTATGAGATTATTTTCATGAATGCTTACTATAAGCAATTACTTTTGCAAAAATCTTCTCTTTTTGGAAATCAGTTGGTTCATATGTATCTATGGATGCCTAAGTCCACATAAGTTAAGGAGTATCAAAGTCTTATTCATCACAAATTCCTTGTATGGGTTGAGGTGGTAAACCTCCCTTTATTTACAAGTTTGAATTGCCTTATTTGGTTAAAACATTAGGGAAGGTGGTTTGTCCTCCTCATTCTCTTGGAAATGTGAATCACTTTTGTGGTTTGTCCTCCTCGTTCTCTTGGAAATGTGAATCACTTTTGCATGTTGTGTAAACTATACACCCACTCCCACACCATGTGACTCTTCAGGTTGACATGGAGGGAATGCCATCCTAGTAGGCTTTCTTCAATTTGGAATGGGGAAAATTTATAGGTTCTTTTTCTGAATGTGGCAAATTTAGACATGCAATCCAATTTCCACATGTTTTATTGAAGCCTCCTCCTGCTATTGCCCACCCAAATGATGCTTTTATGACAAATCATGTACCAATGCCATACACTCATAATTTGAGGAATGGATCTCCTATCTTATTGGCTGGTAAAGGCAAGGCTAGAATGCAAGGTACACCTTCTAAGGCAAGGAACAAAATGCCAGTTGGAGAAAAAGACTTTTCATTGGATTGGCAATCTCCTAAAAACATTTTCAAGCCAAGGACAATAGACAATAGAAATTGAACATAGAATGCATCCTATTCCAAGGAGACTCAAGCAGATGAATAATTTGGGGTTGGAAGGCTTTAGTCTATAGTGTTTGGGTTGAAGCATTGTGTATACCACTTATCGAAACGATACCATTAGATAATCCTATCTCTTCCCCGAACCATACTTTTAATGATGATCAAGGAAAAGCCTATCAGGAATACATTGTTTCGCCTCATCCTGGCGCTGCCATGTAGGAATAGCTTTAAAGGTATGCTATATCTACTTGTTCGTAAATATGTATATATAAATAAAGTGCTTTACTTATAATGTTCAGGGCCTCTGTAATATAAATAAATGAAGGCTGCCATCACTATTTACAAGTTACATATGATATGTTTGCAAGTTGCAGGTTGTGATGATGTTTTTGCAAGATTTCATATCTTTTATGCTAGTTAGGTTTCATTTTCAGGGTTTTTATGCTGATCCATCATGATTTAAAATAGGGAGATAGCATATAATGACCCCTATTGTTAGTACTATGTCCCCTCATTCGATAATCACTCTAGTATAGCAACATTAGAGCTACATTACTTATTTTAGATGCAAGGGCATCCTTTTTGAATTTTTTTAAAATAGACTTGTTCCTTATCAAGCATGCCTTCATCTTTTATATGTAAAACTAACTTACATTGTTGTATACACATCTAATCTTATCATACCCTCATGCCCATGTGTATTAAACTAATACTTAAAATGTTCTCATCGATCAAATATACATTTCTTTAATGAAAATAAGAAAATTAAAAAACTAAGCATAACATCAGATTAGATAAAAATCTTGCATGTTGGGAATTTTAAAACTTCGAGGATTTTGTTAAATTTGGAAAATTTCATTGATGATGGAAAATTCCATCAATTATGGGAACTAAGCTATAAAACTTTATTGATTCTAGAGTATTTCATTGGCTCTGGGAACTAAAATGTAGTCATGACAATGTGCGTGAAGGGCTGCTGGAGATTAAAAATCATATAGTTGGTGGTGTGATAAACACCATTTCGAGAGGCATTGGATTAGTAGAGGTGTTAATAAATACTAGCTGGTGGTGTTAATATATACCTTGTAAATTGAGCCAAGAAAAAATAAATTAGTGAAAGAATTTTCTAAACTATAATGTTATGCAAATGTACGCATCAATAAAAGATCACAATAACCTATGGATCCAACCTATTCTCTAACCAATGCTTGTTTCAACAATCAACATAGACCTCTGCATCATTAAAACGTTTTCTCTTAATCGATGAGTCTCTTCTCTTTGACTCCTTGGTCTACCTAGTTGGTGTATGGTAGCCCTTGTTGGGGGCCTCATTTATTAGAGGCATATTGGACTCGAGTGGAGAGACTCCAAGTTCTCCTACTGTTCACGGATGATCCACAATAAGCCATCGGCCCCACATCATATTGTTCTTGCTACGTTTAGTGCATATCCTCCTCATCTCCACTGCAGCTTAATGAGGCATTTTACATCATCACATACCTTTACCAAGTCAAGAGTATGACTCATATACCTCAGGACAATGTAAACTATCGTGGTTGGCCCTATCTGAACCTCCATCATGTTAGCAGCTAAGAGTGGTTAGAGATGTTGGTATGCACATACATGTAGGTGGTTTGAGATTTTGGGGCTCCACATGGATCCTTTCAAGTTTAGACTTAAGGCTCCTTTAGTCCCTTTCACATACCACGAGGTCAACCAGGTTATTCGAGCGGACCTTCTATAACTACACACGCACCCAGGGAAGGTTCTAATGAAGCTTAGCTTTGAGGACCACTTTTTTTGAATTTGAGAGGAGGGCTTCATTGATACACTAGGATTACCCGAATCCACCTCCCACATTCCTTGAGAATATCATTTGGCTAGTCCCATGTCTCATCACACTAACTTTGTATTGGTAGTGGACGGGTTGAAGGCATACATAGGGAGAGCTTCTTCTACACCCTATGTGACTATCATGAGATCGAGTCAGAGGAGCAGTTCACTTTTAGGTGCCCTGTGCACTATGAGATTTCAAGGTCATTATCATTGTCTCTTCATAGGTGGTTCTGGATGCCTCTCTAGCTTCCTTTCTTATCCAAAGGCACATAGAGCCCTTGATCAAGATACATAGGCAATGCTAGGATACATAGCTAGACTCTACTCAGAGCAAGATCATAGACTCTTTCTAGCCAGATTGTACAGACTAGTAGATTGTAGGTAGTTAGCCAGGCCGAGATCCAGAGCTAGTGACACGACAAACTCGATAGCCGATTGAAATATGGATTTACTTTGATATCTTCCCTCCATGTTCACTAGGTTAAGGGCATGATAGAGGGGGGTTACAATGGCTCTTGTCAAACATAGCGCCACCACTAGGAGACCATACCAAGCCATATGCAAAGGCCGCTATCAATTCTCTATCTCAAGTTTTTTGTCATCATAGCCTCATTCATCATCAAGCTTCCTATGAGCTTCCACCTTGGTTGTGGGCCCAACTTTCTCTCACGTATCAGATCTGATATGATACGATTTTGATGTATGCATTGTGGGTGATGATGCCTAAGGCTCCACCCCTTTAGCTCATTGTATCAGGATTTTTTCAATCTCATAGACCCTTCAATCTTTGGAAGACTTTTAATAATATTTCTTTATTTCTTTCTGTTTTTCTTTTATGCCTTGGGTTGTGTAGATTTATTTTCAACAAAAAATTTGACCCCCTAGTTCTGAAGTTGCTTGCACTAGATTGACAGATTCTTATGTGAGTAATAGTTTCATATTTTGGATTTCAAATGTACTTTATACTAGGTTTGGGTCCCTAGCCCAGATATTTACGAGTTCCAAATAACTATGCATTACAAGATCTAGATTTATGCAATCATCATAACAAGTAGTAGCTGGCATGCCAATCTCCCCTTCCGCGCAATTGAGGGTAAGGCGAGAACTACTCTTTTGTTAATGGATTTTGAAAAAATTGTCAATTTCATATGAAAGGACTCAAAAGCGCACCTTGAAGGTGGTGGATATAGAGGATACATGTAGGTCCAAAATACCAATTAGATATGGCCATTTTCTCCATGTGTATGTAATGTGTTGGCGAGTGAGATATTTCACTAGATCACTCAAAAAAATTCCCTTTGAGGTTGAAGGAGGATAAATTTACAGAGCATCATTTGGTGAGAAATAAGCAAAATTAGAGCAACCCTAACGTGCAAATTGACATGCTAGATAGTCTTGGTAGCAAGGCACTTGGTCTAGCCATCATCAAAACAAATAATGCACACACATGCATTAGCACAATAGGTAATTGACAACTTGGCGTTCCTTGTGGCAACCTATCCATGTTGGTGGTTGTAGCTATTTATAACTTTTCTAATCAGGTGAAGTGCTACTTAGGCATGTTGTGTTCACTCTCCGTAGGCCCGCTAGATGCCACATCCTGAGACACACCATGCTAGTTCATTTATAAGCTAAGAATCCCGAAATGATGCTCCATAGGCCAAAGCCGTGAAATCAAATATTGTTTTGAAGAACGTCGACCCACTAGCGGTTGCCATAACACCAAACTTAGTGAATGGTCTTGAGCTTATGGAGGTTCCTTAAGTACAAGACACCTATGTAGACAAAACAAGGAAAGACAGATGGTACAATTGCATAGATAACGACCTTACGATTGCATACCTTGAGTGTAACCTCAAAGTTATCAACACTCGTCAGAAATGCAAATGTCAATGTCGAAGGTTCTAGCTCTAGAGCTGTCAAGTCTTGGCTCAATGTCAGGCCAAAGAGTATTTGTAGGGAATATAATCGATTGCACATGTGTGGGTAGTCTCTTCTCTTTATGGGAAAAGTCCCAATTGAAGAAGAGATCCCTAGGTGGTTCATAGGATCCTTTCATTTACCAAGGCATTGGTTACTTCTCAAGCTGAAAAGGATTGGATCCTTTGATGCTCGGTGGGTTTTAGAGTAAACTTGGTGTATTCTATTCCCTGAGAAACTACTTCAGAATGATTGCTCGGTGTAGGTCTATTTACCAACCTTTCCTCCAAGATATTGCTAGTTTTTTACTTTGTTCTTTAACGTTTCCTCTATGTTCTACTTGTGCAATTGAAAAGAACTACCCTTAAAGCATGCATTCTATGGCATAAATGGGCCTTCTTACTCCTAATGGTTGGGAGATTGTTGTGCCTATTAGATTTTTCCCATTCCATGATGCCTGCTACCATTGCACGAAGTTTGGTCATTTACGTGGAGCTTCCCCCTTCGTGCTTTGCAACCTGGCCTCCACCTCTCGATTCAACAAGGCATCTTCACTCCTCCTACTAAAGCGATGGCTCCAAAGGACCTCCCTTGGCTAATATAAACTCACATTACTTGAGCTCATGGAGGACGAGTATTCTCCACCTTGATATTAGAGAGTTCACAATGGTGCAAGCAAGCAAATCTATTTTCATTCATGAGCTAGAATGTGTAGGGTTGTGCTCCTACTAGAATTAGTAGTCTATTTCCATCTTGATCATAAAGTATTGACCTAAATTTTGTGCCTTATACAAGAGCTAAAAATGGGACCATATAATTTGAAGGGGTTACAACTCTGTGATTACTCTGTTTTCTATAATTTTCCTTCCAAGAAAGAGGCCAGATAGCTTTAGTTATTCATTTCTTCCAATGAAAATAATGCCATTTTAGCAATAATAGTACTTTTGGAATGGCTCTTGGTAATCCTTGTCTAAATTTATGCATCTAATTTTCCACACAAGCGTGCTAAACTATGGGAACAATTGCATCTAGAATTTGTCGTTAAGAAATGGCTTTTGCTAGAGACTCAAGAATTGCATATTTTCACAATCATGCAACTTTTGCGTGATTTGCATTCATGAATAACTTTCATGAAATCACGCATACAATGATGATAAAATCTCGCCAATACAAAAAATGTGAAACTGGTTAAATACTGCTAGTAAAATGAGAAATGCCACTGGTATACTTCCATAATACTACTAGTTATAAGCAATAAGCCACAAAGAAAATTCACATTACCAATGGTAATAGTAAGAATGTTGGCGAAAAGATTGAGCATAAACTCGCCTGTTGGTAGTAAGTAAATACCAAATAGTACTAAATGATGTACCACTCCTATACCACTGGTTTTATGAGTTAACCACCACTAGTATTATGGTTATTATCGGTAGGAGAATTACCGCTACATCTATATAAGCACCCCGATGGTTTAATTTGAATTGTTTTTTACTTGAGAGATAATTTTCCTCTCCTATCATTAGCCCCATGCCAGGGCCTGGCTTGCAAGGTAGTCCTTGGCCCTTGCACTCACAAGGCATGGGAGCTAGATGGAACCACTCCAAGGGTCGTATCCAATGGTGGTTTTTGTTTTTTTTTTTCACACACTTTGTATCACGCACTTTATTTTATACACCACATGTTACACACAAACATGTGGATTTTTGTATATGCAATATTGTATTCAATACAATTTTTTCGTTTCCACAAATTTTTCTGCAAGCAACAAGATGGAAGGTTTTGTTGGCACTAAGCGTAAGCATGGGTTAATAATGAAGAAAACAAACTTGTTAACCAGATGTTACGAGAGCATTATTGTAGCAAATAAATTTAACTATTTTTTTTAATCAATGGACTTACGAAATGCCTCTCCTCTCAATGATACAATCACCACATCCAACAATGGGCGTCTTTTTATATTTGTCCATCCATCTGAAACAATTGTGCATCTTGTGCCATTGAAGACCTGAAAAGTACTCTAATTGATGTGATCTTTCACTCGGAATATGATTCGTCTAGTAAAGTTGTCCACAAGGTACTATAATAAGGAGATTTGAAACCTGCACCATATTGTCAATGCATGTCAATGTTATCAATCATACTCAATGGATAGCAAGAACACAAAATTGATAGACCAAATGCATCGAGCCATCTCTAGGTGCTGGTTCTGATTACTCTCTACATTTGATGGTTGCCTCATGGTTTGATTTCTACCCCCATTATTAGCTCTAGTTCTACGTGATGTAGATGTTAGTGTTTCTTGATTCCTCGATTGAGACACGCTTACACCAACACTACTAAGATGGGCCTGAGTAGCCTCACTACTTGTGGGAACTTGTATCATTCAAGGCTGAACTTCTGTCAATGGTGGCCAATGCGACATTGGAACTATTGCTTTTAGGAAAAAAATTCTTGTTTGCCTTTTTCCACGACTGTATTTGGTCTCTTAATTGTCGAGCACTGCCATTGCCCGAACCACGTGGCAAAGCCCAATAGATTTCTTTGTGAAGCCATGTAGGGGACCCTACACGAGGACCACATCAAGTTCTCACCTCATTACAATATTTGCATGTCCATTCAATAGTCACACAGATTGATTGCAAAATCCCATTTTGAGTTGGCAACCTTATATTTTTCACTCCCAATATTTTTTGCTCTCCTTTGTGCTGCTCGAGAAGACTCCAGAAACATTCTAGCCATATATTGAACTCTCACGAGCATTATGCGAGGGAGTTACATCCACTTGTGTTTGTGGAGCTTCATTTCGACTTGCATTATAGCATTAATAGCTCTAACCATAGTCTCGACAACCACATGGTGCATAGCATTAAGTGAGCGCTTTGTGCTATCAACTTGAGTTGCAATAGCTTGCCTCCTACCTGAAGCTCAAACCATAGTCTCACCAACCACATGGTACACAACATTAAAAGAGGCCTCTATGCTATCAGCATAAGTTGCAATAGCTTGCCTCCTACTTGAAGCTCATTCTCTTGTTGTGCTTCTAGTATTTATGCATCTATTTCTAGAATGCACACTTAAAGGCTATCGCTTTTCAAACCAAAAGAGACAAAACATAAACATATATATATTAACACAATATCTCCAAATACAATTGGTACACCACGCGAATATAAAGGCACAATTCCAATCCAAATAACTGAGCAAACACAACTGCTTCGAAATCTTGACACCTCAGATAATTGCCTTCACATTCATTGCCTTGCTTTTGTGGTTGACCTTTACCCCAATACACTAGATATCAAAGCAATCAACCACTTCAACAATCACAACTCTCTCTCTCTCTCTCTCTCTCTCACACACACACACACAAAATTCACCACTCAATTGTGGTCCTCTACCATGCTAAGTGTAGGAGCTGCGGAGTATGAAATTGACATTCGTGAATAACGGGTTCACACAAATGTGAAAACGTTAACAAAATCCATGTGGAGACTGGAACATGATGGTATATGCGCAAGACAGGTCATTTGACACCTCCGAACTATCCACAGTCGAAGCTCAATATTGGGATACATTTTCTAGTGCTTCTTTTCTTGTTGACTAGTGCTCTTGTGATTGTCTTCTTCATCTCCGATATTTTACCTCGCATAATTGTCGTGAGAGAGACACTTGGCGTGCCGATCATCTTGGCCAATTTCACTTTTGTGATCACGTATGGTGGGTGGACCCCATATCAAAGATCAAGTGGTTGTTAGCTCTATTTCTTGTAACCATTTCCCTCTTTTGGTTTCCTTCTGATGCTCTTCTCAAGCAAGGGCATCTAAGGGGCTCCTATCGTTCCATATGAATATCACCTTCTTTGGAAAGCATATTTTTGCCAATGATATTAATATGACTTGTACCGGTGCAAAGATCAGAGTCATGCCCGATTTGTCACTGGGGGGGGGGGTGTTTACATGGGGTTTATAAGGTTTGCAAAATGCAAGGGAAGGCTAGAGCGAGGAGGAGGAGGCTCAACGAGCATCATGCCACCTCATTACTTTCTACAATTTACCAATGTCCACTTGACCCTACTCTCCTGTCTCTTCTAAAATCTGTTGAGTATCATCTAAGATCAATTGAGCATGGAACGGGCCTCAAATGGCTTGACATTGGAGATCGCCCCTTTGACTTCTTCTACAAGCACGTGGAAGAGAAAAATTCAAGGAGAATATTTTAGTAATTCAAGATGAACAGGCCAAAGCGGTAATAGGTGATCAAGAAATTGTGTGAGTCTTAACTGGGCACCTTTCCAGCATAGTGGGCCGCTACCTCAACCTACTGACAACTACGACTAAGGGTTGCTAACTTTTTCTCAAACCAACCAATGAAGTGCTCAATCAGGAGGAGCAGATTCAACTCCAACCACCCTTTACTATATTTGAGCTACAGTGTGTTGTTAAATCTATGGCAACCGCGAAGGCTCCGGGTCCTGATGGCATTCTAATCGACTTCTACCAACATTATTGGGACCTATGTGGAAACGGCTTGACCATACTTTTGAATTATTGTTGCTCATTGGGCTACCTGCCCGCTTTTGTTAACCGAGGTGTCAAAAAGTTCATTCCCAATCGGTAAATAGATTGTTTGTAAAATTTTGGCTAACGTAATGAAGATGAGGGTGAAATTCATCCTTGCCAGGTCTCTTCACCCTCGTCAGTATGGTCACGAAGCGATTCTCAACCTGCTCCTCACAATGGACTTTGTTCTTACTCAGAACAAAAAAGTTCTTCTTAATCTTGATCTAGAGAAAGCTTCCGATCGCATAAGTTGGTCGTTTATGATCAAGGTTATGCTTAAGCGAGGATATGAGCATGGATTCTGTAACATGACCCAAACACTATTTTCAAGTGCTTCTGCAACTGTACTACCACTATGATACATTCCCTCCACAAGTTTTGTACGTCAAGGCTGCCCCTGGGACATTTATTGTTTGCTATTGTCACAAAGCCTTTATTGAGGCAGCTTGATTATCATTCCAACAGGGGTTTGTTGAAAGGGCTAAGGTGACCATTACAGTTTTTCGCAGATAGTAACATAAACATCGTTGTTGCGAAACATGAAAACATTAACAAGCTTTTGGAGGTGTTACGCAGACTTTGCCAAAGTTTTGGATTCTTGAATCAAGTGAATACATCTGTTTTGAGCTTGGATTAGACTAGCTTTCACTTAATCCTTTCAAGTGCATACCGAGTCATTACATATTTGGGGTGCCCACTAGGATTGGGAATTTCTCTAGAACAATGTTGGAGTGGTGTTTGCTTATAGTGCGGGGGAAATTTCATAAATGAAGGGATAGACTATCGTCTCTCTTGGGTAGACTGACAGTGCTGAAGCATATCTTAGCACCTACAATAATGTACATCTCTGTTGCACTGCCACTTTCATATAGCGGATGTTTGACAGTGGATAAACACGCCAGAGATCTCATTTGGAGAGATCAATGGCTCCCTTCTCTTGGTATTTCACTATCACATCGAGGAGGGCATCAGGTGGACTAAAGGAAAGGTGCCAGTGACTATGTTACAAATGGGTCACTAAAATGCATTCCACACAACCATGGACAGTGTTTCTGGGTTGCGAATTGAGCAGCAAGGTGTCTTAGTTTCTCAAACGAGAGCGCTCGATGGCAAGAGCTTTTTCTTTCAGATTTTCCAATTAAGATTCATCATTTGGAGCTGCTCACAAAGCTGATTATAATGTGGAGGAAAGGTATCAACTAATGCAAATTGGCTGGACCTTCACAGGTCCGTGGCGATGGCTCGTTGGGGCCCAATATATGTGTCAATACATAGGCATTTTGTAACAAAGTGGCACCTGTCCAAATTAGCCCTCGCTTATCAAGGTGGCTGAATGACAAGGGATTGAGTACTTGGGCATGCCTGTGGAATCAACAAATCAATGGTTAAGTCTTCCTAAAGTGACAGCGAGATTTCAATATGCTCGTGAGCAAAATTTGATAAGCACTACATTTAGTCATTTGCTACCCATCTAGCCAACTAGCCTAGTGCTCATGTGGTTTCTTGATCTGCGTGATTGGCAAAACAGTAAGTGGAAAGCTCTACATTGCTTACACTCAGAGACTTCCCTTTGACCCCTTCAACCGACATACCTTGAGCTCTTCAATTCTCTTGAAAAATTGCACACCCCATGATTCGATTGATGTCTGGGAGTTTCATCTTTGTCAGGTGTGGTCAGCCACCCCGTCTAATAGACTTAATTTAATTCTTTCTCTAAACGGGTTTTGCTAGCAAACCACTGACAAAAGACTACGCTGCTGAGTGGAAGGGTATTCCTCCTATCTGCTCACTTCGCAATGTGGCCTTAGAGAATCATTCACATTGGAGGTTGTCCTATGGTTCGGTCATTGTGCAGGCATGTTCCCAATTGGTTGGCAAGGGCACAATTAAGTCTTCCCACTCAAGTGGAAGAGTGTTCTTCTTCGTGACAAGGCTACTCTTAACGATCTGCAATACCAAGTATGGAGCCTCATGCAGGCAAGTGTGATCCAACAGCGCTTTGGTAGTTCAGGAACTCTATAGTTTTTCGTTGTACAAGGATGCCAAGTGATCTTTATCAAAAGATTCAGAGCAGTATTTTGAGCATTTTTGAGTTCTAAGGGGAAAAAGCAGTGGAATTTCAACACAGCTTTCGAGGCTATAGAATCTGTAATCTAGCTAGAGCTCATTCATCTGTATTTTTCACACACTTCTTTGTATCTCTTCTCTTTAACTTTCTTTCTTTCCGCCAAACAAGTTTGGGAGGGAGTTGCAACGAGGATCATTTGGTGAATAACAAGGAGAATGGGAGCAACAATGATGCGGGTATTGACATGCAGCTAGCTGGTCTAAGCATCATGAGGGGTCCTTTAGTCATTGTTTTTCTGGCTTCAGAATTTGTTCACCACTGCTGTCTAGCTCCCCACAATGAAAATTATATGCTTGTCATGTGATTTATAATGTGTACTTATCCTGTGATCAGATCTGTCAAAGACGAAAGACCCATTCAAAACATTCCGATCAGGTAATTCTTCGATAAAACCTACATTTTTTGGGCTGAGTATGTCCTGACTTTAAAACAGTCAAAACTTACTTTCATACTACTTGCTTAAATAATCCATCTTTAAGCACAGCTCGACTCTCTCTTGCAGGCAGGGCCCTTGTGGTCAACCAGGTCCTCCTAGCCACTGCCTGGTATGTGGCCTCTTGCTGGTGCTTTTCGAGATCCTGTGTAGCCCAGTTGAGGAGGTTAGTACGGAACTTCCTTTGGTCTGGCTCAGACGGTTCTGGTACCACTAGAGCAAGATTTTCTGCTATGAAAAAATTTAAAGACTAGATTCTACTTGGTAGCCACTCTGATGAAGCTTCAATGAAGTTCTACGTGTATTAGTTAGTTGTGTTGAATTTAAACTACTTATTCTGAAAAAAGTTGGTGAATGCATAGTGCGAAAAAAAATTGGTGATTCTGTGGGCACATAGCATTCTCATTCATACATAAATATTACAAATCGAAAAAATAAGCATCAAATGGGAAAAGATAATTGTGTCAAATAGCATCATGAAATTATTGAGGAGGCATAGTTCCATTGAGAGTCCAAAGGAATATTTTCTCAGAATCTAGAATTCAGCTCCGAGAGCAGACAGATTACAATGCAAATTTTGGGTAATGTCCTGGTTGGACCGCATTTCCATATGTCCAACGTGTCTCCACACGGTGTTGAAAACTAACAAAGCAACAATAAAGAATATGAGTGAAATTTTCAATAGAGTGACCTGAGTTTCTGGGGAAGCCTGCCTCTGAAAGTGTCAAGCAATGTCCTTCAAAACACACCATCTATACTGTACACCAAAACTCACTCACAGTGGGATTATAGTGCATTGATGATCTCTTACAAAAGGAATCACTCAGCAAGGGTTACAAAAACAAATTGCATGGATCAAAAGGTAAACTTAATCATATTAATATTGATCTGCTGGTAGAAGAGGTTCATAATTGCTGCTTCCAGGTATATTCAAGTCAATAGGCTGCAGAGCTGGGCATAGATATACTCTATGCAATGATTGAAGTATGTCCTCCTTGATACCTTTCTGTTCATCTTCCATATCCTTGGACACTGTAATCTACAGAATATGGCACAAATAGAGTTCAATACAGCGTACATTGCAAGCTAGTAAACCACAAGATGTAAGCCCACCACTCTTTCTCTCCACTCCAGAGAAAGTACGAAACATGGAGAGAGAGAGAGAGAGAGAGAGAGAGAGAGAGAGAGAGATTAACGAAGGCCTCAGCCACATTACAATGCATCTATGAAAGAGGGGACGTGAAGGAAGGGCAGAGAAGCACTACCAACATGCTTGGAGATCAGCCACACACAGATTAGCACTATTCTCTAATTGGCTGAAGCACCATGCCTACAAGGGCGGGAGTAGAAGACACATGGGGCAAACTAGCTTTGGAGACAGCCATGGCAGCCCTCTCTACAGGGACAGCTCACAAAGGCACTACAGAGATACTCACATGCCTCAACAAAGTCTGCCTCAATTTGATAGAAAACATAGACAGCTTGGAGGCCACCAATGTGGCCCTATTGGCTGAGAAAGCGCATGTGGACAAAACACTGGCTGAGATTCAGAAACAAGGCGGGAAGGTACAAGAAGAATGGAGGAAGGAGAAGGCCAAGAAAGAAGAATGGGAGAAGGAGAGAGCAAAATGGGAAAATGAGGAGACCAAGCTACAAGACCAAGTACACACATTGGGGACTGAGTTACAACAAATGAAGGGCAAGCAAATAACATCAGATGGTGGCTGCAAAGTTATGGATGAGCTCAAAGCAAAAAATGCAGCCCTTAAGAAAGAGATGGAGGCCATGCAAACTACCATGAATGGTAAGCATGCTGAGTTCACACAATAGCTCAACAAGAGGAAAGAAGTGATGCTTGAATGGACAGAAGTTGTTAAAAAGGGATCAGTAGCTCCCAAAAAAGAACTCATTTCTGAGACACTAGAGGAAGAGAAGAGACGGGCCGGTAAAGCAATGAATGTTCTAGTTAGAGGTTTCACAGTGGGAGACACCCCAATGGCAGATGCTCAAGCCTATTTGCCAAGATGGGAGTCAACCGCACATGTGAGGCAGCTTGGAGGGTCGGGGAGACGGAGATACCAACAAGACCATTAGTGCTGAAACTCCGGACTGCAATTGATAGGTCCAACCTTATGAGCATGCGAGCATCCTTGAAGGGGACCAAGATCTACTTCGATGATGACCTCACCCTTCTACAGCAGGAACATAGAAGGGAAGGCATGACACGGGTAATGGCAGGAAGGGAAGCAGGGAAATGGGCTGCCTACAAGGATGGCAAAGTGATTATTCGAGAAAGAATTGACAGAGGGGATAAGGGAGAAGGGGAGAAGGAAGAGGGGGAACTATGACGGTGTCAGAGCTGGGAGGGGAGTGCACAAAACAAGCGAAGTATGGCTGTATGGAACTGTAATGGTACGCTTTGGTCCGACCCAGGTGGCTTCTCGGAGACATACACAGGCAGAGACATCATCTTCTACACTGAGACACATCAGGGCCCAGAGAGAGGGCTGCCCACAGTGACAGGGTACATTTGGGAGTCTGCTCATAGGAGAGAACTGAGGAGAGATAGTGGAGTACGAGGCTTTGGAGGTGTAGCTGTCCTTTTCAAAACACACTTGAGACCACTCAAATCTGTGGTACGAAGAGAGAAACATGCACGTCACATGTGGATACGAGTACAGCTACTACTAGACGCCCGACCGATCTTCTGGATGAGATCATCAGATCATTTCGCGTGGGAGACCCGACCACTGGATGGGGATTCCTTTCAAAGAAGAAGCCACCCATACCCATCACTGATCCGGGCGTGTGGCACACTTATACATGCTCCCTATATGATGTCCCGAGGCAGCAGACACCGCCGGACATGTCCTCTATGCCCAGGCCCACTACTTGTCATCTATTCACTACGCAGGATGTGCGGGCTGCACTTCGCCAGCTCCACAACCGGAAAGCACAAGATCACGAGGGCCTTCGGACAGAGCACTTTGCACATGGGCAGGAGGTTCTAGCACCGATCCTTGCACATATGTTTAACCTTGCAGTTTGTTATTACGGCTTCCCACCAGCATGGAGCACCACCACTATCGTACCGATACACAAAGCATGAGGGAACTATCGCACCCTCATGATTGGCCACACATTGGCCAAGATCTATGGATCGGTACTAGAGAGGGAGATCACGCAATCATACAGAGGCATGGGGGCAGCGAGCACTAGGGCTGGTAGGATTCAGAGGCAGCACTCTACTCTAGTCCACATTTTCACTCTGAGGGCTATCATTGAGGAGGCAAGGTTCACGCATCAGAGAGTCTGCACATGCTTCGTAGGCTGTTCCATGATCCCGCATGATCAGGAGACTACAAGAGATGCAGATTCCAAAGACACTGATTTGGGGTGTGATGAGCTTATATGAGTTAGTCAGAGGTAGGGTCCGTGCTCCAGGCGGTGTATCGGATTGGGTCCAGAGCACCATTAGGGTGAAGCAAGGCTGCCCTCTCTCACCGACTCTCTTTGGACTCTACATTGATGAGATCACATCTTTCATAGATCGCCTAGAGGGCAAGGGTTCATTACAAGGTGATCTCCTCATACAGATATTGTTATATGTTGATGATATAGTCCTTATATCCTTTTGTTTTGCAGAGAGAGAGACCTGAAGGTCAACCTTGGGAAAACTAAGGTTATGATCTTCAACACCTCACGAGCAGTGATTTGACGACTTAGTTTCACCTATCGTTCTGAGCCAGTGGAGATAGTGCAGTCGTACACAAATTTGGGAGCAGTCTTCACAGGACCCATCTTCATGATGACACATGCAGCCCAGGCACGGTTCACACGAGGGCATAGTGCTTTGGATAGACTAAAGCCACAATGTTTCCAAGCGTGCTTCTAGGATCCACCGACGAAGGGCTCGCTTTTTGACACACTGGTGCGACCGACTACCATGTATGCAGCACCTTTCTGGGGATGCGATCTTCCAAGGACAGATTGGATGAGCTTCGAGAGGGTACAAGTGACGATGGGATCAGGATGATCCGATGTAAGCCCTCAGTTCCACATGAGATAGTACAAGCACAGTTTGCCATGACACCTCTCCAGGTTGATGCCATCTTTCAGACAGTGACTTTCATCCATAGAGTCTAGGACTAACCCCACTAGAGACTTCTGAGATTGGCCCTAGAGTCATCCACATGACTAGCAGAGAGCGGGGCAGACACATGGTATGCACACATATCCACATGGCTTGCCAGGCACGGTATCCAAATGGACAAGCTTCCCCCCTTTCAAGGCAGCATGGATGCGCCTCCTTAGTCGATCCCGCGAGATGAGATCAATCGTATCATACGGTTAGACCTCCTCCAGCTTCACACATCCCGGACTTGCGGGGAGGACGAGGAGCTCCCCACCAAGACCTAGTTTTATCGCGACCACTTCCTAAGAGTATCAAAGGAGGGATTCATCATTAGACCCCAATATCTCGAGGATAGCGAGGTCTCCCATGCACTGAGGATTGCCATTGGTCAGATGCGGGTCTCGTCCAATCAGCTGAGGACAGAGGCAAGGAGAGCAACAAGTATAACAAGAGAGCAACGGGTTTGCACGCTATGTACGCTGAGGGCGGTTGAGACAGAGGAGCATTTTCTTTGTGTTTGCCCAACCTACTATGAGATCCGTGGACGTTACCATTATCTCTACCTGGAGGGGAGTGGCTTCGGTCCTTTGTCATGACTAATCCATTTCCATGACCAGGTCTGTATCGGGCTTTATCTGATGGAGATGCGTCGACACAGGGAGACGCTTCTGCGACAGATCAAAGAGCAGCAGGACATGGTCATACCACTTGAGGACATAGAGGATGACCGGGCACAGCGATGCGTCACAGACTTCCATACATTTGAGTCAGCCCCTAGACACAGTGGAGTGGAGGAGGAGGAGCTAGCCGATTTGAGAGCAATCTAGATGAGCAGCCAGCAGGGCATGGTCAGACCACTTAAGGATATAGAGGATGACCGGGCACAACGACGCGTCACAGACTTCCATACATTTGAGTCAGCCCCCAGACACACTGGAGTGGAGGAGGAGGAGCTAGCCGATTTGAGAGCAATCTAGATGAGCAGCCAGCACAATACCACCAAGAGAGGGACGCAGAGACCACATGCGCGACAGAAAGCCCCCAGAGTACACTCTATTGAGGTCCGATCTATCACAGCTTTTCTCAGGGGAGACCGACAGAGACGAGGGGTCACTTTAGACATAGCCCAGAGAGTCCAGAGAGCGAGGAGACCGCGTCCCGCACCGCAGCGCGAGACAGCTTGACAAACACAGATACGAGACATGTTCGCAGTCCACCAGAGAGCCATCACTGTACCAAGCTTTGGTTTCTGATCCTGTTTCTCGGCCCCAGTGCCTAGATAGATTTATTGATTGATCTCGCCCACTATGCAATTGTAGTTGACTATTTCTATGATTATGATGTTGTTAGTATAGATTAGTACTCAGCATGTGGGTCACATTTGGCAATTAAGCATTTCATCTTGCCTAGGTGCTTGCATACATCTTCTCTTTGGAATCTCTTACTTTTACAACAACAAGGTTCTCAAAGGATAGAAGATTTTGAATGCTCTGAAAGCCTTTTACCTATCTCTCCATAGTTGAAAGCCTTTCGTCCTAAAGTTTTTACATACTTCCAAGCTACTACTGGATGCTTCCAAATTCTTCTTACATAATGAGGGAGAGAATCCATTACTTCAGGAGACTCAAAATTGAGTTTAAGCCTACCTTGTCAAGAGAGGGAGAAATAAAAATACAAATCAAGAGCTCCTTATTTAGATAGACTTCTTTGCTTTGAAAGGAAGCTTTTACTTTTAAGAAGCGGTCCAACAAAGTTTTAAGTTGAATATAATGGAGCTTATTTAGATTCAAATCCTGAAAAGAGAAGTTTTCCAAGGTATATTGAAGTTTAAAAAGAACTTTGACATTATATTTTTCAAAAACTTCTATTGAAAAAAGACCCAGAGACATTACTCTGTCTAGGTAAAGGAGGCTTCTTTTATAGTCTCGAGAAGCAAAAACTCTTAACACTGAGGAAGTTAAAGGAACTGAAGGACGAGGAAGTGGAAGAAGAGGAAGTAAGGGAGGCAACTCACAAACAACATGTGAGATTGCAAGCGAGCTAGCACAACCCCGTAACATAACTTTAGGTTTCCATATGAGGTCAGGTATATGACTATGCTGGTAAAGACGAATGTTAAAGGGCTTGATATGAGCTCTCCACATCAAAGGGTTCTTTTTAGAGGTTATTTTATTCTTACGATGAGTTGATTTTCCTTCCAAATTAAAACCTCTTGGGAAGAAAGTGTGTAAAGTTCTCATCCAAAACAATTCACAAGGACGAGCAACCTTGTAAAAATCCTTGGCATTATTAAAATGACCCTCTATATGCTCAATAGGAAAGCATCCAAAAGATTCAAAACCAGACTTTGCCATTCCCGCATATAACGGTTTTGAATTCTCAATTGAGGAATTCTTCCTATGATTCTAGCTTCCCTAACATGTTCTTGAAAACGAATAAAAGCCGTCCTATAGGTTTGTCCTACATAAAGCATATTACTAGTATGTATGTTATAAACAACATAAATTACTTGCGTGGCATGAATAGGACTAATAGAAACAGAAGTCTTGAGATGCTTATTTCTAAGACGTCTTAGTTTATTAAGAATTCTGATGTTATTATTTGTATAATGAGTGCTAACTAAAAAAGCCTTAAAGTTAGACCAATAAATGTTACCTTCCCCAAAATCACGAAGATTATTCATGTTTGACCTAGCTAAAAAGTTAAACCTTTCTCTATATATGTTTCTTCTAACTTTTTTGTTTTGATTTACCGAGCTAGACCCAACTAAATCACCTACCAAAGAGACAAGACCATCACTAGTATTTCCAATGTTGTTTGGTGAGGTCAGACGATCCAACATTGGGGAACTTGCTTGCACTCTCCCTGCCCATCCCAAGGCAATTTCTCCCTTGCTATATTCCCTAACTCTAGCCGGAGCGAGACTACTATTTAGGGGGAGGCTTGCTTGCACAGTCGTTACTCGTTACTACTACAAGGGAATGTCACAGGAGCTAGATGACGTCCCAGGAGATCACCAATTAAGTGCCCAGAGCCCAGCTATCCCTAGCACCAAGCCCCTTCAAGGCTCCACCCAGATCCAAGGCTTTGGGTCGACCAAGGTTACCTGCAAACTCTCTTCTTTCTATGGTTCCCAGTCTCTGATACAAAGTATTCAATTGGGCCTACCACTCTCATGTCCAACCTTTTGCAACTAGGCCTCCACAGGGCAGCTTCTTGTCCAATTGCTAATGTTTTTCCCACCGACTCCATGAAGCCTATGACAATAACCTCTACAGTCAACATGTAGTAGGCTGCAAATGCTTCTGTAATGACATTTTCCATTCTCCTAGCATTGAGACACCGAAGCAAACAAGCACCAAAGGCATAAACCTAAAATCTTTAATGAAGCATACAGGCATTACACACCCTGGTCCCTCTTCCCCAATGTTATTTGCCCTCACAACAAGCCAAGTAATTCCCTGAAGTTACCCTCTATTGGTGGATTGCCATGCACCTCTACACATTTCATAACTCTGAACAATCTCCAGTCCCCCCTCTACCACACTCCTCACGGACGCTCCCGAGTTCTCAAATGCCTCCTCATCTACTTTGACTCATCCTCCCAAGACTTGTCCTCCTTCAGATCTGCTGCCACCTTCTTGTAGTCCTGCAAAAAGTGCCCAAGCAGATGACAGCAGCAGCACTTCTTTTTCTTGGCCTCCATCATCTGAAGAGTCCCCTGCCTCATCTGGATAATACTTGTCAACCTTTTTGTGAATCTTTCCTTCACCGGGCCTACCCTTACCTTGAGGCCTTCTTGTTGCCAATTCCATTATGTTGCTTCCCCAAAATATCATCCTAAAGCAAGAAAAGACCAAGCTCCTTGAAAGCGAGTGGCTTTGACAATTGCTCTCTAGGTGTAATTGGTTATCAATAATTCGAAAGCCCCTTGAAAGCTTATGGCAATGGCAAACTAGCTTGTGTCCACTACCTTGTGACTAAAACCAATTAAGCCTAAGAATTGTCACCTTCACTAGGTGGGTCATGAACGTACTACCTTGAATGTTATGATCTTTGAAGGATTGTTGGTCTCGTGCCAAAATCCTTCAAGATTATCCATTCCTGCTACTTCCTATTCTGGGCCACGCAGCACACATGGCTGGGCCCTCTTTGCTGCCCACATGGAAGCCATATAGATGCAGTCCACAGGGTAGCTTCCCACACATTTGTAAGTATTTGGATCCTGAAAGACTCGCATTCTGCTTCCGAAATCCTAGCCTGGCATTTGTTTTATTTTTGCCAATCATCATCTCCTTTGCTGCACGACCACTTCCATGGCTTTTTCTGCAGTATGTGGGCATGACAATTGCATTGACGGAGGAAGAGAGTTTACACAAAACGTCCCCTACAACCGTTTTGCTAGAAGACAAATAGTAGAGATTTGCTCGAAGAAAGGAAGGTCACTCTAATTCAGTTAGTTGTGCCTATGTCAAGTTGCTTACAGTGTGTAGGACATTCTTTTAGTACATCTACATATTGTCATGACATCCCACATGCCAATTTCTAATTTCGGTGACACAGGAAAGTTTGATGGAGCCAAGTATCCGATTTGGAAGGTCAAGCTTTGGAGCCATTTGGTGGCAGAGATGGGTATTAAGGTACTGGAAGGATTGAACCTAAAGCCCCAGGATGTGAGGGATTCCTCAGGGAAGGTCACTACGCCTGCAGATTTAGTAGCTGTCAGAGTATGGGTGCTCAGGGATGCTGAGACATCATTCATTATTACTCGGACAACTACAGACTCGATGATTGCACATCTTCAGATTGTGGTAGCTATTAGAGGGTGGGTACTCAAACATGCTGAGATATTATCAACGACTGCATATGGATGATTATCCAGTCTGCAGTCGTAAATTATCCAGCCTGCAAACTGGATGATTCTCCAGACGAAATCCAGGCCCGTGAGACTGACCTCTGGACTTTTGAGACTATTCTGCATGCACACCCTGGAGCCTCTTTGGAGCTGATTTTGAGCTTGCCCTCGCTTCAGTTTGGTGTTCTACATATGTTTTGCATGTGATCTTCTTCAAACTTCTTGTCTGCAGCTTGGCAATTTTGTGCCAACACAGTACCCTATTGCTACCATGTCTGATAAGAATATCAGTTCCCTCTTCCCACACTTTCTCGTAGGGATACAAAGCACTAGGCACTAGGGTCAATCCTGTAGTTAGTACATATTTAATTGTTTTGGTGTCATTGTTGGGTCTTCAATGAGGCATTTGTTCTGATGTTTGATCAGAGGTATTTAGCCAGATCCTATTCTAAGATTGACGTGCACTTGCCTTTGAAAATTGCCTTGCTATAATAACTAATGCTTTAAGAAAATCAGTGGTCTCTGCGGACTCTGTTTCGAAAAATTGACATATTCAATACCATGTACCAAAATTGTGCAGATGCAACTGCAAATCCATGTGACCTGGTACAACGTAAAGATTCTCAAACACATTATAGAATAAACTGAAAGACAAAATCCAGACAATAATTACCTGAACTGAGAGGTCACGGAATACTGGATAAAATCTTGAGTTGCAATAATAACTGAAAAGAACAGTTATCACTAGCAGCGGCACAGAAAAGGTTGAGGCAGCTGCTTTACTCTTTACACCAAACATGCCAATGCCTATAACTTGCATGAAAAATATTGAAAACATCATACGGTTATGTACATGGGGCCAGTACTGACCACCTGTTTCATAAGCTGGTTCATAAATATTCGATATCTGCAAAAGACACATCAAGGCTAAAGTAAAACGCAGTGCTAATGCACTTTTTCTCTACATCTTATTTAAATGAAAGAACCTTCAATTGGGAGTTAGCATGAAGTCCAATATCATCTTCTTCTTGTCTTCAGTTTAATGTCATTTATATATTCCATCCTGGCATGCCAGGATAGGTCTAATTTTCTCTTGGATTGGAGAAGTAAAGTGTGCAATGTGGATAAGTTCCATTCTAAAATATTGAGTAGCACGTCTTCGCTATGTTTTCTGAAGTGCTTTCCATTACGTGAAAAAATCATCTTAAAAGCACAGGCCTCAAACAATCAGTCTTTACCATCTGCCGGTTCATCACGGGATTACCCCCCCCCCCCCAAAAAAAAGGAAAATTTACAAAAATATTTCCATGGTTAGTGAATCTCCTGCCTTGAGGCTGGAAATGCTGTATTATGCCTCTCGCCTATGGGAAAATGAAGTCTCAAGTGTCAAGCTTGATCTCAGTTAGCTTTAAAGTTTGGGATATTTATAATACTGGTTTTAGATACGTCAAAATGTACTTGAGACTCTCTCAAGGGTCCATAGTATGATCACTTAACGCCTGAGCAAACCAGTCTTTTACTGACAAGTGACTATAACATTAATCATCCCCCATATCTTTATCTTGGGCCAAAACGAAGGTGCATCAATGATAATGTTTAGGCAAACACAAGGAATCAGTCGCACGAACTATACAACCAATAGATTCTCCAATCCATGAAAGTATAGGAAGTAAGGTGAAGCCTAGGCCTTGCCAATGCCTCTCACCATGCTCAAGCAGTTGTCAAATGTAAAAAAGGGGGTAGGGCAGATTTGGAGGAAGGGGGATAGAATAGCAGAAGGGAGTGAGAGATGGGGGAGAAGAGAGGGGAAAGGGTGAGAAGAGAGGGAAGGAAGAGGGGTAGAGAGAGATAGTGAGAGAGTAGGGAGGAGAGAGGGTGAGAGAGTGTAGGCCCATGCTCATTGGGTGCTCACCTACAAGGGTTATGAGATAAGGGAGGAAAAATTCAATTGGATGCCCATGAGATACTAAAGATGACCACCTTCTCAACCACCATCTTTTTCAAAGGAGGAGTCCCCTTAGGTTCTTGCAACTCAAGAGGCAGATTTGACTCACATTTCCTCAATAGTCACCCATTGCGTCAAGACACACATAGACCCTTTCAGACACGAGGAGCTCTTAAAGGTCCTCAAGGCACTCTTGTCACAAAAATGCCCACGCGAGTGTGTTTTTGGGATGCTCCCCTGGGAGCGGCCTTCCAAGAGATCTTTGACTTGGGATTGCTTTGCCAGTCGCTCAGTCGAAGCTGGATTTGTATGATCCCGAAAGGGGGAGACTATAAAGATATCCAACAATGGCATCCGATCAGCCTTTCGGACACTATGTTATGGTGACTTACGAGATCTAGGAGATCTTGGACTAGGGGGCCCCTATAAGCTTCCATTGGATTCATCAGGCCAAACAACATGGTACTTGGGTTGTCAAAGTGGACATCAACATTCACTAGAGTAACAGATTACACCAGTGCTAGAGAGCATGCGGCGCAAGCTTTTTTATTGGATCTTGGTAAAACTCTCTTTAGCAAGATGGGCCCTCATGGCCAACCAGGTCCTCTTGGCCACGGTCTAATACATAACCTTATTGGTGTGTTCACACGGTATGCATGGGACAGCTCAAGGGCTTAGGATCAGACGGCACTCGAAACACTAGAACTAGGCCACATGGCACATGGTGATTTTACCCTAGGTGGAGCGAGAATTCGGCATCATCGGTTCAGAGATGCAAAGCAAACCATTGCTAGGCAAGCTTATAGTGTGTGGTCTCACCATAGATTTGGAGCCCTAGAAGCTCTTGCTTCAACAAGGGCTTCTTACGAACACACCCTACATGAGAGGAAAATGGCAGTAGTCACATCATTGGATCTTCTCAAAGGCTCCCCTCGTAAGAAAGGGGTCACTAATGATGAGGAGCTTACATAGGATGTGGCAGCGTTTGGTTGGTGGAGACCTCCAACCCAACCCTGTGTCGAGAGGAGTTTGAGACAACCCCTACTCTAGCATCCAAAGGTTCGAGATCATGGGGATGTATGCTAAAGCAGAATACACACATCGTGTGGGCACAGGGGGACAATGACTCGACTAGCTCCTTTGGAGCATGGAGTCCCCAGCAGACTCAAGCACGGCACAAGCCCTCTCGTAAACAAGGGAAGAGTACGAGAATGTTAGAGAGAGACACTACCATCGGGATGCTTGCACAGAGCCTCACACCCCCCCGAGTTGGTATGGGCAATTCTCTAGGACAGGGGTGCCTTTGAGGATCCTTTTCGTGCATCGTCCTCGGCACATTCCGCCCTACACACTATAAAGTGACGCGAAGATGTCTACTTCAGCCAGAGGCAAAGAAAGACCCGGGCTTGGATAGGGCCTTGGATTTGCTCAAGTGAAAATTGATCAAGGTTGTGAGTCGTCCTGGTAGGGGATGGACCATTGACCCAATACCAATGACCTTAGGGCAAGACCAATCTCGCTAGTGGCTTTGGTTGTGGAAGGGTTGTCTCCTATGAGAGGTACAATGGGACCCGGGTGATTTATTTTGACCATCTAAAGCAAGGCACTCGGAAAGGATTACAGACATGCCCTTCTTCTCATATACTTCGTGCATCGTCGGTGTCTATAGCTATATGCGGCTTCCTAGACCCCTTGAAGAGAGTAGCATTGGGTAGAGCAGCAAATGCCCCAAGAGGTCCTTACTTAATTATGATCGCGCCCGTGGACTAGCCTTTCTCCCCGCTGAAGATTACATTTTTCTTTGTGATGGTGGATCTCTTTAGAACTTGCCATATATTGAGATACAACAATAGCTGGAAAAGCTATGTTTGATCTGGTTATGATCAGCTACATTAGGCTACCGTAGTTGCATGTGTAAGGTTCCATCTACTCTAGGATTCTCTTCATTCTTAATTAATTTTCCTCCCAGACCCACTCGAATATTAACTGGCTTGCAACCCTCTTTTGAGGACTTCATTTGCATAGTTTGTTTGGGAAGTATATGTTTTCAAATCTCTGTAGATGTCAATTCCCGAACACGAATGTATATAACAAAAGTCTTTCATCTCAAGGCCTCGTTGATTTTGCAATGCACCTTCTTTCTTTTAAATGACAATGATGACTAATTGTGTGGAGCTCGACATCGCCTCTTAACGTTCACGGCTTTGATTACAGAAAATGTAATGCTTTTGCAAAGCATCCTTGATTGTTTATAGCTCATGGTGACAATGATCTCTTGTTGATGGGTCCATGCTCAAGCTCAAGTGCTTGTGGGAACTTCTATTTGTCTTCTCAAACGATGACGTTGCTTTTGCTTACCCAATACTGCGAATTTGCAACTATCAGGACCATAACGCTATTGCTTGCTTGGTCAACTTGCATATTTCCCGACATGATTTCTCTTGTGGTCATCTACGATAACCTTGTACAACTTCTACCATGCTTTGGCTAAGCCTCCATTGCTTTGCTTGTCCCAAGTACATCATCATTGCCTGAGCATTTGCAAATGAAGTGGGTACATTTGCACTTCACACCCATCAACTCCTTGTAAGTTTGTAGATCTACACCACTACAACTAGTAGATGTCAGAGTGCCGCTACTACTTTGGCTTTTGATTTGTTATTTGTGTTAACACATTCTTGCTTCATGAAGTCTTCAATTGCTGTATGTGCTTGCACATAGCTGGTCATTAACGCACAGATCCACTTTTACTTGCTAAAGCCCTCTTTTGTAGCAAGCATTCATGCATTGCTTCCATGCTGAGCAACTCACAGTCGGAGACACCATCACCTCTTCTTTGCTCCAATAGATCTTTCGTGTGGATCTCTCCATCAAATATAATCTACTGCAAGATCTTTCATTGATAATCCTTGCTTGATCCCACATGTCTTCCTTGTGGACATGTCATTGCTGTTTCAATGGCAGCTCTGCACAAGCTAAAGTTTTGCAGGATATTCCTTTGCCTGAGTCTTACACAGGGGCTTGAATACCCAGGCTCGAGGAGATCGAATACCTACACTCAGAATGTGTGCGCTTGAGCAAGCAAACACACAGTGAGGGTTTCATTGGGCTTGCTCAACTACGTGATACTCTGATACCATGTAGGAAATCAAGGGAGAGGGAGACCTCACTGGCACACCCACACATGGTATAGGTAGAATCACAATGCACACACAATGAAGACATGCAACATCAATCACTCACTATAATCACATGGACTGAACATGCAGCAAACCAAGTACAACACACACAGTGAACCCAATACATAGTACAGGTTACTTGAGAAAGTTTGAGGGAGAAGCCGCTTGGTATCTTCATGTAGAAGGTAACACCTCAACCCCCTCCTATATGGCACTGGCACAACCAACTCAATTAAAATGCACTAACACACATAAAAGGATGCAATACCAAAACCCGATTGATTGTGCTAGAGTAAGTGAGGTGGTGAGTGCATGCATGTATGGCACGTGGCGAAGCCACCTCGGTTAGATGTACATATGAACCAAATAACTCACACAAAAATTCAAAAAATCAATATTTGCAAGGCCTAACAAAAAACATGCCTTACTTCACAGGAGTCAAGATAGGCCTGAGGACACATCAAACCACAATATGTAAGTTCTTCTAAAGCTGATCACTAGTATGTGATGCGGAGACTGGCATGTGTCTACCCCTACACCTTTTTATGAAAACTTTAAAACTTTGAATTCTTCTGAAGCTGACCACTAGTATGTGATGCAGGGACTCGCATACATCTATCTCTAGTAGAATCATGCCCTACAGTGCCCATCCCCTCCTACCATGATGGTTGCATGTGGAGGTATGCCACCTCATGTGGCCCCTTAAAATTATCTAACGATTTACCGACGACATGTCATGCGATGGCTCACATAAGCCCTATAGTCCCAAATGTGCTTTCTGTTCCAAGTTACAGTGACATGAAGTTGAAGTTCAATAGTCATGACATTGTAAGATCAGGTAACCTACAGGGGATGCCTATATGCATTTGTGGTTCCGCTCCAAGATATGGCATGCAAGCTTACGACACATAAGCCTACTCATAGTCAAGAACAAATTGGACTTCAACATCTTTCGAGCACTTCAAAAGTGTGCCAAGATTACATGGAAAGAAACACCGAGATGCATGGTTGAAGAAACCTACTTTCATGACCAATACTCTCCTAGCATTGGTTCATTCTAACATATGCCATGATGATATGTGGATCGGGTCAAAATCGAAGTCATTGTATTTTCTTACTTTTCCAGAAGTACAATCACATGACTTAAGTATAGTTCATCACCAAGAAGTCATTGCCTTTGACAAGTTCAAGGAATAGAAGACTCGAATCAAGAAAGAGACTAAAAGACAGCTAAAGACCATTAAAGGAGATTGGGTATGTGTGGGGAGGGAGGGGAGGGGGGGGGAGAGTTCATTGTAAGAAACACATGATCAAGCAACAACTCACCATAACGAGGCATGGCACAATGAAAGTATCGATCCATTGTGGGTTTAATATGCTCCAAGGAAAGACTGCTCAAGATCTTTTCATAGACAGGCCATGAAAATGGCCGCCTACATAATTGGTCCATGACTAGGCACATTCAAGAAGAAAACCCATCGATTCTCATTTGAAAGTTTTTGGTTCAAATACAATTGTTGATGTGAAGGACACGATGAACCTCAATCCCAAGAGTAAAGAGTCATCCATAGTAAGGAGCGAAGCACATCAGCTCTATGATTTGGTAACAAAGAAAATGGTGGTGAGACAAGACAATGAATTATCAAGAGATAGAGGCTCAACCAAACGAGGCTGTTCTTAATAAACGTTCAAAGACACCCAAATTGGTAGTTAAAAAGATTGAAGATGTGGAGCCACTTTAAGAATATTCCAAAACTCAACAAGTCAAAATGGTACATGACAACCCTAGAAGACCAAGCATTGTGTGAGCTGAAACATGATTAGACAGCTTAGTATTAAAGGACTGATGATTATCACTAGAAGATTTATCTTTTGTAGTCCATGGAATGCTAACCTAGACCTCCTTTTGAAGTGAGTCATCATTTTGTATCTGGATGACTTGATCATCCCCAAATATTTAATTAAATTGTGCTTAGAATGATGCCTAGCAAGGTTGTTGATGGTAGGAGGGAAATAGGAAAGGAGCCATGCTTTCCCCATAAAGATCGTATCCCTTGCTTACTTGGTGAGTTCTGCTCTTCTTTCTCTTATTACTCTTATTCTATTCTCTTTCCTCGTTTCTCTTTTCTTCTTTGCTCTTCTTATGTTCTTATCTTCTTTCTTTCTTCTCTTCTCTTCTCTTCACTACTCTTCTTATCTTCAACCCTTCTTCTCTTCTCTTCTAATCTTCTTCTCTTCTTCTCTACAATTCATCATGTGGCCAGAAAGCTCTTCAAGAGGCTCGCCTGACCCTTGAGATGCCTTCTTACAGCAATTATATAACATTTTGGAGCACCATCCCACTCCACAAGAGTTATATACATACATGACAAGCACTCAAAACACCCCTCATGAGTCAAGAGTATAAAATCCAAACCACCCCACACCTAAACCACCTGAGATTACTCATGTGGAGTCGAGACAGAGCCCAACAGGCAGCAGAGCCGCCCTTTTAGTAGGTGGAGGATGCAGAGGTGCAAAAAGACTCTTCTTAGAAGTGATGTGCTTAGAAGCACCACTATCAAAATACCAAGTATTCGGTGTCTCATTGACACTGAGAGAGCATGCGTCTTTTGAAGGGTCATAACTGCAAGTCAAGAAAGCATATGGATCATCCTCAATAGTGGTTGTAGCATCTGAACTGTCGAATGAAAAATCTGAAATGCAAGACAAAAAGGAATAGTGCTCTTCCACAAAGTTGGCTGTAACATCTCCTCCATCATGTGCATTAGGAGGTGATGCATCTGAGACAGCCATACCTAGATCCCTTTTCTTTTCTTTAGCTATACGCTTCTTGCATTCACCAATATAATGACCTGGCTTCTTGCAATAGTGACAAATGCCCTTCTTTTGAGGCTTATCTGCATCTCCTAACCTTATAACAGGGCTGTCCTGAATCAGCTTTATGCCGATGTGTGCGCTAATTGGCATGTTGCTTTTGCTGCCCTTTTCCTTTGGGCTTAAACTTGGAAAGCATGGCATGCTCGCCAGCCCGTGTTGCCATATTTCTTCTTGTCTGCTCTTCCTGCAACAAAAGTCCTACCAACTCGTGAAAAGAGAGAGGATTGTTGCCCCCCCCCCAATAACAAATTCAGCGAGGTATGGAAACCAAGATAGGACTCAAGAAGAGAATTCAGAGTGGTGGTAATCATCTATGAATCCGAAATAACTTCATCTATATTCAACAACTGCTCCCTCAAATCCTGAAGCTTTGTTAGATGAGCATTCATGGAATCTCCCTCATCCATATGCGTATGAGATAGCTCTCTCTTCAGGAAGGAAACTCTGGCATCATGTCTTGCTGCAAACATACTCTCTAAAATTTCCCAAGCTGCCTTTGAGGTCTTGCATGACCGAATGTGAGGAATAATGAACCTCTTGACAGAAACAAAAATCACAGAAAGAGCTTGTGCATCCCTAGAATCCCATATCTTATGCTCTGTTGTGGGAGCCACTGGAGCAACAGCTGCTCCAACTACTTGTGCTGCATTTTGACCTCTACCCCTGCCTCCAGCTGTATGAGTGCCAGGTGTGGCCAGAGAATCTGGACTTGCCTCATCTCCATTGACATACTCCCAAAGATGTCTGCCAACCAAGATGTTGCGAACCATGAAACTCCACAAGGAGTAGTTGGTGCCATCCAACTTATCCTCCTGTGTGAGGACTCCAAACACCTCATTGGGGTTGTTCTGAGCCATTTTTGCCAGAAAACTCAAAGAAACACAGCAAATTGGACAAGTATAATCCCTTCCTGGGATGTAAAATGCACAACCAGAGTCTCCAAATAAAAATCTGCCCAGTGACAATTACTGTCACAGCCTATCAAAGGCTTGAAATGCACCACAATGCTCTGTAAATGCCCAATATCTGCAAAGAAAATCTGCAAAAAGTGGCAAAACTCTGCAATTTGACTCACACCGAGTCCAAAACTACTTGGAAATATCCCAAGTAGTCTTTCAACTGCCAAATTGCATCCAAAATGCAAAAGCCCCAAATTTCTGCAAGAAATTGCACCTGCAAGGGACAAATCAACTAAAAGCTCCAAATTTTTGCAATTCTGTGCAAAAAATGCAAAAGCCCCAAATGTGCTCCCAAAATGCAGGCCAAACAATGGCTCTCTGCACAAATGCCTCACAAAAGCACCTTCCTAGATCCACCTGCAAAGAAAACTCTGCAAATGACCACACTGCTGGAGTACCCTACAAAAGTACCTTGCTTTGGAGACCTGCAACATTCGGTACAGTACGGTTGTACGGATAGCTGACGTAAACTGTACGCCCAAATGCAGTCGACTGTACGACAAGTGCACGGACAGAGTACGGAGTGGCGGCACTGACTGTACGACGGAGTACATACAGAGTACGGAATGGCCTTGTACAGAACTCGCACTTGCAATACTGACATGTGTGTACGGAATACTGTGTGCTAACAGTAGTTGTACGGAACTTGTAGTACGAAAGTACGAACGCAACAGTACGGTGCAATCTGGTACGGAATGGTTGCGTGCAGTACAGACGACGGCGTACGGAATGTAGAACGGACGACGTGACTGCACAGAACCTTACATGCAACTGGTACGAAATCCGTGCAGTCGTACGGACTGTACGGAATAGATGGTGTAGGTCACAAGCTGGAGCAAGATGGAGCAGAGCGGGATGGAGGCAGGAAGACGAGCAGGGTGAACCCGCTTTCATACCAAATGTGAGAGCAAGGTGAGCAATGAGCGAGAGTGAGAGCAAACGTAAGTGTACTGAATAGAAATGAGTGTAAGTACAAAAAGAGAGTGAGGGGTTTTGTCTAAGTGACAAAACCCTATTCTATCCACTAATCGTAGTTAGGGATTAGACTGTGGTTAGGGGGAAAAACCTCAATGAGGGAAAAGTGCCCCTAACCTACTTATTATAATACATTGGCCACTGCCTAGGATATAATAATAATTCTAACAGGGTTGAACAGCAAGCATGTTTTATACACTCATGGATCCGGGAATTCGTTGGTTGCATAGCCCAGCCAAGAGGCCAATGGCACTTGCTTCTGGTTTTGCATGACAATGAGGCCTCGAGAAGACAGCCCCTCACAGATAGCTGATTTTGTATCGTTTTCAAAGCATATATTTTCTCTAGGGAAACTACATCCTTATTACCTGCAGTTATGATAGCTGATCATGCCAAACTTGCAACAAAACCTATCAGTTTCTCCTTATATCATTTGGAAACTAAATCCATATTACCTGCAGTTATGATAGCTGATCATGCCAAACTTGCAACAAAACCTATCAGTTTCTCCTTATATGATTTGGAACATTACTTCATTTTCCTTACTCGGTGCACCTGCTGCAAGCAAGAGAGATCTTGTGGTCTGCACTCTTCGTGAGATATGCAATCTGATACATGACTGGCCTGATTGAGCCCTCACATAGGTGGCAAAGCAAGCTGTGAATCTGGCAGAAGGTTTTCCTTTGTAAGACGGAACATCTAATCTCTCCCATCCTAAGTCAAAGTTACTATTATGCAAAAAAAGTTGCTCAGAACGAGACAACCAACTCTCCTAAAGAGTAAAGGCAAACAGCGTTTTAAAAAACTAAAATACCATTTCAACAAATAGATCAGGAAAATACAGGAACAGGACAGATGCATTTGCATGAGTGACAGTACCTGATTGCGGTACACAATATAACCGATCACGAAGTATATCATTAGAAAAGGAAGCAGCAGGGGTGCCGTGATTATGTACATGAAGCCTATAAACACGAAAAGTAATACATTGGGCAGTGCACGATAATATTTGAGTGATTGCACATATGGTCCATACTGCCGTTTTCTGCACAGATGCCTCCAAAAGAAACCCACCAGAAGAACGTATGGCTGGAAAATCTCAGTTGCAAAACCTGTCCATCCTTTGGTCATGACGAAGTTCATGAAAAAATTTGCCTGCACATCAGATAGAAAAATAAAATTTGAACAGCAACTTCTTAAGCATGTCCTCAACCATGTACAAGAACAAGAAACAAGCTTTTCAAAAGCCTAGAATCTGTCAGAAAAGAAGAAATAATTACTCCCAGGAATAATTACTGCCAGGTCCTAAGACCTACTCAACATCTCTCTGCGGCTGCACAAAAAGGCCCCACATATTCTCAACAAGTATATACATGGGAAACAATGGCCGATCATACAGCTGCAAGAGTATTAAAAGTCGAGACTGCCATGCACCCTGATAATATTTCTATTCTCAGAGCCGAAGTTCAGCAGCTCATAGACTGTTAACATCCATATGAAAAATATAACTTCAATGTGCCCTGTACCCACTTTATAGCAAAATCGATCAAGCTCAATCTTTCAAGTTTTGTATTTTGTGTGTGTAGGGTAATCAATTTTTTAAAGATTCAATCACTTGACAAATAGCAGGTGCATTCAAAGACCAAGTGCTTCAGCATGTCATTCGATGAGTTCTATTTAACAGAAGATGCCAACCAAGCCTTGAAATTGTCAGCCAGTTTTAGAGCTCAATTCCCAGGATTAGGAAAAGGGGGCCTAATGGGCATCCAATTCCAAATTGCACATAATCCACCCTCAGTGAGTCACTTGTAGCTCACTATAGCATATGTATTGTGTCTCTGGTATGAGCACTGGTTTCGATCTAAACAAGTGCCACAACTGAGCTTCCACAGACTACTGGATAACCAGCTAAGCTGTAAACAGCCGGAAATCTAATCCCTTTTTGTATCCCAACTTCACACTGAAATCCAAATTGGTCCATCAAGTTTGAACCACAATAACTCTTTCCAGCCTACTCTTAACTCTCTGACCCAGCCTTGTTTTTACTGAGATACATTACATAGACCACATTACAAACTTATGCCTTAAAATGCAATGTACAACTTGTGGAGTGGCATCCAAAAAAACAGTAATATCATCAGCCAGCTCACTATCCAAGAGCTCCTAGTCATGTCCGGAGGGGGATCTCAGCCCGATAATGTCTGCCTGATATCTCAAAAATATCCTCATTGCATCAGCCAAAGTAAACACAAGTCAGGGGCAAGACGGCATCCCTGGTGAGCTGATCTAGGCTGATCTATACAAGGAGGGAACCCCATGCATCTGAGAATCGAAAGCATATAAGGGTGCACTCCAAAAACCCCAATCTACTCTATCATGAGCCTTCTCGAAACACAAGAGTAGAATGGCAAGGCAATGGCCACTCTGTATAGCCCACTATGAGGCCTCCCAAAAAGAGAAAATATTATAAAAAATACTTCAGCCATGCACGAAGCTCGTCTACATATCATGTATAAGTTTTGGAAGAGGAGACGATCCATCTCAATGCCCTCCTTGTCAAACCATGTGGAAATGTGTGCATACCAAGCCGCCATGCGAATCCCGCTCTGAGCTAATCGTATGGATGACTCCAGTGCCACCCTCAATAGCCGCCCTCTAGGCAAAGCCCAAACCCTGTGAAGATAAGTGACTGCTTGGAAAATGGCATCGATCTCGAGTAGGGTCATGGGGAACTCTGCCTATATGATCTGGTGGGGGATGGAGGGCTTGCTCCAAATCATCCTCAATCCCATAGTTACATGCAGCTTCTCAGAGCGTTGCCGCTCAATCATTGTCAGGACTCATGTCACACCCCTTCGTCTGGGGATCCTGAAAAATGTGCATAAAAGCACTGTTGCTACAGTTGAGCTAGAGTCCCCTGCCCTCGTGTAAGACATGCCCTGGCCGCAAGGGTCATCGTGAAGGCTGGCCCTCCAAAGACATCCCTAAGTAGGTGTAGGACTGTACAATCTCCACTCGCTCTCCTTGGTAGGTGAAGCTGTGTCGATCATCTGTGAGGTGTTAAAAATCATGACCTTGGTCTTGCCAAGGTTTATTGTCAGATCCCTCACTCTGCAAAACATCTCTACATGTCTCTTTAGGCTTGCCTCGAAGGAGGATAGAAGGACTACGTCATCTGTGTACATAATATATGTATCATCAGGTCAGCCAGCCGCAATCCTTCGCCTCCTAGGTGGTCAATGAATGTCGTGATCTCATCAATATATAGCTCAAATAGTGTCGGTGAGAGAGGGCATCCCTGCTTCACCCCAATCGTGCTCTCGATCCAACCTAACAAGCCTCTAGGGGCAAGTACTCTCCCTCTGACTAACTCATATAAACTCATCACCCCACATGTCATGACATCTGAAATCTGCATCTCCTGTAGTCATCTGATCATGCGAACTCGTGAGGCTGTGTCAAAGGCCTTCTGAAAGCCTACAAAGTAGGCATAGGCTTTCTGGGATCCTGATCTCAACTTCTCAATGACTGCGCACCTTTCAACTTATTGGTTTGCTTGAGAATCTTGCTCCTTTTCATCTTTTTCTGGAAGCATACTTTGGCTTGTGTCCCCTCCTGTAAGACAGCTATTACATCTTCAGCTTCCCACTCTATTTGTGGGATTCTTTCCATGATATTTTCCAGCTTTTCCTTTTGACTTCCTTCAAACTGGCCCTCAAGTAGCCCCCTATGCGTATGAGTCGTGCATTAGCCACCCTCTTTTCCTGTTCTTGTACTTCTTCATATACATCCGCGATGTGTTGACTTTAGTATCCAGTGTTGCTGTAATTTCCTGTTTCACTGATTGGAGCAGAGTTGTAACAAGTCCTGGACTTTAGTCACTATCTGTGGTGTGGGTGCTGCTGTGTTGTGTATCTGCAATACTTCGTGAATGATTTCTTGTTTTCCTTGTTCTTCCCGAGCATTTGTTTTCCTCTCCAGAGCTGCAAGTAAATTCAGCTTGTTCGTACAGCATATTGGCCCTGGATATGAACCTGATTATCTGCACAAATGTTGGGGAGCCATTATTTGATGCTGAGGTTGGGATCTTTCTCTGACCTTGACAAGAAGCAGGCGGAGCTGACTTCTGGCCCTGGAGAAAAACACAGAGATGCAGTTGGTTGCAGCCACGAATTGGAGCAGACTAACGTGGGAAAGGAAGGAAGGGAGGGGCTGAGGAGCTGGGAGAGGGCTGAGAGGAAGGAGCTAGGGGAGCAGGAGAGGGAGCATGACAAAGAGCTTGGCTGCATCTCTGTCAGGTAAAAGTTTCAGCTTAAATCTACATGCAAACATTTCTTCAGCCTGTGTTATCGAAGGGCTTCAGTAGCTCCCTTGCAATGGATATATTGCAGTGGCATTGTTGCAATTGAGCAAGCAAGAGGAGCTTTTATGCAATCTGGACAGTTCTATACATTGGCGTGCATCCTGCACAAGTGAACTTTTGAGTTTTATGACTTCTTCTGCATAAAGTGCATGTGTAAACGAGTCATACAGTCAATTGCAGTTTTCAGCCAACAAAAGAACGACTTCTTTGGGGACAAAACCCAATGCATCTCTGTTAATGCTTAGTTTCTTGTGATACCATTTTCAGATATCTAGGTATGTATCTCTTTGCAGTCATGCTCCATTGGATGGACAAAACCCAATGCATCTCTGTTAATGCTTAGTTTCTTGTGATACCATTTTCAGATATCTAGGTATGTATCTCTTTGCAGTCATGCTCCATTGGATGCTTGCCATAACCATTTGGAGACAAACAATTCATTCATTCACATGCTCACTTTTGTGATTTGGGGAGTTTCCATTTGCCCTGTTTTAAACCAGGTCATATCAGAGAGGTATGGTGCTACGAGTGCTGAGGATACCTTGGACCATTTCAACTATTTTCTTGGGTTCATTATGCTCAAGAACAGGATGCTTGGAATAAATTGACACACATAGTACAGACTGGATTAGTGGACTCAAAATGCAGGAAAAATGACTCTGTACAGAGCATATCCAGATTTGAAAGACCAGCTATCTAACATCTATGAGCCTTACGAAGGCAAAAGATTGGTCTCTTTCACTCTCAAATAGTCTAGTTCCAATGATGTGTCTATTATAGCTCTTATCATGACTTTTCTGATATCTCTGTACTGCTGAGCCTGTAAAAGCAAAGGACAATTTTTTTAAATACAACATATAAAGAATGGTAGATTAATGCATGATCAGCATATATTAGTAAGAACAGGGATAATGCTAAAGTTTAGAGAGACTTGTACCCTTTTTGATTCAGTGCCGTGAGACATAAGTGTTTTGAGGGATGCATTTTTGGCTGTCAATTTTATACAAGCATTTGTACCGCTTTTAATTCAGTGCAGTGAGACATGAGTGTTTAAGGGATCATTTTTGCTGTCAATTTCATACAAGTGCATAGTGGGGAAAGTTTATACCCCTGGTCTAGCAGGGTCTTGAGAACAATTGAGGTAACATAGACTCCCTTTCTCCCATACTCTGCATGGCCTATCTAGGTCTGCTCTTAAAGAGGTGGTGATGCGGCATGGTGAAGATGAATGCTACTTAGCAGGGTTAATCAAGTGCATGAAGAAGAAATTAATTTGAATAAAAAGGAAGGGAGGTGGGGGCTAGCAGAGGAATTTGGGGGATGAGGGACAGCCAATTGATAACAATGCGTTCCTTGATTATTAAGAAAACATTACTTGGGAATGATACATTGACTGCCCTTTGCACCACCATTGTATCATCCTATTCATATGTCTTTGTTCTACCTTATCCGGGAAATTTTCTGTAAGTGCATGTGAGCTTGAACACATAGATTTATCTTGCTTTGAGGCATTTTGTCGATGGATTCAAACTTCTAAAAAAACGCCATCATTTCTTTCTATGATAATGCCTACGGCTAGTTTGGAAAATGGACTAACCACTTTGACAACCTTATACCTTGATTCCCATGGTACCATTCATGACTTTCAGGACAATTCAAAACGTGAACTGAGCATCACGATGATTGTATATAGCAATTAATTCGATGTTACAAAAGCAAGTTTACTCTGTAGAAACCTTGATCGAACAAGCAAATTCACAGGAGAGAGAATATATACAATAGAAAACATTAATTATTGCATACAATTTACCTGGCTCGAAACTCCGGACGCTAAGAGAGTAGGTATCTGCCTGGGACTCTCAATCGCTTGATTAATAAGGCTGGCAAGTGATCCATAGGTCACCAGTAAAAATGAATTCCCCACCAAGAACAAAAACACTTTACCAGAAGTTTTCCTGTCCTCACTGCTATATGAAGGGTAGCCCTCCACTTTAGTCAAGATGAACATGAGCGATGGAACAAAAAAGTAGAGGATTGTAAGAAGCAAGCTAGGAAGATACCCTCCAATGAATGAGCTTACTACTGGACTGCAACATACACACCACAAACAATAAGCTCTTGAAATGTACTTTAACAAGCCCTTTGAATTTCAATTAAAAAAATTATCTCATGCTAATAACTCTTCACTTACTAGCTAGGATAACTTTCTGGCCATAATTAGAAAAGTTTCCTTATCCTATACATAATCAATGTATAACAAACCAAGAATGAAGTTACAAAGCTCATCAATCAAGCCTACATGGTGCACACAAACAGGTGACAACTTCAGCAAGAAATAGCTGATGCACAGGAAACCAAGAAGAGATTAGGAAGTTCTCATCATTCAAAAAAGCATGTTAACAAGCAGAAACAGTTTCAGGCCATCATTATGCACATGCAAGCAGAAACATTTTTAGACCTTAGGACCTTAAAAAGCCGCTAGCAAGCAGAAACCTTTTCAAGACCCTAGAATCTACGCAATTAGGATTTAGACTTCCATGCCACAAAGACCTTGACACATACCAACATATCAGTCATTCTCAGTTCCACACCCTTAACATCAGGACAAAAAAAGCATTAAAAGGAGTATGGGACCAAATGCCTTACAATTTAAGTTTTCTGTGTAAGCGCATGCAAGCATGCATACATGAACACGTTCTCGCACACGTTGCATGCACGCGCACACACTCACACTCGCACCTTGTATACTAGGATAATGCTTTGAGAAGTTGCTACCACATGGGCGGCACACAGACCTTCTGTTTAGCCAAGTTTGTGAAGGTATCTAGGCTGGTACAACAGCAGATAGAAATGGTACTGCAGGTGGTACAGCAACAGCAGCAGCAGCAGGTACGCATGGACTTGTGCTACAGCAGATAGTACTGGAGGCCTAGAGATGTCTAGAGGACTGCACAGATGTTCAGTAGCAGGTCAGTAGGAACAGCAGAAATCTGCAGACGTGCAGGAGTCTAGAGCAGGGCAGCCACTGCACTACAGGTCTGGGACAGGGCAGGAGGCAGTCGGGCTAGGTCCAAGGCCAATTATAGGCTCCACAGATTAGTCAGCTGAACTCGAAAGGACCGCACTGGGTTGACACGGTCTAGGGCATCTAACAGACTGGTTGGCCAGTTTCAGGGGCCTAGTGTCCGCATAAAATCCCTGGTGTGGGAAATTCATTTAGTTCAGTCTCTGGGCATATTAGTCTCTTTCATGGTACAGACCAGCACATTATTGGAGATCAAAGAAGAGTGCTTGTGTGCAGCAGCAGAAGTTCTTACAAGTCGGGAGTCTTTGGACAGTCTAGAAAATACACAAAGGGGTAGATCTACCCACTGTAGAAGAGCCCAATCGTGGTTCACAGGAACAGCAGTAGCAGACTCAGCTAGAGCGTCCACTAAAGTACATTGAGCCCACAGTGTGATCTATATATGGCAAAGTAATCAGCAAACAGTGCCTACTCCTGGTAGCTTACCTCAGCATATGTTTGCTGATGGTGTTGTCACCGTTTTGGCTATATTTTGTATTTGAACATTACCTCTATTTCTACAACTTGTTTGGCTGAATACCTGTGTGTATTCTCTCCATATCTTAATTATTCTCTCTATGAACACATGGAATGTGGGTTGGCATTAAAGTTTTGTTGTGAGATGTCAAGACCTTTCTTTATTCCGCTGCATTAGCGTTGGTTGTAGCAAGCAATCATTACCTCTATTTCTACAATTTGTTTGGCTGAATTAACAGTGTGTACTCTCCATATCTGAATTATTCTCTCTATAAACACATGGAATGTGAGTTGGCATTAAAGTTTTGTTGTGAGATCTCAAGAACTTTCTTTATTCCGCTGTTATGCTCTAGCCGAGATAGCATGACCTCGGAAAGATCGGTGGGCATTTTCTCTTAGATGACCGACTTTTGTAATATTTCATGTGCGTAAATTAAATGGTCAAGGGAAGTAACTACCAAGGTCCTAGGTGACGGTGTATTGGCATCAACTAGGTGGTTCTGAGTGCTCAGGCCTAGGTGCACCTAAATGTGTAATAATGCCAAGGGGCAAATGGTTTAATTGTGCCCCAAGAGAGAGGTAAATGGTGTACCAAGCTAAAGGTCTAAAATGATGACATGTGGCAGGAGGGAACCATCTAGGGAATTGTGGGCTTGTGGATAGGCATGAAACAAAATTGAATTACGTATCTTTGACGGACATGCAATCCACAAGGAGGCTAGGAGGATATTCGGGATGCCAACGCCTGAGAATTTCGTCCATGAATCGACAGAAAGAATGTGAGACCAGAAATGAATGTTTCATTTGGTATCAGAGCCTAGGCTCATATCCTTTCAAGGCTGTGACGATCCTAGTGAAGGAAACAAGACGTCGAACAACGGGAATGTGCATTTTTCGTAAGGTTGTAAGAAACCGCGTGGCAGAAAACTAAGGCTTGAATCACAAGCGTGGGCGTGTAACACAGGCGGGCAATTCTCCTTCATCCCTTGCCTCCTGGATAATTCGTTGCTTGCAAACCTTACACCAAACGATGGCGAATTCCTTAATAGCGGTGTGCGAGGTGTTGACGGAAGCCTTGGGTGATAGTGATCTCCCAACGTAGAGCCGCTGCCGAGAAAGGGAACCTTACGCTCCTGCGACAATTGATAAGCCACGCATTTTTGGTTCGGTCGACGAAAAAGCAAGAGAGAGAGAGATAAGGAAGCGTATCATTCGGAGCACCCGCTTGAAAATATTTGTACAGAATGTAACTCAAAGAATGCGATGGCTGGCCACTCAAACGAGCTGTATGAAGGGAAAATTGTTTCGAAAGAGCGTGTCTTCAGTCTGGATGACGTGCGATCCTTTTGTCAGCTTTGAAAAAAAACACAAATCCAATCCACTTCCAACCTGTGAGTGCGAAAGCCTTAGGATTCTCAGATTCTATAGTACCTGAATTGCTATACGCTGGACGACGAGATTAGAAGGGAGCGTTTGTGGTCACGTAGATAACCCGTGGGCTGAGGCTGATTCCGAAACAGAGAGCAAGCTGGAGAAGCGAATAGCTTGGATTTTCGAGACTTGTAAAGGCTTTGGCAGAAGAGGGAAGTTCGGACATCTGCGATTCGTGGAGCTTCCAGGGAGCATCATTTTTTCCTTCTGTATAAAATTTTAGTTTCCAGTTTGCAGTCGATTTGTTCCTGTACAGCAGAGTTTGCAGCCGATTTATTCCTGTACAGCAGAAGGAAATTCGAAGTGGAAAAAAAAAAACCCTATTTTCCCTTTTTAAACAATGGAGGCAGAGGGACAAGATTCCAGGGTGAATCCTGGTGAATCTAGAGCGCGATCTGCGCAAGAAATGTCCCATCACACAACACCTACTCTGGTGGGTAGGATTTCTGTACTAGAAGATGCCTTACAACAGATCATGAACCAGCAGCTTCAAGTGAACGCTGGTCAAAATGAAATTAGAGAGATGGTGCAAGCCTTGTCGGCTAGACCATCTAGAAATGAAAAGGGCAAAGCTCCAGCAGAGCCAGAGCCCAGTATACACTCATCAGAACGTGCGAAGGTCAAGGTACCTAATATTGCCAACTATAGACCGGAGAAGTATGCTAGTCGGATGACCGAGCGCAGTTCTGATGTGATCGAGGTTTGGTTACACAAGTGGGAAGAAGCCTTCCCCATTTGTGAAATCAGATCTGATCTAAAGAAAATCCACGAGACCACTCACCTGTTTATTGAGGTAGCGGATAGATGGTGGATAAAGCGACAGAAAGATCAAGTTGCCCCTACCACCTGGGAAGGGTTTAAGGCTGAATTTAAGAAACACTTCCTTCCACCTTACGAAGAGTCCCGAGCTTGGGATGCTTATAGAAACCTTCGCCAGAGGAATTTGTAGGTGGCAGAGTACACTGACAAGTTCAGGGAATGTGTTATGAAAATAACAAACCCTCTCCCTATGTCGGTTCAGTTGAAAGACTATATCTATGGACTGAACGACAAGATTAAAATGGAAGTTCGGGCTAAATATGTGACTACATTAGATGAATCTATTGCAGTAGCCCTGAACTATGAGAATGCCAGAGGCAGACCACTCAGCATAAGTACCTGAGAAAAGGAGGATTTCAAAGGAAATGGACTTCAAAGACAAGTGTCTCGCAGCCAAGTAGCCAAACCAAGCAAGTGAAGCCGGCTGAGGGACAAGCAAAGACAAGTACCACCGTTGGGGTGAAAAGAAAAGTAACTCCAATGGCAGCCCGAGCTTGGTCAAAGTCCTCGTTGACCCCTGAGCAAAAAGAAAAAGCTAGAAAAGAAGGATTGTGCTTTGGCTGCCTTCAGCAACATCAGTGGAAAGATTGTCCACTAAACAAAGACCGCCGCACGGCCAATATGATAATATTTGAATGCGACGCGGAAATGCAATAGAGTCCCAATGCGGAACATATGCAGATGCAATTGGCGAGACCTTCTCAGAGGTTAGTACCTGTGTTGTTAAGTGTGTCTGTTACTAAGTTAGTAAGCGGTGCACCTGATAACATCCTTTCAAAGCCCGCAGCAACGGGATATACAGTTTTCGATGAGCCCGAGTTGATTAAAATGAAAGGGCAAGTAGCCAATCATGATGTGATTCTGTTGTTCGACTCAGCGTCAACACACAATGTAATTAACTCGAAGCTTATTAGGAGGCTCAAGTTGAAAACTAGTCCGTCTGACTATGCTTATATGGTCAGGATGGCGGACGGAAGTTCAACTGAAGTATGGGACCCAAGGGTTACCCAGTTGGAACTTCGAATACAGGACTATGTTGAGAAGCTGGACTTTGAATTAACCACGCTTGCTCACGCAAATATAGCCCTAGGCATGGCTTGGCATTTTTGAAAAAATCCAGCCATTGATTGGAAAAAGCATATTTACCAGTTCAAGATGAACGGGGTGGAATATGTTTTGCGAGGTGAAAAGGATTTACCTCGAGGACCATTGATTTCAGCCATGGAAATTCGGAAGACTCCGAAAGAGTTTCTGTGTCCGTGTATAGCATCGGTAGAGTCGATTGATGATGCATCAGCTAGCACTGAGGCTACCCAAGATGGGGAAATGGCTGAGTTGGCTAAAGAGATATCGGAGAAGTTCTCTGATTGTTTTAGGGATGAGTTACCTTATGGGTTATCTCCAGAGCGGAATGTTCAACATAAAATTGAGCTTATCCCGGGGGGCAGAACCTGTAAATAGACCTCCCTATGGATTAAGCTTTACAGAGGAAGCTGAGGTGCGAAGACAACTGGAAGAATACCTCAAGTTGGGACAGATTCAACCCAGTTTTTCACCTTTTGCTTCGCCAGTGATATTAAAGAGGAAGAAAGATGATACTTTTCGCCTCTGTATAGATTACAGAGCATTGAATAATATCACTATTAAGCACAGGTATCCGATGGCTCGGATCGATGATTTGCTAGATGCATTACATGGGGCCGTAATTTTCAGTAAGATAGATCTTAAGTGTGGCTACCATCAGATCCGTATTAGAGCCGAGGATGTGCATAAAACCGCTTTCAGAAGCAGGTTTGGTCATTATGAGTTTTTTGTAATGCCCTTTGGACTTACCAATGCTCCAGCTACATTCCTCATGCTTATGAACAATTCACTACGTCCGTATGTCGGAAAGTTTGTAGTACATTTTATTAACGATATTCTAGTATTCAGTAAAAGTATTACTGAGCATCGCGAACACTTAAGAAAGTGTTCAGTACTTTGAGGAAAGCCAGTCTTTATGTAAATAAGAAAAAAACTATACTGTGTATAGTTAGACTTGAATATTTAGGATTCATAATTACTTCAGAGGGGGTAGAAATGGATCCAAAGAAAGTGGCTGCGATACTGACTTGGCCAATCCCTCAGAGTTTGACCGCTTTGCGATCATTCTTGGGATTTGTCCAATAGGCATATCAAAGGATATTCCGAAATAGTATCGCCATTGACTGATCTGACCTCAGATAAAGTACCTTTTATATGGGGACAGAATCAACAAGAAAGTTTTAACACCATAAAACAAGCTGTGGTCTCAGGTTCGGTGTTAAAAATAGTTGATCCCCAGAAACCGTTGTTCCTGGAAACCGATGCAAGTGGTGTTGCGGTAGGAGCAGTTCTCCTCCAAGAGGAAAGGCCAGTAGCCTTTGAAAGCAAGAAGCTTTCTCCCTCTCAAAGAAATTGGCCAACTCATGAATTAGAGTTGTATGTTGTTGTCCATGCTTTGAAAACATGGAGACATTATTTGTATGGATCAGAGTTTTATGTGAATGTTGATCATGATACTCTGAAACATTTTAGTAAACAACCTGACTTGAGAGGCCGCCAAGCTAGGTGGGCAGAACTCATGCAGGAGTTTAATTTGACGATTCGGTACCGAAGAGGGAAGGATAATGAAGTTGCTAATGCGTTGTCACGCATTATGCATAACATGAGTTTCACGGTGTTAGAGAGTGCTCTAATGGCCGAGATTAGAGAAACTCAAAACGTGGACGAGTTCGTCCAGAGCCTATGGCCTAAGGCTCATGTGTTAAAACCCGGGGAAAAGGATGACCTGGCATCCAGAAAAGGCCAAACTTATGCAAGATATGCCATAAGGGATGGTATGCTGAAAAGAAATGACAAGGTAGTAGTACCTAATCAGAATGATCTCAGGCAAAGAGTCATTCGACAATGCCATGATAGCCCATGTGCAGGACATCCAAGAGTCGAGAAGACATATGATCTCGTGAAGCGAGATTTCTTTTGGCCAAAGATGAAAAAGCATATTCATGAAGTAAGGCAGAACGGGTGAAGCCACCCAGCCTTTTACAGCCCTTGGAGACACCACTAAGTAAGTGGGAGAGCATTTCCATGGACTTTATTGTAGGGCTGCCTACGACACAAAGTGGATATGATTCTATCCTTGTGGTGGTTGATCGTCTTACCAAGATGGCTCACTTCATTCCAACTAGAGAATCTGTTAGTGCCCCGCAAGTGGCGGATTTGTTTATTAGACATATATTTCGTCTGCATGGATTACCCAAATCCATAGTGTCAGACAGAGATGTCAAATTTACCGGTCATTTTTGGATTGCGGTATTTGAGACACTAAGGACTGAGTTGGGTATGAGTAGTGGGGATCATCCAGAAACGGATGGTCAGACAGAAAGAATCAACCAAATTTTAGAGGATATGCTTAGAGCATATGTGTCATTGAGGCAACATACATGGGACAAGTGGTTGCCATTGTTGGAGTTTGCCTACAATGATAGAAAATATTCCTCTACAGGGTTCAGTCCGTTTGAGCTGAACTATGGTTATAGACCAGCGAATCCAACTATAGTTGGAATACCTCAAAAAGTGCCTAGTGCCGTAAACTTTGTGGTTCAGATGCGGGAGATGCTAGCACTTGCGAGAGCTAACATCCGCCAAGCTATGGATAGAGCTAAGGCGTATGCGGATGAAAACCGATCCAATAGAGAGTTTAAGAAAGGAGAAAAGGTTTTTCTCAGAGTTCCTTCGCACTCTAAGTCTTTGACTGCAGGAGAGTGTGCTAAGTTATCACCTCGATATTGTGAACCATGGTTAATTCTAAAAAGAATAGGCAAGGTAGCCTATAAATTAGAATTACCACCGGGGTGTAAGGTGCACCCAGTGTTTCATGTTTCTCGTTTAAAGAAAATTTTGCATACAAGTGACTCACTAATCGAAGGTGTTGTTTTGTTTCAGGAGATAGAGGATAATGCCAGACGCAAACCAACAAGAATCCTGGACCGAGGAACAATGCAAGTGCGCAATCGGAAGATACCCACGGTGTTGGTTGCATGGCATGGACTACCTCTATCAGAAGCTACCTGGGAATCCGTAAACCAGTTACGGAGAGTGTTCCCACATTTCATCATCGAGGACGCTGATGCTTGAAGAGGGAAGGAATGTTATGCTCTAGCCGAGATAGCATGACCTCGGAAAGATCGGTGGGCATTTTCTCTTAGATGACCGACTTTTGTAATATTTCATGTGCGTAAATTAAATGGTCAAGGGAAGTAACTGCCAAGGTCCTAGGTGAAGGTGTATTGGCATCGACTAGGTGGTTCTGAGTGCTCAGGCCTAGGTGCACCTAAATGTGTAATAATGCCAAGGGGCAAATGGTTTAATTGTGCCCCAAGAGAGGGGTAAATGGTGTACCAAGCTAAAGGTCTAAAATGATGACATGTGGCAGGAGGGAACCATCTAGGGAATTGTGGGCTTGTGGATAGGCATGAAACGAAATTGAATTACGTATCTTTGACGGACATGCAATCCACAAGGAGGCTGGGAGGATATTCGAGATGCCAACGCCTAAGAATTTCGTCCGTGAATCGACACAAAGAATGTGAGACCAGAAATGAATGTTTCATCCGCTGCATTAGGGTTGGTTGTAGCAAGCAATCATCTTCTCTACAGATTCTAGAGGAGTATACAAATGTATTTCCAAAAGATCTCCCTAGAATGATACACCTAAATCCCTTGCTAATGTAATAGAGCTCATACCAGGAGCAGTTCTTGTGTTAGAGCACGATATAGATTTGTGCAGCATGAATATACAAAGCTTCAGTTAGCAAAATTTCTTAAGAAGGAATTCATTAGACCAAATGGGGACCACCCTTCTTATTCCAAAAGAACATATCATCTATGTACAGATTATAGAGGACTAAATAAACAGACATCATCATTTTTCCTGAGATAGATGATCTATTGGATCGATTGTCAAGAGCTAATAAGATCTTAGGTGTGGTTACCACAGATTCGAATAAAAGAAGAGGATATATTCAAGTCTGCATTAGCACTGGCTATGGGCGTTATGAGTGTACTGTTCTACCTTCTGGTTTGGCTAATGCTCTTGCAAAATTTATTTGCCTAATAAATAATATTTTCATGAATAGTTGAACGATCTTGCTCTTCTTTTTCTAGATCATACCTTGATCTGTTCAAAAATTGAACAAGAACATGAGACTCGTCTCAGAAAAGGTTTAGAGAAGCTGAAAGAAAATTCTTTGTATGGAAAAGAGTAAATACTTGTTTGCTAAAGACTCAGTTGAGTTGTAGGTCATGTCATCTCGAAAGACAGGATGGATATAGATCCCCAAAAAATAAATTGGTCGTTCAGTGGCCAATCCCAACAAGTGTACAAGAGGCTCAAATTTTACTAGGTTCTGAGAGAAAACATATAAGAGAATTTTCTAAGATTGCTTCATCTCTTACAGACATGACAAGGAAAGAGAGTACATTTATTTGGGATGATCAATGTCAAAATGCTTTTGATACAATTAACAGAAAATGGCTAAGAATTGCATATTGAAAATTTCAATTTAGATTAACAAGAAAATGGCTGAGAATTGCATATTGAAATTTCAAAAATTGGGGAACCATTCACAGTCACTTGTGATACGTGAGTTTAAGAAAGCCGACTTAGTTTTTTGGAGAATATGACATGAAGGGTGATTTAAGGTTGAGAAAAGCCAAGAGAATTTCCCATGGAAATGCAAGTCCATTTAAGAAGTGAAAAAGTTATGGAAACTTGGCTTATAAACTAAAACTTCCCAAGAGGTTCACCTTGCATTCCATGTAAGCTTGTTGAAAAAAAATGTGGCTAACCCTGATCATATTTTACAAGATTTACATAGATTGCAAGAAGATGGAAGTCTAAGAGTGATTCCGCACACCATTCTGGATAAGTACATGCAGTAACTCAAAAACAGAACCACATGGGAGCTGCTGGTAAAAGTATGATCTTTACCATGTTGAGGACCAACTTGGGAGATTGATGTTTTGTGTGCAGAGTTTCCAGACTTTTGCAAGCTACAAGTTTGATACTTTAAACTGGTTTTTTTGCTTGGATTTCCGTGTTGATTTTTCAAATGCACGTTTGAGACCCCGAACGATTAATTTCGGCAGATTGAGATAACAACGGAAATTATAAAGAACTGAAAGGTGGTTAAAAGTCGTCTTATTTGATTGATTATCTTCAGATTCTCACCTTTTAGGATATGTGAGTCTTCAAAGATGGCTGATTTCCAGTGAAATTTCAAAGAACTTTCTAAATCAAGATAATGGGTCTATATTTGAAATTCCAGATTGAGAAAAACACATTCATGTTGGGAAGAAACGGGGATTTTGGGAAGACGAACAGTTTTCTCACCTCTCAGCTTTTGGAAGAAAGATTTGACACAGATTTCAAGGCGGTTTGGGAGGGATCCAAATAGAGTAATCGGATTGAGATTGAGATTATGATTCGTCATCTATCTCCAATCAAGATTGAGATACTGGAGGCAGAGCACGGAGGTGGCGGGGTGGTACTTCTCTCTTTATTCCCGAAGTAATTCCGCTTGTAAAAGATCCTCTTTGGAATAAAGAACTTTCATTCTTCTCCAATTTTGAATTGTGAATTCTTGATCTTTGTGACTTGGCACCTCACAGTATTTGGATCACAACAAAATATAAGTTCACTTCCCCCCTACCAAGGGAAACAAAAGGGTCCATTACTCGTAGTGTGTAAGTTCTCTGAACTGTTTCACTAGAGTATATAATGATAAAATATGTATTCCAACCAACTTCTCAGAAACCAACACAACAGTAGAGCATACAGTTGCATGAAACATAGTCCTCAAGGGAAACAGAGAAGGCCTTAAAAAGTGAAGGACATGGTAAAGCACATAATAACAAATCGGGAAAAAATGGAAGAACTAATAGAGATACTCACATGGACAGTACTGTTTGCACAAAAGGAAACCATGTCTCTAAATTCTGAAGTGTAGAAAGAGTGTACACCAGTCCAGCTGGAATAACAAAAAGGACAGTGATGCAGCAGAAAACCACTCCAACTACTAGCCTGATTAGCCACAACCGTGAAAAAGGAATGGACAGATTGCGCCAGTTCACATCCCTTGGCTCTGGTGCCCATTCTGTAATCCACTCCAAAGGATTTGGTGTTTGCAGTGTTTGTGCAGTCACAGCTGCGGCCCATCGTGTTTTAAAACACACAAACGAGACAGGAAGCTCCTGCAAAACATTTTCTCACTTCTACAATGCCAAAATATTAAAAAACAAATGTTGCAAAAGAACCTAAAACTTTGATAACATTTAATAAACACATACTAGTTTGCCTACCTTCCCCCCTTTGACAATGCGTAACTGAGACTCCTTTATTTGCTGCCGAAGCTCTTCCAGTCGCTTCAGATAAACCTCAAGAGGGTCTTGTTTAGTACCAAAGAGTCCTAGAAAACCTGTCCTTTGCAAAACTCGTTCAGTGGGTGGTATTGACTGCAGAATTCCCACTTCCCTCATCAACCACTGGACCTCCCCCTGAGCAAAGTACAAGTGACACACATAGAGGGCTTACTTATGAAAGAAATACTTCAATGGCAGACACAGGGTGAATTTCAACGCACGCACACTAAGAGAAAAGAGAAAGCAGAATCATGCAGACAATAGAGTACATAATATGACAAAAAGTGTGGCAACTGCCGATTCAACAATCCAAAATACGACTGTTGAAAGGCCCATCGATGTGTTCAGGATGTTGTAAACAGATTACTCTCCCTCCAAACCTCTGGCGAAGTAGCCGACGTCAGGTTTCTTAGAGCAGGTTCCCACGCACAAGCGATCCTTGTTCACTGCCACCCCTCCCCCATGAATTTGACCGTAGTGAGCTGGAATGTGCATGGCCTTCATGACCGTGCACGCAGTCAGCCACAGTACCTGATTCTGTTAGAAATGACCCACCAGAGGGTACGCACAGCGGAAGACTGATAGAATAGCCTAGGAGCTCACACAGTGTGGTGTGGGGTGTGGAATCACAAACTTATTAACTTATGTGCATAAAATAGATGTGCAGACTCATCAATAGACAATGAACCAGCCAGATAGAGAAACCACCAAAATAATATATTTTCATCCAAAGCTATGGACACAATACAAAAGAGAGAGATCCAGAGTCCCACCAATGGTGTGGTCCTCTGATCTTACCACAAGGTACTTCTCCTATCTGCTGGCTATCTCTAGACTCGAGCCCGCGTGTCCACCTCGAGCATCTGTAGACTTTCTGTCCAGAATGGTTCTCTCTACCTTACTGCCTGTAGATCAGCCTAGGTAGGCAGCACTTACCAGCTCAGTCTGCAGCCCTCTTTAGGTCTCCTTCTCCTCCTGGGAAAAGGCCCAAGGAAGCCCTGTCTGCTGTAAATCTGCTGCTCCAGAGAATGAGATATGAGGGCACAAAGGCCCTCCTTATATAGGGCACAAGGCCCTCCAGAACCAACCGACCAGCCAGCCCAAATTGGGCCAACTGGCTGGTCTGTAGCAGCCCTAACCAACCGACCAGATGGTTGGCTGGTTGGCTGCCTATCCAGCCCTATTTAGGGCCCTTTTCCAGCCCTTTGTTCCATGCAGGGCCCAGCCCCTTTGGACTGCTTACCCCGCCACCTGCCAGCCCTGTTGCAGGCCATAGACCTGCCCAGTAGCTGCTGCAACAGTGCGACTCCATGCTGCTACTGATCCCGCCTCTGCTCAGCCCTTGTCTGGACCCTGGCGCACCCTGCACACCTTCTGTACACTGCCCTGCAGCAGCCCGTACTGATCCGTACAGTGGCTGTCCCCTTTCTCTGGCCATACCTTGCCCTAGGTCTCCCTCCCCCATGCTCTCCTCATTTGGGGGCTTACAGATGGGGAGGTGACCTTTCCAACAGATTCTCCATCAGCAACTGCAGCAGGCTCTACCAGTGGACTTTCTCTTGATTCAAGAGTACATGTTCTCCGCAACAGACAGCACACGCCGTCACCGTCTTCTCCTTGGGAGGGGCCCAGAGGTTTGGTCCTCAACAGTGGGCAGGGGTGGAGGGGTCTGCATCTCAGCATCCAGGCGGTAGCCCCAGACATTTTTGCACAGGGTGAGCTCATTCCAGGCCGCAGAGTGTGGATGGGCCTTCAGGTAGGAGAGACTCAGATTGATGTCTTAAGCGTGTACGCACCTGCTTGCAGACAGCACCACCCGTCTTTCTAGCTACATCTCACAGATTTCCTCCTAGAGGTGGACTCATGGATTGTTGGAGGGGACTTCAATAATCTTGAGTTCCTGGAGGATAAGCACGGAGAAGCCTCTTTTGCAGAGATGTTAGCAGGGAAGAGGAGTACTTGGGAGCAGTTCATCTTTGCAATCCATGGCAGGGACCCCTAGCAAGAGCCTGAGTTTTCTAGGACCCTGGGCAGCCTGCGCTTCTCCTTCGGCCAGCAGAGATAGGATGGACTACTGGAGCGTCCGGATCGATTCTACATCGGGGATAAGGCTTTACTACGTAGTGGCTCCACTGCCACTATGTCCGACCATTCTCTAGCAATCCTGCACTTAGAGCAGCCCCGTCACCGACTCCCCCAAAAAAGGGTTCATATTTAAGATGTTCTTTTCCAAGAGGCTGACGTTCAGTAGTTGATAGCAAATCTCTAGAGCCATCCCGAGAGCAGACCCAATGAGGGTTGGGTGGCTGAGGATTCAGCGCAGCAATCGGGAGCTCCAGAGTCAGACCCTCAGATGGAGAGTGGCTCTTCAGGAGCAAGAGAGAGCCCTTCGCAGAGACTTTGCATCTATCGAGAGACTCAGGGAGCAGGATCCGGGATCCCAATGGCTTGGAGCTACAGGATTTGGAAGTTCACAGAGCAGAGTACATGAGTGTGAGGTAGTGGACAGAGTTTTGAACAGTGATGGTTAGGTAATCACTCACTTCTGGCACATAGCAACAGTCTTTCTAACAAAGTTGTACAAGATTGTGGGCAAACTTGGTGTACAAGATAAGAATTGGCAGGATGCATTGCAGTGGGTCAAGGTGAATGTAGATTGTAGAATCTCTAATGCTCAAAGGAAAAGAATAGCCTAGAGGAAGAACTCTGGAATCTTTGTAGAAAGATATGTCCCCTGAGCTTGATGGTTTGACACCCAAATTCTAGCCATGAAGAGGATCACTCTCTGAAGATCTAAATAGTGGCCTGGTAAATTGTTTCTCATACCATTCTTCCCAGGCCAGGTGGGTCCAACAGGGAGATAGGATGACCTAGGAGTTCTTTTAGGCCACCGGACCACGGTCCGCCGGAGCCCAACTTCAGCGGCTTCAAGACCCACAGGGACACATGTGCACGGACCGCAGGAGATCCTTGAGCTGACTATAGTCTTTTCAGTCAGAGGAGGTATCGCCCACCACCATTCTGGCTAGAGAGGCGGTTTGGGAGAAGGTCCCCTCAGTAGTTTCACCGGACCTTACCACACAATTAGAGGCTCCTTTCACAGACGACGAGTTGTGGGAGGCCCTTCCGGCCCTTCCAACCCAGAAGTGCCCTGGCGAGGATGGCCTAAACCCGACCTTTTTTCGATGCTTTTCGGAGCATATCTCCACCCCATTCAGACTAGCCTGCCAAGAGATCTTCGACTCAGGATCACTCCCACACTCCTTGAGCAGAGGCTGGATATGCCTACTTCTAAAGGGGGGCGACTCGTCAAACATTCGGCAATGGAGGCCGATTACCCTTCTGGACACCACTTACAAGATCTTGGCGAAGGTCTTGAGTCTACGTCTGAGATCCCACCTCCCAGATATCATTCATGAGATGCAGACTGATTTTGTACAGGAGCGTAGCATCCTAGATAACATCTTCACGTTCTGGGAGCCAATGGATTGGGCCAATGAGGAGGCGCAGCCGCTCATCGTTCTTCTTCTCGATTTCCAAAAGGCATATGATAGGGTGGAGTGGTCCTTCTTGGAGGGACCCATGCAAAGGCTCGATTTCTCAGAGATGAATCAGAGGGGTATCAGCTCTCTATGCGGGCAGTTCCAACCAAATGATTATCGGGGGCCACACGGGCAAGGCCTTCCCTCTCTCTCGCTCAGTGAGGCAGGGCAGCCCGCTGGCCCCTTATCTTTTCCTTTTCATGGCAGAGGCCTTAGGTTACTTTCTGCGCTCCCAAACTCTTGGTATTACAAGGATGGAGCTCCTTGACTCCGAGTTCACAGATGACACAACGCTATATGTGGATGGCTCTGCGGCCAGCCTGGAGAGGGTCAGAGGGGCCTTAGCCATTTATTGCAAGGCTTCCGGAGCTCGCATAAATTGGACTAAATCTGTTGGTTTCTTCATACGCTCAAAGGACACCCGGGAGGTTGGCTTTCATTGGATTCCGAGAGGAGAGACGGCGCGTTACTAGGGCTGCCAGGTAGGCATTGACATTTCGGCAAAGCAGCAATGCAGCCCGGTCCTAGAGAGTGTCAGGCGGAGGCTCTTATGCTGGGGCTCTACCAAACTCTCGCTTGCAAGTCGTGCACTAGTGGTGAAAGGTACTCTTAGCCACACCCTCGTACATCGCTTCGTGTTGGTGTTTTCATCGGGGTTGCATGGGGCAGCTAGGACACCTAGTAAGAAACTTCCTCTGGTCGGGATCGGATGGCATGCATGCAACACTAGAGCTAGGGTGACCTGGCAGACAGTGATCTTGCCACAGACGTAGGGGGGACTTGGCATCATTTACCCAGAGATGCAAAGCAAAGCCCTCTTGGGCAAGCTAGTTGTGAGAGGCCTTACTCCAGGGGCGGAAGCCTGGAAGCTCCTACTCCAGCGGGAGCTTCTTGGGAACACACCTCGCATTAGGGGGCAGTGGCAACAGTCTTACAAGTGGATCTTCTCCGAGGCTCTGTTGACAAGGAGGGGCTCTCCGTAGATGCAGAGTGTGGCAGAGATTGACAGGAGGACTCATACGGGCTACGCCGCCTTGCAGAGAGGAGTTTGAGAGGCAACCTCTCGTCTAGCACCCAAATATCAAAGACCTCGAGGGGCGCATGCTAGGGCAACAGACTCATATCAGATGGGCACAGTGGAATAAGGGACCGGCCAGATCCTTTGGGACATGGAGACGACTTCCTAGAGAGACAAAGGCCCGCAGATAGGCCCTCTCTTACCTCCGAGGAGCAGATATCAGGTTGCAGGAGATTGAGGAGGTGATCTCGGACTCTTGGTGGGAGAGACTACGAAGCCCTAGGACCCCCCATTACTGGTCAGGACAGTTCTCGCGGACAGGAGTACCGCTCCGGATCCGCTTCTTTCGGAAGTCTCTTGGTTCCGCCCAGTCTCATTTCTATCGGGTGGGACCAAGAGGCTCATTGTAGGACGAGTCGGAGTTGGAGAAGGAGACAGAGGTGGACTTAGAGGACCTAGAGTAGCAAAGGATCAAGATTGTGGGTCGCTTGGGTAAGACTTGATACATCCATCCCCCATCATCTTATCGACCCTAGAGGGAGCGGTTTGGCGCCTTTGGATTTGGGAGGGCAGACCCTTGTGCCACCTTCGGTGGGACCCAGGGGAGTGGTTTTGGCCCGCCCGCATAGGGCACTCAGACCGGAAAAGGAGGTCTCCATCTCGTATACCACTCACATCAGGCAGCGTCTACGACTAAAGGCAACAGCATGGTCCCCTTCGAGGGACCGCCACTAACTCGAGCACGATGTCCCACAAGAGGTCATAGGCCGATTTTGGTCTCGCCTCTGGACGAGTTTGCGCCCGCGGAACTTCTTTTGGTTATTGGCGCATGGGAATCTGCCCATCGGCCCCTGGCTAGAGCAAATGTGGATTGATGGCAGATGCACTGGTTGTGGGGATGGAGTTTTGGAGACCATCCCGAACTGTCTTTGGGACTGCCTCGCTGCACAGCGGATTTGGTTGGTGGCCCTCAAGATTGTTGCTAGCATAAAGAGGATGAGCAAGCATTTCACGTGGGGGATGGTGGCTTGGCTCACGGAGGGAGGCCACGCCTTTGTGATCGATCCTGTCACTCCGGCTTATAGGATACATGGACAGCAAGTTTTCAGGATTGAGATCCATGATGCACTTAAGCCCACCCACTCACGCCCACCAGCTCTCCCGGAGGATGGTGTTTGGGAAATCGCCTCTAGCATCACCGCCTAGAACGTATGGGTGGCCACATGTAGCAGGGTGATGGCGGGCCAGTCGAGTAGCCATCTCGCAGGGTATCATCGTCACATTGCGCGCCATTTGAGAGCACGGTATTCCAGGCTCGAGAGCGACTGTCGAGAGATAGGGGCCTTTCTGCCAGACATGGCCGGCAGGAGTTTTCTAAACCCTTTCCACGAGGGGTATTCGTTGGGCATATAGACCACCAGCATGGCTGCTAGCTCCTATTTCGAACTCTCTATAGGCAATAAGCCGTGAGATCCGAAAACGGATGTTGTTATTGTAGTTGGCAACCAGCTCTTTTCTTTATTTTCATCGACAGCTCCTATTGGAAGCTGGTTGTATGGTGTTTTCAAGCATCAATAGAATTTACTTCTTGCAAAAAAAATTCATGACCCTACTGCTCCAGGTCACACCTTTTATAGTGGGCAAAGGGAGGAAGGAAAAGAAGGACAAGGGGTTGGGGTGTGGCAGTTTGTGTAGGGATGCACAAGGCATATAAGAACAAAGAAATCATTCCACACTCGAGTATACACATCATTCCACTTATCACATGTGTGTGTACGTGTGTATGTGCATGTGCATGTGCGTGTGCACGTGTTCGCGTGTGGGTAAACGCGTGTGGATGCGGGCGGACGTGCATGCGGACGTGTGCGTGTGACAGACGGGCGGGCAAGCCTACACGTGCATGCGTGCGAGCATGCATATGTGCGCGTACCTCTGGGTGCATGCGCACGCGCGCACGTGTGTGCGTGCATGCGTGCGTGCGCGCAATTGTAAAGTCTTTAGTGATCCCAAATTTTCTTTGTTTGCTTTCTTTAAGCGGTCTCTGAAGCAATCTTTCTTTGATTGCTTGCAGACTCACCAAATAGATCAAGCTGTATATTTGGCATATACTGAGATCTTCAGTTGATGTATTTTCTAGCGCCTCTTTTCTGAGGTGACTATTCTTGTAATATAATCAATCAAAGCTTTCACTAATAAAAGTGTGTTCATCCAAAGAATTCTTTAAAAGCCTACATTACAAGTGACAATCTGCAAGTATCTGTCGTGCTCTTATGCCTAATGGTGTTTGGACTTCTTCTCGAGCACAACCAGTATGCAATCCAAAGATACCCACGGTGTTGGTTGCATGGCATGGTCTACCTCTATCTGAGGCTACCTGGGAATCCATATACTAGATGCGGAGAGCGCTCCTGTGGCAAATGAAAATCTCCAAGATGGGATGGCCTTACTATTGAATTCTTTCTTGCATATTGGGATATCCTAAAATCAACTTTGCTGGGTATGATCAATTATGCTTGGAAAAATCATACATGCCGGATTCCTGAAAAAAAGGGACTGTAAAAGTTCTTCCAAAGAAACAAATATGTGAATTTTTGGCTGATTGGAGGCCTATCACTCTTATGCATGTTATCCTAGAAGCAGCACTATGATTGCTCAAGCTTATGCTGATGATTCATTTTTACTCCCCGGAATACTGAGCACAATCAATCCTCCCTAATGCATGCCCTATCCTTAAATGATTTGGCCGTAGATCTTCATGTCAGTTTTCAGAAATTTAAGTTGCTACCTTTGCACTCCAAAGATTGGCATTCTCTTTTATGGCTGGGGGAAATTGTCCAACCTACTCAACTGGTTCGCCATATCGGTTATCCTTTAGGTTGGATGATTACTCATTGCCAACAAACTTACTGGATACTTCAAAGTTCAAGAAAAAACTTGAATAGTGGAAGTTAGCTACTTGGCCATTGCATGTCAAGCTACGGATTGTTCAATCCATTTTGATGACATATATTCAATTTTACTTGCCTTTTATTATGTTCAGCAAGGGAGATTATACATCTTTCATGTCTCTTGTTATGGAAACCTTCAGGTGCTTCAAACATGGCAAAAAAAATTTAAGATTGCTATCGGTGCAACATCTCTATTCGCCAAAGATGCATGGGGGTCTCAATATTCTTAACATCCATGTGCATATTTTTGCTCATAAAGGCAAAATGATGCTGCAATTTATGCAGGGTTCTCAGCCTTGGACTGCCATGATGCACCAATGCTCTCACAACTCACCACCCCTGCTTTTGGATATTGGCAGCCCAAGTCACTGGGATTTTCTTTTGGGTTGTATTGATGGTAAGATTAAAGGCTGTCCACTGATATCCAACATGTTGATGGACTGGAAACATATCCTCTCGCATTTGGAATGGCATGGCCGGGATTCCTTGCAGGGAAGAGCTGAGAGCATACATTGGTCAAGGGTTTTTGTCCCTCCGCTGGCTTTGCAGAAGCCTAGATCCACTCGGTTGCACATGTTATTCATGATGATGGAACCCTTCTTTCTTTTCCTTTGGCTGCTGCAAAATATGGTCTTGGCATGCATTATTGTCCTATATGGCACACTATTTCTCATATGCTTCAGTATTTTCAGCAAGTACCACCACTACAGATTGAGGACTGAGGTGAGGACCGGCCTCAGGATTGGACTCTTCAATTGCCAGGTTCTACATGCCATCCCTTTGAGGCTGTCTCACATTACTGTATCTTCTTTGTCTAGAGTTATTTTGCCCTTGCCTTGCGTTTCACAGAGGGCAAATCATCTTTGGCAAATGAGTCGTCCTGCAAAGTGGTGGCGAAAGCACCTACGGGGGATTTGGAATTCTAAAAATCCCTCTTCAACAACAAGTTTTCTTGTGGAGACTTGCTAGGAGTTCTTCCATCTAGGCAGCTTTTGCACGCAGACATATTGCTCCGGCTGTTTGCCGCAGATCTTTGGCTCCACGGGAATGAGTGCCTCATCTTCTCTGGCATTACTCTCACACTCGTGATTTCTTAGGCTTCCTTGGGCAGCATTTGAGAACCATATTTCCAAATGCTTTTTGTGGGAAGTTTTTCTTGCTTTTTGGGATTCACCCACCTAGACGGGAGTTGGATTTGGTCGCCACTGGGCACTCTGGACTCTATGGAAAGACAGAAACCATAGAGTCTATGGTGATCCTACTTTTTCTCTTTTATCTTTTTTCAGACACTCTTGCAGTAATCTTTCTATGATTGTCCGCAAACTCAATACATAGACTCTGATGTATACTGGTCATATATTGAGATCTTCTCTTGATGTATTTTGGCACATCCCATTTTGGGATAGTGACTCTGTAATATTAAGTAGCAAAAATTTCCACACAAAAGTGTGTATGTGTGTGTGTGTTGAATTTTTTCTTTGTACTTATTGGTGGGTTTTTACCTCTTTTGGGGTTTCCCACACAAAAATATAAGATTTCACTATTTAAAAAAAAGTGTGTGTGTGTACCTTCATTGGTGTGTGGGGGGTGTGTGTGTGTGTGAGAGGGAGAGAGGAGAGCTCCCGTCGTTCAGCCAGCCTCTAGACGTCTTCCAACACCCACCCTTTGTTGTCAGCACTTGTACGGCGCCCGTAACGGTCTTCTTGCTGCTTCCCGTACAGCCTACGTGGCCTTCCCTGCAGGTCGTTGTTCCGTACAGGCTCCAGTTTGCACCCCGTACAGTTTTGTGTGCCCACGGTTGGGTCTGCCGTATGCTCCTGTCAATTCCGTACTTTCCTGCCAGTCCCTGTTTGCACTTCTGTACTTTCCTGCAGGTCCGTACAGCTGCCAGTCCGTACAAGCAACGTTTCTCTACAGTTTTGGGGCTCCGTACAGGCTGCTACCTTTTCCTGTGCATGCTGGGTGGTGTTCCCTCGTGTGCTGTTGCTACTCCCCATTGATCCCTCCTCTTCTCCTCTTCCTTTACCCCTTCCGGTTAGCTTGGCAACCTTCTTTCTAGCCTTTGCCAAAGTTTCTCTCTTGTGCAGCTCTTTTCCTTCTTCTCCTTCTTTGCCCCTTCTTTTTTCAGTTCCTTGCTTTTCCACTCCTTCAGCTACAATGGCAGATTGCCCCTATGAGAAGACTTTTCAAAAGGACAGGTCCGTTCCGAATAAAAAACAAAAGCAGGTGATGGGTCAGGATGACCCCCTTTATGCCTCTGCAGAGGCTCAGCTCGTTTACGAAGTGATGCATGAAGGTTTTGAGGATACCCGCAAGGGTTGGAAAGTTCCACTTCCCACTACAGGTATAATGGTTGAGGTGGATGACATCTTTGATCCTGTCAAGGAATCTGCCAAGCATGCCATTATTATTTTGTTTCTTGGACGTATGCCTACTGCTACGGATGTGGACAATTGGTCGACTAGAACCCTAGGAGGGTGTTATGTCAAAAAAGTCCACTATGCAGTGAGAGGTTTTTTTAAAATCATCATGGCTGATGAAGAGCACAGACAAGTTTTTGCTGGAGCACTCTCCGCTCTTCTATGGCCAGCAGATGGTCCATGTCTTGCCCTAGTCTCCTACCAGGGATTATCAGGCATTCACTCGACACCGCTGCCCTGTATGGGTAGAGGTTTTTTCCTCGGTGCATGGCGTCTCTATTGCCAAAAATTGCAGCTTCTCTTGGCAAGGTGGTTTGTCCACCGAGACCAAACGGCAATTCGAGTCGCTTTTGCATTTTGTGGGACACAGATAATCCCACCCCGGCTTCTTATTCGGTTACTATCAATAATGTTTCCATGGGTAGTGCTTTTTACAAGTTGAAATGGGGGCTGTTTGCAAGAGCTTGCTTTGAATGCAAGCAGTTTGGGCATATGGCTTCACATTGCCCTTCTCGAGCTCCCAAACTACCCGTGCAAGCAGAAACAGTCCCGCCTCCAAGTAAGAATTCAAATGCCTGTTCTGTGATGAAAAACAACGGGGTCAAACAGTTTTTTGATGTCCTCTTTCTATGCCTTCGGCATCTCAACCTCAAGTGAAGGGCAAAATTTTGGATGAAGCATGGTAAAGTTCTCTCTCCTAGAAGACCTTTACCCTCCAGGACTTGGAATAGGGCATCCTCACAGGGCAAAACCCCTGTTGAAAATTCGGGAATTGGTTTGACTTTGGCAGCAGTCACTGCTAATCGTACCCTCTTTCCAGAAGAGGAAGTTGTTGCTCTCTTGTCTTCTCCTCAAGCTGATTCTTCTTCTCAAGGAAAAGGCCTTGATCTTGAGGTGGGGATGCAGACATAGTCAGTTTGTTTGTTTGTTGTACATACTTGTCCTATATCTGTAAATATGCTTGACCACATCAAATGCGTTACACTCAATGTACAGGATTTGTGTGATCGTAGAAGTGGAAACTTGTGTGGATGTATATCAGAAAATTGCAGCCAGACATAGTGGCTTTGCAGGAACATAATCAGCACATGTATGCTGGTCACACATGACATTTTGCTGGTTATGATATTTTCTATGCTAGGGAGCACTCTTTCTCTAGAGTGGCTTTTTTGGTGAGGCATGAACTTCAGCCCGTTGTGGCTCTCAATGATCGCCATGGTAGATAGATTATTATGCAATGCCTAGTTCAAGGAGAAATATTTGAATTTGCATCGGTTTTTGCCCCTCAATTTTCCAATGGTCGAGTGTTGATTTGGGATGCCATGCATAATTATCCGTGGAGACAATACGCATTCATCTATGGTGATTTCAACAATCCTCCGCAACCGGGAGATAATACTTCGGGCCACACTCATATGTTGGCTTCTGAACAACAGGCATGGTCTGACTTTTTGGTTCAACTGCGTTTGGTGGATCACTGGAAGGAATTACAGCCCACACTCCTGGGCTATACCTTTCAACACAATGCTCAATCTTCCTATCAGGCACGGCTGGACACATGGTATCAGGGTTAATCCGCAGCATTGTGATGCCTTTACTTGCCAACTTTGGGTTGATCATGCCTTCACGTATTTTGATCATGCACCTCTTTGGTTGAGGCTCTCCATGCATGACTTTCCTCATGACAAATTGCCTTGCAGAAGACTTTTGTTGGTGAATGACAGTTATCTGGAACATGCTGATTTTAAAGCTATGGTTTCTGATGCCATTCAACCTCTCTCTTCTCAAATGCTTTTTAATCTACATGGCAGGCTTTTGTTGCTCGAATGCAAGCTGTGATTCGGGGTTATGGTAAATCATTTATGCGAGCCACACAGGAGACTGTTGTGCATGCTAAAGTCACTTGCTAGAGTCTGACTAAGCTTAGTCACCTTCGGCCTTTGTCTTCTGATGAAAGCATGCACTTCTCCAATCAAATGATCAAAGAAAGCTTGCTAAATGGGAAACCCAATCTCGACAAAGGGCTTCTTTGGATAAAGGCTGCTCTTCGAAGCAATTTTTCAAAAGTTTGCATTACAAAAGACAGGCTGCAAATATTTGTCGGGTCCGGATGTCTCATGGTTCTTGGTCTTCATCTCGCTCTGAACTTGCTGATGGTTGTGTGTAGCACTTCTCCTCCCATTTTGGGCATGTGGACTTTCCTTCTCCTGAGATTTTGTCTGCACGTCAGCTTCTTTTATAGCATGTCCATCCAATTCTTTCTCAAGCTCATGCTTTGGAGCTGGAACTTCCCTTCACTGAAAGGGAATTGTCAGATGCAGTTAAATCCTGTGGTAGATGGAAATCTCCAAGATGGGATGACCTCACTGTTGAATTCTTTCTTGCTTTCCGGGATAGCCTCAAATCCCCTCTGTTGCAAATGGCTAATTCAGCTTGGGAAAATCAACAAATGCCCCTCTCATGGAAAAAGGGACTAGTAAAGCTCCTTCCTAAGGAGCAGATTTCTGATTTTATCACTAATTGGAGACCAATCATGCTCATGCCAGTCATTTACAAGATCATAGCTAAATGGCTTGTTGACCGTATCAAAGGCTATCTGCATGATGGGCTACATCCTTCTCAATATGGCTTTGTTCCTCGTAGGCATATCATGGACAATATTGCCAATGCTTATGTTGGGATTGAATATGCCAAGTACACGCAACAGGATGTTTTGCTCTTATAGATTAACATTGCCAAAGCTTTTGACACAGTTCAATGGGAGTTCATCTCGCAAACCATGCGAGCCTTGGGCTTTGGAATAAAAATGCAGCAGGTTATTTATTGGTTCCAAACATGGCAGAAAAAGTCTCAGACTATTTTCGGTGCATCGAATTTCTTCCCCTAAGATGCATGGAGGTTTGAATATCACTAATATCCAGGTGCACATCCTTGCTCACAGGGGGAAAATGTTGCTGCAATTTTTGAAAGGTGATCAGCCCTAGGCTCTCATGATTCAATCTCTCGTCACACATATCAGTACTCCTGCTTTTGGTCATTGGCAACCCACTCAGTAGGATTTCTTGTTTGCATGGCTTCCCTATGGTCTCCAACTTGCTTCTTGACTAGAAGCATATTCTGTCTCACCTGGAATGGCATGGTCGACAGTCTCTAATGGGTAATTCTTTGCGGGCTGAAAGCATTCACTGGTCCAAAGTTTTTCAGCCTCCGCTTGCTTTACAGGAAGCTCGCCGTTCTTACTTTATTTCTTTTAAAGGGATCAATACTGTTGCTCATGTTATTCATGATGATGGCTCTATGCTTCCCTTTTCTCTGGCAGCCACACAGTATGGTTTGGGTTCTCATTATCGTACTTTGTGGCAACAAATCACTTGTATTCTTTCGCCTTTGGTTCCGATTCCCCCTTTGGAACTCCAGGATCAATTAGAGGATTGGACATTGACTTCCCTTGGGTCCTCCTCTCGTCCTTTGAGGCTATCTCAGATTACTGTGCCAGCATTATACAAAATCCTTTTGCCTCAACCCTGCATTTCAGAAAGGGGTAATTCTCTTTGGTGAATGCATTGGCCAGCTAAGTGCTGGAGGAAAAGACTACGGCAACTTTGAGAATACAAGGTTGCACTTCGGCAACAGGTTTTTTTATGGCAAGTGCTTCTGGGAATTTTTCCATCTGGACAGTCGCTGGCCCGTAGGCACATTGCTCCTGCTTTATGTCATCAGTGTCTGATTTCTTAGGAGACTGTGCCTCATTTATTATGGCATTGCCCGTCTTCTCGGCAGTTTCTGGATTCTCTTTGACAAAGACTACGAGCGAGATTCCCAACTGTTCTCTTCGAGAAATTTTTCTGGCTCTTTGGTTTTCATCCACCACGACCGGAGTTTTATCTTTTCTTTGTTTGGGCTCACTATTGGGCACTTTGGACTTTATGTACAAACCGCAATTGTAAAGTCTTTAGTGATCCCAATTTTTATTTGTTTGCTTTCTTTAAGCATTCTCTGCAGCAATCTTTCTTTGATTGCTTGCAGAGTCGCCAGATAGATCAGGATATATATTTGGCTTATACTAAGATCTTCAGTTGATGTATTTTCTAGCAGCCTCTTTTCTGAGGTGACTATTCTTGTAATATAATCAATCAAAGCTTTCACTAAAAAAAAAGTGTATACCTCCGTTGGCTTTGCAGGAGCCTAGACGTTCATACTTCATTATTCTGAAAGAGATCCACTCGGTAGCAAATGTCATTCATGATGATGGAACCCTTCTTTCTTTTCCTTTAGCTGCTGCAAAATATGGTCTTGGCATGCATTATCGTCCTATATGGCGCACTATTACTCATATGCTTCAGCATTTCAGCCAATACAGCCACTAGAGATTGAGGACCGGCTTCAGGATTGGACTCTTCATTCGCCAAGGTCGACATGCCGTCCTTTGAGGCTATCTCACGTTACTGTACCTTCTTTATGTAAAGTTCTTCTACCCTCGCCCTCGGTTTCACACAGGGCAAATCATCTTTGGCAAATGAATCATCCTGCAAAGTGGTGGCGAAAAAGACTGTGAGTGATTTGGAATTCTAAAATTCCCCTTTGACAACTAGTTTTCTTGTGGAGAATTTTGCTAGGGGTTCTTCCATCTGGGCAGTTTTTGGCACGCAAACATATTGCTCTAGCTGTTTGCCGCAGATGTTTGGCTCTGTGGGAACCAGTGCCTCATCTTCTTTAGCATTAGTCCCACACCCATGATTTCTTGGGCTTCCATGGGCAGCGTTTGAGAACCAGATTTCCAAATGCTACTTTTGGGAAGTTTTTCTACCTTTTTGGGATTCACCCACCTAGACAGGAGTTTGATTTATTTTTCACTTGCGTTCACTACTGAGCACTCTAGACTCTATGGAAGGATAGAAATCATAGAGTCTTTGTGATCCTACTTTCTCAACTTTCTCTTTCTTCAGGCACTCCTTGCAGCAATCTTTCAATGATTATCTGCAAAATCATTACATAGACTCTGATGTATACTTGTCTTATACAGAGATCTTCTCTTGATGTATTTTGGCACATCCCGTTTTGGGACAGTTACTCTGTACTATAAAGCAACAAAATTTTCATCCCAAAAAAAAAGTGTCTATATATGTATGTATGTATGTATGTAAACTGCAAGTTGTAGAAGGTTTTTACATAAATTAGTGGAAATTTTGTGGTGAAGATGCATGCAGTAAGAGAGACTCGCTTATCATTACTGCCAATAATTTTCAATTTTCTCCCTCTAAAGGATGGTACCAGAACAGTGGCAACAAGGCATCTTTTAAGCTCCAAATATGCAGCTTTGGCACTTGCTTGCACTTTCAGGACCTCTCAAAGCTCCCTTCATATTTGCCGGATGCCTAGAATTATGTATTCAAAAATTGTAGGATCGATAGGCAAAGAGAGAGAGAGAGTGCAGGTAGCAAAGTGTCGCACGATAGTTCAGCCGTCACGTCAAACTTAGATGATGAAAAAATACAAGTACAAGGTACTTTTACCTACACCTAGGACTAAGGGTCCTAGGTGTCACATAGGACTAAGTGTCCTATGTGGCCTAAAAGACACTAACACTACAAGTGCCTATACCTACAAGGCACATACCATGGCCTATAGGGCATCACTAGAACCACCAGAAGATGGCCTACAAACCCCCCTCCATGGGATGGGCTGAAGTACTCTGGAAACGTCTCAGAATACCTGGTATTTTCTGGTCATGGTGGCACATGTTCATCCAAAAGGATATAGCCACCTATGAATGTACAAGGGATGTCAGATTATGTAACAAAGGGAACCAAGTGTAGAGCCTGTCAGAAGACTTCGAACTTGGGACGAGGAAGTGCCTTTGTAAACATATCTGCTATGTTGTCCTCTGTGGGACGATAGGACAACTCTATGTCTCCTGCTGACAACCGCTCCCGAACATAATGATAGTGAACTTCAATATGCTTGGTACACGCATGAAACACTGGGTTACGCGCAATGGCCAAAGCACTCTGGCTATCAGTGTAGACAATAGTGGAGGATGTCTGGCAAATACCAAGATCTATAAGTAACTGTCGAAGCCAAACACACACTACTGTAGCGGTGAAAGCTGCCCTATACTCAGCCTCACAGCTAGACGTGGCAACTGTTGGTTGCTTCTTGCTGAGCCAAGAGATACATGAATTGCCAAGCAGAAAACAATTGCCAGTATGTGACACTCTGGTATCGGAACATCCTGCCCAGTCACTATCCGTGTAAGCATGCATGGTAAGTGAACCCTGATCACCATAGAAGAGGGCTAAATCCTGAGTGCCTCTGAGATATCTGAAGACTCTCTTCACTGCCTGCCAATGCTGTGAACTGGGCATGTGCATGAATCTGCTGAGCTGAGATACTGCATACTGTAAGTCAGGTCTGGTGTGACATAAATAAATAAGGCATCCAACAGCTTGCTGATAAAGAGTGATATCACATGGTGGGCTCCCATCATGAGCTGACAATTTGAAGCCAGGGTCCACTGGAGTAGAGATTCGCTTGCAATCCTCAAACTGAAAACGATCAAGGAGCTGTCCAATACTTGGACTGAGATATCATGATACCCCCCTCAACATGAGCAAACTGAATGCCCAAATAATAATGGAGCCGTCCATGTCTGACATGTCAAAAATCTGCTGCAAATCAGCCTTGAAAGCTGCAATTTGCTGAGTATCTGGGTCCGTGATGAGCATATCATCCACATATAAAATCATCCACATATAAAATCAGCACTAAAAAATCAGATCCACTCCCACGGACATCAAGAGTGGGTTCTGTGGGACTATTCTGAAAACCAAGGGATAGTAAGTGTGCATGAATTTTGGCATACCATGCCCTGGGTGCCTACTTCAAACCATAAAGGGCTTTTCTAAGCCGGCATACCTTATTTTCAGAATTAACAACCTCAAAGCCAGGAGGTTGTGTGACATAGACTTCTTCCTGCAGATCCCCATGAAGAAAAGCGGTCTTGATGTCAAGTTGGTGCACTTGCCAATGATGATGGGCTGCAATGGCAATGACACATCAAATGGTAGTAATCGTGGATGTGGGAGCAAATGTCTCGTCCAAGTCAATGCCTTGTTGTTGGGCATACCCTTATGCAACAAGACGGACTTTGTATCGATCTATGCTGCCATCAGATTTCCTTTTTAATTTGTAGACCCACCGCGTTCCAATGGCATGCTTGCCAAGAGGCAGAGCTACTAATTCCCATGTGTCATTTTTGGCAATAGATTGTAACTCAGCTTTCATTGTATCCATCCACTCTTTGCTGTCAAAAGCATCTTTATGGCACAAAGGCTCTTCATTGCAAGCTGTAGCAAGGAGTGCAAACTCAAGAAAGTGACCATGCTGTCTATTCCCTGATCTTGTCCGGGCAGCAAAAGGCTGATCTTGTTGGCTATCCCTCAATGTATCAAGAAGCCATCTCAGAACTTGCCTTTGCTGTCTATTGACAGCTCTTTCTTCAATGACTGCATCATGAGTAGTGGGATCATTTTGTGCCGGAAGAGAAACTTGCAAATCAGCATGAGGTTGTGGCTGATTATTGCTTAGTGGAGGGCCTGCAGGAGGCTCATGTTGCTGGTCAAAATCCTCTTCTGATGATGGCAGAGGTAACCAAGATTCAAAGGCATCAAACATGTCAACATCTGGCTTAGCTTTGCAGTCCACAAGAGGAGAAGCTGACTGTTCAGCAAAGATTACATCTCTACTGAAAATAATCTTCCCAATATTTGGTTGATATAACCGATACCCTCTGCTCTCCTGGCTGTAACCAATAAATATGCATTTGATTGCCTCGTCATCAAGCTTATGTCTCAGCTGAGATGGTACATGAACATATGCAAGAGACCCAAAAACTCTCATGTGTGAAAGTGAAGGCTTCTTGCCTTTCCATGCTTCATAAGGTGTATTAGTCTTCAATGCCGTGATCTATTCAGCACATAGTTAGCACACATTACTGCATCAAGCCAAAATTTATTGGGCAAAGACTTGGCCTCAAGGATGCATCTGCCATCTCCATTGTGGACCTGTTTTTCCTTTCAGAAACAGGATTCTGCTGAGGAGTGTAAGGAGTAGTGCATGAGTGAATAATGCCCATTGAAGACAGAAATGCATCAAACTCCTTTGACATATACTCTCCCCCCCTATCTGTGTTGAGGGTGACAAGCTTGCATCCTGATTCATTCTCAACCATATTCAGCCATCTCTGAAAGCATAAGAAAACTTCAGATTTGGCCTTTAAAGGATACACCCAGCAATATCTTGTGAAATCATCAATGAGAGTCATGAAATACTTATACCCCCCAATGGCATTTGTCCTCATTGGGCCACAGACATCACTGTGTACTAGCTGCAATTTTCTTTGTGAGAGTTTTGGACAATTCTTTTGAAAAGGAAATCGATGCATCTTACCCAAAAGACAACCCTCACACACATGTTTGGAAACTCTGTGAGTCTGAGGTACATCATTTGCCATCTGCTGTGAATGTAGCTTTGCAAGAGCTCTATAATTGAGATGGCCCATTCTCTCATGCCAAAGATGACTTTCAGCAATCTGTGAATCTGAAATAGCCAATGCTTCAATAGAAAGTGCAGCTAAATGATGATCAAGATGATAAAGCCCTTTTTGCAAAGTGCCAGTGAGAACTACGGCATGGTCATCACGAAGATCATAAACTAGACATCTGTAGCCATCAAAAATCACTTTGAAACCTGAAGTAGCAATTGCTGAAATTGAAATCAAGTTGACTTCAATGCCAGGCACAAAAAGAACATTTGTCAAAGTGACAGGATGGCTTGAAATGGATGTGAGCTGCACATCTCCAACTCCTTTTACAGTATATGAAGCATTATTAGCACACGTAACAGTCCCCCCTCGAGGTGCATCAGCTACAGAATGAAACAACTGTCTGCAAGAAGTGACATGCTTGGAAGCACCACTATCAAAGTACCAGGACTGAGCATCATTACCAGTAAAGAATGCATCAGCTTTGGAGGGATCAAAGGAGCAATGGACAGCCCATGCCCAATCATCCTGAAGAGCAGGTGCATGTGAAGCATCTTTTGGCTCATGGGATTCAATAGCATGAGAGGCATTAACTGTCAATCCTACTTTCTTTTTCTCTGAACCAATGCGCTTCCTGCATTCTGAAATGTCATGTCCAGGCTTGCGACAATAGTTGCATCTTTTATTCTTTGCCTTATCTGCTGTATTTTTAGATGCATGGGAGGAATTGCAGCTGCTATGCCCAGATTTTGGCTTGCCCATACGCTTGGAAGCCTTGCCTCTTCCTGTCTGCTGTGAAGCAAATGCATGATCAAGAATAGTGGCTTATCTATTAGCTCTACTTTGCTCTTCCTGCAAAAAGGGCAAAGTAACTAGTTGATCAAAAGAATAGTGGTTTGGATTACCCATGGCCACTAATCGAAGGGTTGTAGCAAACCCTTGATATGTATCTGGCAGTCCATTCAATGTGGTACTAACAAGCTGTGAATTGGGCACCACCTCATCAATATTGGCAAGCTGTTCCATGAGGTCATTGACCTTTGTCAAGTATGCATCCATTGACTCACCTTCATTCATACTGACTTTCTGTAATTGCCTTCTCAAATATGCAACACGAGCTTCATTGCGAATCTAATAGAGAGAAGCCAATTTATCCCAAGCATCCTTTGCTGTCTTGCAAGACCGGATGTGTGGAATAATGATTCTCTTGCATGATAAAGCAATGCATGAATGTGCATTTGCATCTCTTGCATCCCATCTTGACTATTCTTGAGTTGGAAGAGCAGCAACAGGAGTGCTAGAGGAAGAGGCATCAAGAGGAGTACCCCCTGCAGAAGGACCAGAAGTAGAGGCAACCACAGTAGCATTGCCTGGCCTCAGATCAGCCCCAGAAACAATATTCCACAAATGCTTTGCAACAAGAATATGTTTCATGAGATAAGACCACATCGGATAGTTGGTGCCATCCAACTTATCATCTTCACGAAGAACTCCAAATAAATCTTGATTGTTCCCAGCCATAGCAAATGTGATAGCCTGAAAAAGACCTGAAAACCCAAAAGCCTCAAGGCTATCACTGCAAAAAGCTGGCTGTCCAAAAATGACAGCAAATATCTGCAAATTTCTGACCCAAATCAAAGGGCAAATGCAGATCTGACCCAAATGTGACTGTGACAGGCAATGTTCACTGCAAAAACAGCAAATCTGGCAAAAGCCCCAAATTTAATGAGGGCAAATAGGCCAAAAAGAGGGCAAATGCAGAAAAGCCCCAAATTTTGCTGAAATTTTTTCAAATGTGACCCAATGTCCTGCAGAAGTGACTCAATGTCCTGCTGAAGTGACTCAATGTCTGAAAATCTGGCTCAATGTCCTGCAAATGTGACTCAATGTACTGCAATCAAAAAGAAATTGCAGACCAAATCCCGAATCTCTAGTGTTCTTGCAAGAAGTTGCAACTAGAGGAGATGAAAGATCTTGAAAGCCGCAAATTTGCCAAGGTCCTGCAAAAGACTCCACACGTGCCAAACCTGTATGGAACTCTCGGGATAAGTACGAGCTGTACGGAACATGTACGGTATGGATGTATGGACCTGTTACAGTGTACGGATGTGCGGATGCCGGCGGATGCAGAGTACATTGTGCGGTTGTACGACGGCGCATATACGAAATGCAGTGCGGCGAAGTACGGAACGCAGGTACGTAGTTGTATGGTGGTTCAAGTACAAAGCTGAGTGTACGTCTGTACGTCAGCGCAAGTACGAAATGCAGTACGGCGAAGTACGGAACACAACACACGACTGTACGAAAAGTGCAACGCAATGGAGCACAGTACGGCGCAGTACAGACGTACGTAACAAGTATTGTGTACGGGATCCAACGTACGGTGGCGCAGATATGTACGGAGGTACGGCTGTACGACTGGTACAAACCCGATGAGCAGGAGACGAGTCAACCTAGCTCTGATACCACTGTAGGATCGATAGGCATAGAGAGAGAGAGAGTGCAAGTAGCAAAGAGTCGCACGATAGTTCAGCCGTCACGTCAAACTTAGATGATGAAAAAATACAAGTACAAGGTACTTGTACCTAGACCTAGGACTAAGTGTCCTAGGTGTCACATAGGACTAAGTGTCCTATGTGGCCTAAAAGGCACTAACACTACAAGTGCCTACACTTATGCCTACAAGGCACATACCATGGCCTACAGGGCATCACTAGAACCACCAGAAGATGGCCTACAGAAATGTGTTTTCAAATATATACAATACTGAAGGAAATTCCAAACACGATTCCCAACCCCCCCGGGGAGAAAAAACGAAGAGAACATTTCAATTTTTTCCAATTTACTTTCTTTAACATGGCCTTCCATTAAAGAATATGCAAGAACTTAAGAAATTTTATGTGCTCTACAAAGCAGGTCAAAAAACATAGAGTTGGCATTCTCATCAAAAAGTCAATGCATTCACTTTTGGTTGAAGTTTGACTTCTCCAACAATCTCATCAAAGGTTCTCGTTGACCCATTAAGTGCCCCAATCCCCTCATTCAACAGGATCTTCCCCCATTAGGAAAGAAGGGAACTCATTTTGAGGCCCTATAAGAAATTCACTATTTACCTATTTTTTTTGCACTCAAAATATGGGAAATGCCATAAAATACGGATACTTACTGCAAAATGTCAGTCTAGTGCTCAAGCTTCACATTTAATGCATATATAAGATCCTTGATTTTCTGTGCAGTATTTGATGATTCTAACATCGCCAGCACGTCCGAAGCAAGCCAAAACCCCCAAATCGACCCTGGAGACACCGAAAACCAATGCCCTGAGGCCCGAAAAGGGCAAAAATGCCCGGAATGGAAAATTTGCACAAAAACGCGATTTGGCCAGTTGGCACAATGCCACCCAGCGTTTTTGTGCAAATCCCCCATTTCGGGCATTTTTGCCCTTTTCCGAACCTCCGGGCGTCAGTTTTCAGTGTCTCCACGATCAATTTGGGGATTTTGGCCCACTCCAGACGCGCTGGCGATGTCAGAATCATCAAATACTGCATAGAAAATCAGCTTTTGAAGATCACGTATGTTAGACATAATAAAAGAAAAAGATTTTGAATATGACTTATTTTATATTTTTACATGGTTTTTGGTATTTTTCCAACGTTACGTTGGCCCTCTTCTGATTGGTCGAGAGCCTTATTTTCTAAACCCTAAAAGGCCCCAAAATGAGCTCCCTTTTTTCCTAATGATACCATCTAAAGCCCCAGTAGAACCTGTAGCACCTTTAGTGGTGGTGGCTCTACCTCTAGTAGTAGCATCAGTAGCAGTATAGATGTTATCAAGTGCCTCCCCCCTTTCTAAGGATTGAAGTTAATGACATACTTTGGCTACAACACTAGTTCAGTGTTTGCACCAAGATTAGCAGCCGATTGGTAATGCATCATACGTTGCTAGTGGGAAACTAGGCAGTTGACCCAATGTGAGCGAACATCCACATGTTGATGCAGATGCTCCATTAGCTCCCATTGAGAAACAATTAAGAACAAGTTGGAGACATGCACGATCATAGGTCTTTGAATCTACAGCTCTTGCTCCTTCAATCCGGTCCTGTGTAAGGAAACCACCCTTGTATATAGGTACAATCTAGCTAGTATCAAAGGTCATTGGCACCACCATCCTCAATCACTAAGCCGCTAGCGTTCTTGAACAATCCTCTCACAAACATCATCCAACCATTTCTCAAAGAACCTAAGGATAGCTTGGATCTTACCAAGCACCATGCTCCCAACGTTTGTTTCAACCCATCACTCTGGCAATGTCCGCAACCAAATCCTTCACCTAAATAGTGATTTCCCATAGGCTGATCCACATAGATCTCCAAGGCCAAGTGTCTTTCTAGAAATCTTGGATCATGAGCAATCCTTGAGTACCAGTGTACTCTTTTGACATGCATATGTCCCTATCTAAATGCCTCAATAGGTTCTCGTTCCAAAATCCTGCAAACGAGCTTTGAAGAAGCAACAAGACTTCCCCCTCTGCTTGCTAGGGAGGCTTTCACCCTCCAGTCCCTCAACACTTGAGAAATCCAAAGCAAAGACTTTGTTCATGCATGCTACTCAAGTCTGAATGTATGCACAACGAATATACATACCGATGAATCCACTTATTTGTATGCTTGCTTTGAAAACAAGCAACCACTTCATGGAGGCATCGATGGCATCCCTGTGTAAACCTATAGTGTTATCTTCATTATGCGTGCATCCATTTAACTATCCGTTCTTCACAGACCCCATGAAAAGCACCCTCTTTACAACCAACAATATCAAAATAATTGCACTTGCAAAAATCAAAGCTTGTTCCGAAAATCAATACAGAGATGTCTTACACTTAACGTTTCTCCACAATGTGCATTAGTTTCAACAGTCCTTAATCTTCCATATATCTAGATGTGAATCCAGGACATGCCCAAACTCATCCTCTAAAGACACAACTACTGCAGTTTCAATCTCACTCATAAGGTTGAAACTCATAAACTCCATCACACATAGCAGGAACTAGCTACAATGACATCCCCACAAGCGTCCTCAGTGCCCAACAATGGGTGTAGATCATAGTATACATGCATGCTCTCACACATACAAATCCACACACCCAAACACCTTGAGCATCCGTTTATACAAAGGTCTTCGTATTGAGTTTCTGTCGGCACTCCGGACGTCAAGGGCAGACACAGCCATGGCAAAGGCTAGCATTTAGCAGTCCTCAATCTTCCATGCATCTACAGCATTGCATGTATTGGTATTATGTCTAACTCAATTTCCCAGTAAGTCACCTAGTGTCACTACCTAGCCCGAAGGCTTGGTGTTTTATAATCCAATTTAAAGCTTTCACATCCAGCCTGCAACCTTACTCGCTTGTCAAATCTCTGCAAGATATATTGGGAACAAGCATAGAAATATAGGAATAAAAGAAGTCAGCCACATACCAACAATTTT